>NW_021703776.1:102561385-102591761 GCF_005190385.1 Monodon monoceros | reverse complement strand
GCAGATCCAAGATGGGGCTCAGGCTCTTCTGGCTCCTGGGGCAGATCAAGGGGACAGGACAGTGCTTCTCCCAGGCCTCGGTCCCCACCTAGTGCCACAAACTGAGTCCTCAGGCCCCTACTTTGGAAACAGAAGGGGCAACAGCTGTTTAAATGCTAGCATATCCCTGGCACAAATGATGCTCTGATGTCCAGGTAGATAGTCTGAGATGAAGAGGAGAAGAGAGCAGCCCGCTCATGACACTGGCCTCTCACCCATCCTCAGAGCTGTCCCTCGCCTGCAGTGGAGGACGCAGTGGCAACACACGGAGAAGGGCAGCTGGGGATGCTCGGACAGGCCTGTCCTCGTGTGGAGGCTGCCCGTGGCCTTCCTGCTGCTCCTCTGAGAGCCTGCCCAGGCAGCTGAAGCAGGATATAACCACAGTGGACCCTGCACAGGACGGCGGGTGAGCCACCCTCTGTGAAAGACAACCGACCAGGGGATGGGAAGGGGGCGGCGGGCGGGGGGGCGGAAGTGCATCTGCAGGTGGGCACAGTCGGCCACACGAGTCTCACCTGCAGGGAGGACGACTGTGACGCCCATTTGGCACAGGTGATGGACTCAGAACGCACCAGTTTTAACCCGGTGAGTCAGGAACTGAAACGCAAGGCCAGCCCAGCACGGTCGTCTCTACACTGCTCTGCGGTCATCCCCAAGCTCTGTCCAGCTTTTACACCCTCTGATTCCCTCTGGTCACAGAAAAACAACCTGCTAAGTGCTTTCCTTCTCTTGTTCTGTTTTGCGCGGCAGAAAAGCCCAGAGGAGAAATGAGGATGCAGAGAAGAAGTCCCGTGAGCAGAAGAATCCAGGGACCGAGTGGGGAGGCTTTTCCGAAGGGCCTGCTTCTCGCCGGCCTGCCCGACTGTGCTGCTGTTTCCCCAGCTCCCGTGTTGCACGAGGCTTTTCTTTCTGTGGTGAAATCAAACATGCCCAAGGCTGGGGTCTCCAGGGTGGGAAATGCAGCTTCTAAAACGTGGGAATCCCCTCCCGACCTGAGCGGCTCTGCCCAGACACCCGTGTCTCGCCAGGTGGTTGCAGTGTTTCTGACTTGGAGGGTTGGAGGTCTGTGTGCTCCAGGCTAGTCGGTGAGATCAGACAGAGGATGGAAGAAAAGGGCTGCCAAGGAGAACAGCGAAAGGATCAGCCCCTCTCCTCTCCAAGGGGACCAGCCCTCCACGAAGCAACGGCAAAAGATCTTTTTTCTTAAGGTCCATCAGGTGCTCAAAATTCTGCCTCATTTTAGTTTACTTCAGGTTTAGACCATGCTTTCATGTACAACTATTTTTTTTTCTCCCAGAGTTAAAAATATCTTTCTTTTAATTTCATGTATTTAGCTATAAATAGGAAGCATACTTTTAAAAAAGGGACAAATGGTTACAGCAAAAACTCATCCCCCTTTTCTTGTCCTTATTATGACACCAACTTCGATTCTGACACCAGCCACAGGGACTAGGTTCAAACCCCACAGGTTAAGGGCTCCATCCCTCCAAAAGACTGCCCCACTTCAGACACCAGCCACCAGTGGGGTCCCCAGGCCACCCACACTTCTGACAAACTGTCTACAAATCTGGAGGTTCCCATGATGCCCCTCAGGTTTGATAATTCACCAGAATGATCCATAGAACTCCGGAAAGTGCTGTGCCTGTGATTACAGTTTTATCATAAAGGACACAACTCAGGACCAGCCACGTAGAGAGACAAACAGGGTGAGGTCCGGATGGGTCCCAAACACAGAGCTCCGGGCCCTTTCTAGGTGGAAACGGGGGGCATCACCCTCCCCACACATCAGAGTGCATCAGCTGGGAAGCACCACTGAGCTTCAGCGTCCGGAGTTCTTATTGGCGTTCCATCACATAGCAGAACTGATGGCTCACTGGATACATCACTGAGCTCCGTCTCCAGCCCCCTCCCCTCCCTGAGGGTCAGAGAAGGAGCTGAGAGCACCTGGCCCCAAGCCCCCACCCTCTAATCAATCTAATCAATCTAATGGTTAGTTTTCCAGTGGTCAACTCCATCTTGAAGCTCTGGTTGGCATAAACTCTCAGGGCCCACCTTGAGTCACAAACACACTCCTGTCACTTGGGAAGTCCCAAGGATGTAGAGGTTGTGTTCTTTATTATTTGAGTCTCCAGCCACCAGTTTTCTTATCCAGAGGAGACGGATATTAAGAATATCTTCGTATCCTTCCAGAAATATTGTATTTTTCCCAAGGGTAGCATTCTATGTTATACACATGGTTTGGAACTTTTTTTAAAACTTAAATGTATATTTTGATTATCCCATAGTTATACTTGAGGCGTTTCTCTTTTTCCTGACATAGCAGTTCATTGCACCTGTGCTATAACTGCTTCCTATTGATGGATAGATTGTTTCCAGCCATGGCTGCTACAATAATGCTGCAATGGATGACTTTATACGAGTCATTTTGCACCTGTACACGTGTACGTGTGGTCCGAACTCCTGGACTTGGAGTCACTGGGTCACCCCATGTGTGTACTTGTGATTTAAGTGACTATTCGGACATTAGCAGGTGCCCTCCGCTGAGTCCTGTCTGTTTCCACTCCCACCAGTGATGCACGAGGCTGAGGTTTCATCACGCCATTACCAACCCAGCCCTTTTATTTTGCTAGCCTTTTTGTTCAAACACTTACTCAGTTTTTAAAATTTTATTTATTTATTCATTTATTTAATTTTTGGCTGCATTGGGTCTTCACTGCTGCACGTGGGTTTTCTCTAGTTCCTGAGAGTGTGGGCTACTCTTTGTTGCAGTGCACAGGCTTCTCGTTGTGGTGGCTTCTCTTGTTGCAGAGCACGGGCTCTAGGCATGTGGGCTTCAGTAGTTGTGGCACACGGGCTTCAGTAGTTGTGGCTCGCAGGCTCTAGAGCGCAGGCTCAGTAGTTGTGGCGCACGGGCTTAGCTGCTCCGCAGCATGTGGGATCTTCCGGGACCAGGGATCGAACCCACGTCCCCTGCATTGGCAGGCGGATTCCCAACCACTGCGCCACCAGGGAGGCCCCCTTACTCAGTTTTCAATGAGGTTGTTAGATTTAATTTTTTGGTTTCATTTTTAGTAGGCTTTCTTTTTTAGAGCAGTTTTAGGTTCACAGCAATACTGAGAGAATTACATAGATTTCCTGTGTCTTCTCTGCCCCTACAAATGCACAGGCTTCCCCTTATCAACATCCCCACATTTGCTACCTTTGTGTGTTTAAGATATTGTTACAGCTGACGAAAACACATCACACGTCACCATCACCCAAAGTCCACAGTTTACATCAAGTTTCACTCCTGCTGCTGTACATTCCATGGGTTTGGACAAATGTGTAATGACGTCATTATAGTGTCATCCAGAGTGGTTTTATGGCCTTAAAAATCCTCTGCTTTCTGCCGATTGATTTTAGTTTTTTTAATGGTTATGAAGGTGCTTTCTCTCTTGTTTTATGATTTATTTATTTTTGGTAATAATTAGAAAGGCCTGTCCCATTCTGTAATTATATAATAAATAGTCTCCTATAAGTTATTCTAGTATTTTTATGGTTTTGTTTTATAATCCATCTGGAGCTTCCCCTGGTGTGACATACATCCCGAGACCATTTACCGAACAGTCCCTTACTGGAAACATCACCTTCATCATATCCAAAGGCTGGTTTGTGAAAAGCGCTCTCTGGCCACAGGCAAAGAACAGGTGGATTGTCCGAAGGGTGCAGGCATACCTGTCAGGACTTTCTATAGCTGGGTGGCTGGCAGGACGTAGCTTGGAGCAGCATGACTTTAAAAATAAAGTCCTGGGGCTTCCCTGGTGGCGCAGTGGTTGGGAGTCCGCCTGCCGATGCAGGGGACGCGGGTTCGTGCCCCGGTCCAGGAGGATCCCACATGCCGCGGAGCGGCTGGGCCCGTGAGCCACGGCCGCTGAGCCTGCGCGTCCGGAGCCTGTGCTCCGCAACGGGAGAGGCCACAGCAGTGAGAGGCCCGCATACCGCAAAAATAATAATAATAATAAAATAAAATAAAAATAAAGTCATGGTCCTAAGCATGCAGACAAGTGCACGTGAGGAAATGGCTATAAATCTCCCTGAGGCTCAGTTTTGTATCTACAGAACGGCGATACCATGTGAGTGAAAGGTGAATGTAATACTAGGCTATTATTTATCAAAACCAAGCCTCGCTCCTTGAGCCTAGAGTGCATGACAGAGCTGGGGGCCAGGTGGTGGGCAGCAGGGCCATGGACGCTTTGGGAGACATGCAGGGGATTGAGCAGCAAAGAAACCCTTCAAGGGAACCGGGAGCCAAGTTTCTTGCTGTCAGAGGAGGGATTTACTAATACCGGAAAGGGAGAAGGTTAGAAGAACCTGAGGGGCTGGGTTGGGTTGAAGGTATCAGTGTCAACTCACCCATCTAGACATAGCCATGGAGATGTGTGTGCGTCAGGCTGAGTGTGTCTGTAGAGCACTGTATACATAGATTTCCTGCTCTTTCTCCCAGAGAACCAGGGAGCAGTGACACCCCAGCAGCAATAAACAGTGAGTACCCCAAACTTGGTTTCCAAATTGTCTTCTCTACTAAAGGGTCCCAGGGCTCCCTAGAGGAACGGCTAATTGGGGATGCGACAGTGGTCCCTCCCTCCCCTCCCCCTTCCCTCCCTCCCGCCTTCCTTCTTTCTCTCTTTCATCTCTCCCCTTTCTCCCCATTTCCCTAGAAATACTCCCGCTTTCACCTTCAATGGGCCAGCATTGTTTTAGAGACAAAGTGCTCAGAATCAAACTACAGAGTTGGTATTTTCTGTGCAATCGTGATGCCGCAAGCTCAGCTTCTCTGTGCACTGGCGCCAAATCAAATCTCAGAGACAGAGTTTTGGGTGAAGTAGAAAAGGAGAGCTTTATTATCTTGCCAGGCAATGGGGGACGCAGCGGCCTCCTGCCTCAAAAAACTATGTGTCCCCCCCTTGGAGTGGATAGAGAGAAGTTTTATAGTAATTGTTAAAAGAGGGCGTGGTCAGCTCATGGACATTCTTCTGATGGATTGGTGGTGAGGTAAGTAAGAGTCAGCATCATCAACCTTCAGGTCCAACTGATCTGGGGTCTGCAAGCTTATGGGCAGCATACCATCGTTAACCCTTAACTTCTCCCACCTGGAGGGGTTTCAGTATCCGCAAAATAGCTCAAAGATATTGTTGTAGGCGTGCCTTGATGAGGAACCAGGACCTTGCCCCAGCCTGCTCTTGGCTGTTTGTTTCTCCCCGGTCTGGCATCCCCTCCCTTCCCTAATTAACAACTGCTTAAATCTGCCCATTGGAACTCTGGGAAGGTCATGGAGGCTGAATGAAGGCTGTTTCCTGTAATCAAAGAAATGGGGGGCACAGAAAGGCTTTGTGCCCAGGAGCCCACAGGGCCTGCTTGGTATCACTCAGAGAGAACAGAGATCAGGTGAATATGGAGGAAATTATTCAGGTTACTTGGAGGAAATTTACAAAAGCATTTCTCTCACTGAACCAAAATGGCCACCCTTCTCTGTCCACCCGCTCGCTGCCCCTCAGCCTGCAGCTGGGTGGACAGGGCTGGAGGGAGGGTAGGGCATGAGTGAAGGAGACCAGGCTCAAGGGTACCACACCCGCTGCTTTTCCTGTTGGGATTTTCATGGGACTCCTTTGCGAGAAAAGGATGCCCTGCTGATTTTTAAGGCAGTTCCTGTTAAAATGTAAATGTGACACTTAATTCACCTGCCCCCTTCACAGCCCAGAGCTTGTGGGGAGGGTGGGGACAAGGCGGGAAGAAACAGGACTGATGGAAGGGGACAGGGGACAGTGGCGAGTGGGCTGGGCGATGGGGCCAGCATCCTCACAGAGCCTTGGAAGGGGGGAGTAACACTGCCAGGGCTTCTCAGGACCCCTGGGAGGACGTTCTTCTGCCTGTCGTAGCTAGCAGCGTTGGGAACAGGCCCACTGGGGCCCAGTGACCTGTGGGTCTGCGCGTCTTCACCCACAGGGTGAGGGTCTGCGTGCAGGTGCGTGGGCACCAAGCAGCTCTGGCTCCCAGGGCCGTCTGTGCGGGAAAGCTGAACCAGAAGATGCTCCTGGCGTGGAGACCTGGGGACGGGACCCGGCACCGGGGTGGAGGTGGGGATGGGACCCGGCACTGTGGTGGAGGTGGGGGACCTGGGAAGGAGGTTGGACATCTGGGGCGGGATGGGGACCCGGGATGGGGGTGGGGACAGGGCGGGAGTGGGGACGGGGCCGTGGCCCGCCCGGGGGAGGCAGCTGTGTGCACTTGGCTGCAGCTGCGGCAAGAGGGCACTGGTCTGGGCGACGCGGGGTGGCCGGGCCTCTGCGGCCACTCCCTGCGGGTCGCCCAGAGGCTGGAGGGCTCCGGGAGGAGGCAGCTGCAGGCATGGGGCCTGCGCTAATGCCCGTGGCCCCGCTGGCCCTGCCGGCGTGGCCGGCAGCGGCCCGGGACCCCCGGGACCCCGACGTGTTCCGCAGAGGTGAGTGTGCGGGGCCGCAGTGCAGGCCGGGCTTCCCCTCGGGCTGGTCAGCTGCCTTCCCTGTCCCCGGGCGCCTCAATGAGCAGCTCTCTGGGGTTCCGACTGAGCCCCACTGCCCAGGCCCGGGTCCAGTGGTTGCGACACCTGCCTTGGAGCCGCCAGGGCTGTGGTCCCTCTACCAGTTCCAGCCCTGAGCCTGAGCTGTCAGCTCACTGTCTCTGAGTCTCGTTTGGGGCAGTCTTGGGGGTGCTGGCTCAGCTGTGGGGTCACGCTGGCGTATTTGCTCTGGAGCACTTTGTAAATTTATTTATTTATACTTATTTATTTATGGCTGCATTGGGTCTTCATTGCCGCGTGCGGGCTTTCTCTAGTTGTGGCGAGCTGGGGCTACTCTTCGTTGCGGTGCGCGGGCTTCTCATTGCGGTGGCTTCTCTTGTTGCGGAGCACGGGCTCTAGGCGCGCGGGCTTCAGTAGCTGCGGCTCGTGGGCTCTAGAGCGCGGGCTTCAGTAGTTGTGGCATGTGGGCTTCAGTAGTTGTGGCTCGCAGGCTCTAGAGCACAGGCTCAGTAGTTGTGGCTCGTGGGCTCTGGAGCACAGGCTCAGTAGCTGTGGCACACTTGCTTAGTTGCTCCATGGCATGTGGGATCTTCCCAGACCAGGGCTCGAACCCGTGTCCCCTGCATTGATTCTTAACCACTGTGCCACTTTGGTGCCATGTCTCATGGGGCTACTGGTACTTACTGGTACCAGTTAGTTACAACTGGTTTGAATAAATGCGCACCCAGATTTCCTGGCTGTAAACTTGCTCCTTGGACTCTAGAACTGTAGGTGGGTTTAGTCTTTTTAGTCATTTAGAGGACAAAAGGCAGAAGGGATGTCCTTTCAGCCACACTGAGGTGATGGGCGTGATTAAGGAGGATCGGGTGACCTGTGTGAGGAGCGCGGGGTCTTTGATCGGCTGTCGCAGTGGGGACGAGAACTTGGGACCAAGAGTCTACTACCACTGGGGCAGAAGCATCTGGATGGGTCTGGTCAGCTCTGGACTCACGGCTGAGCCCAGCTCTGCGGTTTGCTTCTGCACAGCTGGGGTCCCGTCGCATGGCCACTGGGCCTCTGGGTGGAGGTGGGCCAGTCTTGCCTGTCCCAGCAGCTAGAGGCCGCTCTGCTGGCCTGTGCTGGCTTCCCCGGCTGGGCTCCGGGACAGGTTGGGGGTGGGGGGATGGGAGGAGGGAGTCCCACAGGGGCCCTGTGTGAGGCCAGAGTCTGCGGACAGGGTGCAGAGGGACAGGTGGGCTGGAGCCACGGAGCCAAAAGTGGAGAAGGGACCCTGAGCTGGGGGTGGGGGCCGCTAGGAGGCCTGTGGGTCAGGCGCTCTGCTCAGAGCCCCCGAGCTCTTGCTTGTGGCGTCAGCTGAGCCTTTTCCCTGTAGCCTCAGAGTTGGTCCCCACCTACCACCCCTCACACCTGTAATCCTCAGGCCCCCTGCGGTGGGTGACTGGAGATGAAGCAACACATCTCCCTGACCTCACATACTGAATATGTCATCCTTTGCCAGGACCCAGTGCCTGACACTCATTTCTTTACCCTAAAGCAAAATCTCCAGAAAGTTCCTGCTAAAAGGCAAACGTGTAACCCAGCCTGAGGAGCCCACCATACTTTTGGAAGAGAGACAAAGATAGCCTGTCAGGTGATCTAGAGCAGAGTAGGCGGGGTGGGGAAGCTCTGACAAAAAGAGAGGTCTGGGACGTTCTAGAACTGTTTCGAACTTCTTTTTGGCAACAGATCCTTCTCTTCCGATGAAAATCGTGTACCCGGAAGCACGATACGAAGAGCGGGTAGAGCGGGGCGAGCTGGCCTCTCCAGGGCCTCTGCACCCAGGTGTGCGCCCTGCAGGGCGTGGCCGGGAAGAAGGCGAGGAGCCCCGAGGTCCGGCCTGGAGATGTTAGTGCTTCTGTTCGGGTGTGTTTTATCTCGAAACTATACATGGTGTATAAATGTGTCTTAGAACACATGTACGACATTTTAAATAGACATATATGGGGGGTAGTCAACATTTTTAACTTACCGCTGCGTCTCGAACACACCAGACATGAGGCTTGGGTGCCAGATGGGTGCAAAAGCGAAAGCACAGAGAACGGAGGCACCAGGATGGTGAGGGACCCTCCCACCAGGCCAGCGCAGCTCCCTTGGGGAACCCCTCCTCTCTCAGGGTTTTGTCTCTTTTCTCTCTCTTTCTGTGTTGCTCTTTTAAAATCTCTTTCAGTGTTTCCTTCCATTTGAAGCCAACTCATTCAGGGAAACCTGGGAGGGAGGGGAGGCCCCCTGTGTTTGGTTGAATCTCTGTCTCTCTCACACAGACGGCCCTGAACCCTGACACTGGATGTGACGGGGCTGCTCGTGTCCAGAAGGAATTCTCCCAATTCTGTCTCCCAAAGACTAGAATCCAGGACACTTTACGCCGGGGGGTGGGGGCGGGGGGCGGGGTGGGGGGCAAGCCGGCTGCCTTCCCTCTAAGGAGTCAGATCTCCAGTAAACTGCCTGAAAGCCGCCACCTTGGCCACCTTCCCAGTCGTCATCGTCATTTCTGCCGACGAGAGGCTGTTTTCAGAGCAGACTCTTCCCCTTCTGTGGGAGAGGCCAACAGGATGGACATGGGAGGTCATAGCTGACTTTCGTGTCTGGCATCCATCGCACATGTGAGGGGTCTTGCACGGATGGCCTCACTCAGGCCTCTGCAGCCCTCTGAGGGGGTGGGGCCACCCACCTGCGGGTGTCCTGTCCATCCTTGCAACCTCACCTGGCCCCTGCGACGTAGAGAACAAGCAAACAATCGGACATGTCTGTGTTCCAATAAAGCTTTATTTATAACACCAGGCAGAGGGCCAGGTTTGGTCCGTACACTGCAGTTGCCCAGCCCTACTCAGCATAGGCTCCACAGCCCTCAAACGACTGAACCGCACCTGCCGCTTCCATGCAACTTCTTTGCTCACCTCTCCACGCTCCTTCCCACTCCTTTGTTTTGTGGGAACTCAACCTATGACAGGTAGATAGAATTATTACCATCATTTGACAGATGAGGAAACTGAAGCAAAATTGTAGTTTTTCACCTGGGGTTGTTCAGCCAATGAGCAGCAGAGCCAGGCCCATCCGAGCCGCCTGGTTCTGCAAACATTTGTATCTGTGAACACCTCTAGGGGCCATGGGGACAGAGATTGTGCACTGTTGGGGAAGAAGCTGTAGAGAAAAGAAGGTGCGCTAACAGCGCCGAGTGTCAGAGGAAGGGAGGGGATGCCCACGATGGAATTCAGAGGAGGGATGAATCCATGCCCACCCCCGACTTCCACAGCAGAGTGGGCCCTCCTGACCTCTGCCCTCCTGGCTTTCTCAGCAGCACTTCTTCATCTCCTTTGCTACGCCCCCCACCACGTCTGAATGCTGGGGGCTCAGGCTTACTCCCTGGTGAGTCTCTTGGTTCCCACTGTCCTGGTCCAAAGCCCTGGTTACATCGTTCCCCTCCTGGTGCCTCTGGAAGCAGAAGCCTGACCCCTCTTTACCAGCCAGCCCCCTGGAGCAGTCGAAGCCTTCGAAACGAGCTGATGCAATGTTACTGCAGTAGGACAGCGTGAGGCTCACGCATGTATTTTTAAATAATTGCTCTGCTTCATTTTTGGCTGCGATGCCCTAACCCCTGAATGTCGGGCCACTGTCCATGCGCTTGGGGAGCCTGACCCAAAACATCTGTTCACTCTGGATGGGTAGGCTGTCAGTTCTGTTGTCTGGCCACTCAGGACAAAAGGCAGACACCCAGCTGGCCCCATGGTGGGTGGGCGCCGGTGGTGCCGATAGCTTCTGTCTGGCACAGCCTGAGGCCACAGGACCTGCGGTCAGCCTTGCTGAGCTGACCCTGCCAGGAAGGTGCCGCCTCTCCATTCCCCTTTCTGAGGCTGTTAGTACAACTCCTCCCAGCTTCCCTCATCACCGGCAAGGCTGAACCCTGCTTAGAGTAGCAAGAAACTCTAACCATTAATCCCCTTCCTCCCTGAGGGGTCAGCCCCCGCCTTCCCGGCCAGGCCCAGGCAGGAACAGAGGCCGCAGAATGTTTGCCATGTCTTACCCATCCTCCACAAGCATGTGTCTGCAGGTAAAGGGCCCTCACCTGGAGGACAAAGACTCGCTCTGCTCTTTCTGGAATCAGGAAGCCCGTTTTTCATTGGAGAAATCCATCACGGACTTCCCTGGTGGTCCAGTGGTTAAGACTCCGCACTTCCACTGCAGGGGACCTGGGTTCCATCCCTTGTCGGGGAACTAAGATCCCACATGCCGTGGGGCAGCTAAGCCCACTCACCCTAGAGCCCGTGCGCCACAACTAGAGAGTCTGCACACTGCAGCTACTGAGCCCGCGTGCTCTGGAGCCTGTGCGCCACAACTAGAGATCCCGCATGCTGTGTGGCTTGGCCAAAATAAGAAAAAATAAGCCTCTACTCATTCACTCTGGGTGATCCAGCCGGGTTCTTGCGCTACTCATCACTTACACCCAACCCAGTCCTAGAGTCCTGTGTGCACCTGCCCACGGTACCCACCGGAAGTCTACGAGCATCTCAACCATCGTGCGTCCGAAACGGACCCTGCCCCGTGCTGCTGCCCAGGCTTCCCAGCCCCCTGCGTGGCTCCACCTGCCACTCAGCGGCAGGAGCAAAGCCCTGGGCCCTGGCTTTGATTCCTCCCTCTCCTTCCCCTCCAAGGCCGCCACATCACCGAGTCCTGATGGTTCTACCCCAAGGCTATCGGAAGCCATCCACTCCTCGCTGCCTCCCAAGCAGTGCCGCCCCAGTCACCGCGCGCCTGGTTTGTTCCTAAGGGGCCCCACGTCCCTCTCTGCACCCTCCAACCCGTTGTCGATGCAAAGCCAGCCGTCTGTTTTATTTTAGTCCCTTTCTTAAAGTCTTCAGTGTCTCACTATCGCTCTTGGAATAAAATCCAAATCCTTGCTATGGCCTGTGAGACCCTTGGTGACCTCGCCCCTCTGCCGTTTCGACCCCACCTCCCAGACCTCTGCTCCAAGGCCCTGCCCTGTCTGGCTGCTGCCCAGCTCATGCCCGTAGCTGCCTTTGCTCCGGTCCTCTTCTAGAATGTTCTCTTGGGGCCCACTCTCATCCTTTGGGTCTTTGTTCAAACGTCACCTCCTCAGATAGGCTTTTGCAGCAGAGGCTCCTGATGGCCGGTCACTCTTCTCGTCATCATTTGAACAGCCCAGGTGAGCCAGGATGCATGGCCATCCTGCCGAAGGCTGCCCTCCCCAGCCTCCCGCGTGTTCGTGCTGTGTGGTTGCCATGGGAAATGATATCTGCTCACCTTCCTTCGCGGTTCTCCCCCCGCCCCCCGCCCAGGAGCCTCCTTGGACCCAGAGAGGAAAGCCCCGTGTCGAATGGCAGAGCCCCCTGCCAGCCCTGAACCTCTAGCCTCTGAACTCCGAGCCCCCTGGAACACGCTTCATCTCATCTAAGTCATTCCGTTTGGGGCCTTTTTGTCGCTGCTGCTGAGCAGTACCTTTGGTAATAGAAACGCACCTGCCACCATCTCTAAGAGAGGCTTCCCCAGCCGCTTCCTATCTCAAAGCCTGGTTCGTGCAGAGCAGCGGCTGTGATGTGCGACTTCTTCCTGTGCTAGTCAGCTGTCACCTCTCCACTTGAACAAAAGCTCTGTGTGCGCATGAACGTTGTCGTGCTCACCTTGAAGGCAGAGCAGGTGGAAGGCTCCAGGTAAGTCCTGCTGGATGGATGAACAAGGGAAGTGACCCAAGGAGGCTGTGAGGCTGGAGCCGCCAACCTGGAGCTTCACAGGACTCCCTTGTTAGAGTCCAGCAGATCAGAATGGCTCCTCCCGTAGGTGTTGTGAATTTTCTTTTAGCTTTTCTTTATCATGAATTTGTCCGTGACTTTTTTCCCACAAATTTTAACGTAGTCAAATTGATTAATATTTTTCCTTATGATGTTTTGCTTTCATCCCATGCTTATAAGGTCTTAGCCCACTTGAAGACTATTTTCAAAAATCATACTGAGGGCTTCCCTGGTGGCACAGTGGTTAAGAATCCGCCTGCCAATGCAGGGGGACACGGGTTCAAGCCCTGGTCCGGGAAGATCCCACATGCCGTGGAGCAACTAAGGCCGTGCGCCACAACTACTGAGCCTGTACTCTAGAGCCCATGAGCCGCAACTACTCAGTCCACGTGCCACAACTACTGAAGCCCACGCGCCTAGAGCCTGCACACCACAACGAAGAGTAGCCCCCACTCGCCGCAACTAGAGAAAGCCCGCACGCAACAATGAAGACCCGACGCAGCCAAAAATAAATACATTTTTAAAAAATCATATTGAATCCACTTAAAATTAATTTTGGTGTAAAGAGTTAGTAAAGATCAAGGCTAGTGAGCTGACCTTTGGCCCATAACATGCTCAGTAAGTGTTGCTATTCTCATTATTTTAAATATTATCTTCTAATCAATTCCCATATGTATTAGGGTCTATTTCCAGACTGCTGGGTTTTTTAAAAAAATAATTTATCTATTTCTGTACTAGTATCATTTTATTTTACTTATCATAGCTTTACAGTATATTTCAACATCCCTTATTACTCGTATTTTCTATCAGCTTTTCAATTATTTTAGAAAAGGTCAGGGAAGATCCTGTTCTTATTTTGATTGCAATCTCATTGAATATATGTAGATCAGCTTACAGAGAATTTACATCTTTACAACACTAACCTTTAGCCAAGAACAAGCTCCTTTATTCAAGTCTTTTTACTATCTCCCAGTCGAGTTAAAAGTTTTCCTGATATAGATCAGGCACGTTTTGGGGGAATAGACTTTACTTTGTAGAGCGGTTTTCGGTTCACGGCACGATTGTGGGGAAGGCACAGACCTTTCCCATTTACCCTCAGCCCCCGGCGTGCACAGCCTTCCCCACTATCGACCTCCCCACCGGCGAGGGATGTCTGTTACATTGATGACCTGCACTGCCTCGTCACCATCACCAGTGTCCAGAGATGACCTTGGAGCTCGCGCTTGGTGTCCTACGTGCTGTGGGTTTTGGGCAAGTGTATGAGGTCATGGATCCACCCCTGTAGACCGTACAGAGTAGTTTCACTGCCCTAAAACACCCTTGCTTTTAGGTTTACTTCTAGCTACTTTGTCTCTTTTATTATTGCTAGTGTTAATGAGAA
Source organism: Monodon monoceros (assembly GCF_005190385.1). NCBI lineage: Eukaryota > Metazoa > Chordata > Mammalia > Artiodactyla > Monodontidae > Monodon > Monodon monoceros. Next base: position 102,578,026 of record NW_021703776.1, on the reverse strand, counting down.
TTTTTCCTCCTTCGTGTTTTCTATTGGTTATACTTGTATGTATGTAAGACGTTTATTATTTTTGCATATAAATTTTGTAAGCCAGACTTTGCTGAACTCTGAAGGGTTCTGGTATTCTTTCAGTGGATTTGTTTGCATTTTCCAGGGGTCATCTACAAATAATGACCAATTTGCCTATGTCTTGCCAATAGTTGCACCTTTCTAGTTCATTCTGCTCCTCCAACGGACCTTCTCCCACTCTGTCACGGACCCTAGACTTTCATACCCTTAGCTACCCCTTCCTACTGGGCCTGGAGCTACTGGTTCCCTGGGTCACCCACAGACACCCTCCTGGCCACGCTCTGGCCCAACAGTGTCGCACAGTGGACTTGTTCTGCCCAGATACTGCCCATGGAGGTGTGTGCGTGCACGTGTGCATGCTTTTACGGTATAGTTATGGTTACAACTCTCCCGAATACATCGTTGAACTGAATAACCTATTCTTGTCTTCCTAGACCAACTCCCCTTTCTCTTAGTCACGGACCCCTTTTAGAAAACTGAAAAATGTGCTGCTTCTGGACCCAGTCTGAGCGTTCCTAACCCCATTCTCCCCAGTGATGTGTTAGCTGTTGCCGGGAGCGCTGCCCCTGGAGAGCAGACCCCACAACCCCCGGCTTTCCATCAGTGCTACTCCCAGGGCTTGCCTTGGGCTCCTGACACAGGATCTATTTCTGCCTTCTCTCTCACTGACCCTTTCTCTGCTCTGTGGGCTCATTTGGAGAAGAGATAAAGGTGGAACAAGACGGGAGACTCCTGCAGGGTGTGCACGCTGCTCTGGTCCAGCTGCGCAAGAATCCGTGCAGAGCACTGGCCCTGACCTCTCTGCACGGCTCTGCCTGCGGCATCCGGATCACTGCCTCTTTCCCCTCCTCTTGTGCTTTGACCTGCAGATGGAGCAGACTTTCCCTCTCCTGACCCTCCTTCCCCCTCCGTCTTCCTACTACGCGAGGCCGCTCTGCAGCCCCACAGTTGCTCACAGACCTTCACGCGTGTGTGTCAGCCGTCAGTGTGATACGCCAAACGGGCTATTGATTTAGTGACAACCATCACTGCGAGGAATTGATCTAATGTTTTCATTACGCTAAAAATGCTTTAACAAGTTCATTCGGAATTAGGCGATGGCAAGGATCTGCTTGGTTCCCATCATGTTCCCAGGAGGAGGTGACTTGTAGGGGAACTTGAGGGACAAAAGCCACCACTCTACCCAGTAGCGCCCAGCCCGGTGCTGCGGGACTGCCTTCCCCAAGGAGACTAGAGCCCTTGGTGTCCCCACCAGGCCTTCATCTTGGAAATACTCAGTGTGGCTTGCTTGGCTTCCCCGAGCCCCTGACCTCGGGGCGCCGGCCCTTTCTCCATACCCGCCCCCCCCAGCAAGTGGCCCTGATGGTCCTCGTCCTCCGAAGGCCTCAGCATCCTGTCTGCACGGGGGAGGTAGTATGTTCCACCTGGCTTCCCCGCCCTTCCTGCCCAGGCTTTTCCTGCGTATCGACCTCAGTTTGAGCCCTCACTGCTTCCTGCTTATGGGACCCTGTGCCTCGGGTGTCCACACATAACTGTGGGTAACACCACTCGTTCTTAGGGAGGTGGTGGGTCTTCAGTGCAGTGACGGGAGCCCAGCACAGGTGGGGGGGGGGAGGCGGAGGGTACTCAAGGATGCAACCTCCCCACAGGGCCCATTGTGTAGGGTGCTGGGGCCGTCCCCTGGCCAGCGGGGTCCAGCTCTCTGACAGCAGAGCCTTGGGTCCCGTCTCAGCCCGGCCTCGGTGCCCACCTCCTCCCGAGCCCAGGTCCCAGCCTGGCACAGAGGGCTGGCCTTCCACTCTGACCCCTATTCTGAGCCAGCAGTCCGCTGTTGGTCAATTAGTTCCCCCAGGACGGGACCGGCTGTAATTTGTGAGGCCCAGCAGAAATGCCGATGCAGAGCCCCTGTTCACAAATCAGGGTTTCAGGACGGTGATGGCAGGGCACAGGTGGCCCTGCCCCATCAGGCTGCATCCCAGGAACCAGGGTCAGAGATGCAGACGGTCTGCGCATCTGGACTTGAGGGGGCCACCTGCCCACAAGCCTGAAAGATACGTCGCTTCTTGGGTGCTTTATGGCTCCCACTGGGGTCCCTTCCGGTGGGCAGGCCTGAAGCCAGCCCCGTAGGCCCACGCTGGCTGAACCCATGCAGTTGTCATGGCCAAGGGCAGAGAGCCCTGGAGGGTCCTGGCCAGAACTCGGATGTGTGGACACAGCCGTGATTCCAGCGCTTCTGCCCGCTTGGCTTCACGTGAAGCTGGGGGAGCCCGAGCGCTGCCTCCCGTACGCCTGGGAGATGAGCAGCTGGTGCTGTTTACCTAGCGGCATGGCTGGTGCCACGTTTCTGAAGCTAAGCCAGGCCTGAGCACAGCTCCGCGACGCCACTGTGATTAATGACGCTGCTGCGGGCATCACCCTAGATGCGCCCTCATTTATTCAAAGCAAATAAAACCATCTTGGGGTTTTTCTGCACGTGCGTCTTCCCTGTGTTGTTATATAGGCTACTTGATCTGAAAAAAACAAAAACACCCAAGCTAGCATCTGGCATCCACCCCCAGCCTCTAAGTTCTAAATTCTTAATTGATTGGGACGTGCACTGTCAGCCAGCTACTGCTGCGTGACAAAGCAAGACCTAGGGGCGTTTTCCCTGCAAGTCTGCTGGCTGATGGGTGGCCAGCTGTCTAGACCAGGCTCAGCAGGCAGCTCTGCAGGGTAGGATGGGCCCAGGTCTGTCCCTTATGTGACTCCTCCCCCTCTGACCCGGGAGCTGGTTGGGACGTGCGCTTCTCTGGCCAGGTTATGGGCGCAAGAGTGTGAGAGGAACTGTGTGACACCACAGGAGGCCTGCGCTCAGAACTGGCCACTTCCGCCTCAGTCCACTGGGGTCAGACGGCTGAGCCCCACGTCCGGGGTGGGCCGGGAAGAACTGCAAATTGATGCTGCAGAGCCAGTGTCACCACCAAAGTGGGGTTTTCTCCCTTCTACAGGTGGGTCTGTGTCTGCAGAGGGAACTGAGCTTGTGCCTTCTCAGCGCAGTTTATATCACTGCTCTGGAAATGCCTGCTTCTCAACCAGCCAGGTAACTGTGCTCCCTCACCGCTGAGTGGGATTAGCTGACGAGATGCTCCCCGGCTTCCTCGGTGGGAACCAGAGCCCCCCTGCCACGCACATGCCGGAGGCAGGAGAGCCGTGGTCTTGCTGGAACCGACGTGGGCATCTTTGGACACTTTATTGGGAAAGTGTTTTCTTTCTTCCTGGGAGGTGCAGGTGTCTACGTCCACTGTGGGGTAAGCGTCCTTTTGGCAGGACTGGAGGGGCCCCTGGTGATGGCAGCGCACAGCAACTCGGGCTGGGTGCACCGCGCTCAGGATAAAGCCAGCCTGGGCCATTTCTTAATCGGCTTGTTAGAATTCATGAGAGTTTTGCATTTAAGAGTCTTCCTGTGACCAAACCTCTTAGGATGGAGATAACGGGGCCCGTGACAGTCTCTACAGAGCCCGCACAAGATGATTTGGTTGTGTGAGCCGCTCTCCCCACTGTCCTTGACAGCCCTACCTGCCAGCTCTCACCATCACTGGATTGCTTTAATGCCTCTCTACGCAGAGGGCATTTGGGTGGAACTGTGGTGGGTTCTGGAGATGCACCTGCTTTTGAATCTCGGCCCTGCACCCCTGTGTGCTTACCTGCTCAAGTCTCAGTGTCCCCATCTGTGAAATGGGACGATGACCACAGCAGCTGCTCCAGAGTCTGTGTTGGTCTTCAGTGTGATGGCGTGTAGAGGGCTCAGCACAGAGTCTGCACACAGTGGGCCTCGACAGGTGGAAGCTACCGCCCCAGCGTGTGGGTCCCCAGCTCCCCATGGACAGGCCTAGATTCAGTTCCCACACGGTCTGTTTTTTAATTGAAGTATAGTTGATTTACAATTTTGTGTTAATTTCTGCTGTACAGCAAAGTGACTCAGTTATCCATGTATATACATTTTTGCATATTCTTTTCCACTGTGGTTTATCCCAGGTCATTGAATATACTTCCCTGTGCTATACAGTGGGACCTTGTTGTTCACCCATCCTACGTATAATAGTTTGCAACTCTGATGATCTTTAATCACGTCAAGATGGTTTTAACAGACAGGGACCTGAGGGCTGGAAGCCCCACTCAAGTAGCTCTGACTACACCTTGTGAAAATAGAACATGACAAATAGCCTGTTTTATGCTTTTCCCAGACTTTTCTTAATATTACCAAGTCTCAGAGAAATTTAGTACTCAAGACATGCAGAATGAAAACTTTCAAAGAGTAGTCAAGCGCGGGCCTTCCCTGGAGGTGCAGTGGTTAAGAATCCGCCTGCCAATGCAGAGGACATTGGTTCAAGCCCTGGTCTGGGAAGATCCCACATGCCGCGGAGCAACTAAACCCGTGCGCCACAACTACTGAAGCACGCGCCCCACAACTGCTGAGCCTGTGCACCTAGAGCCTGTGCTCCGCAACAAGGGAAGTCACCGCAGTGAGAAGCCCGCGCACCGCAACAAAGAATAGCCCCTGCTCGCCACAACTAGAGAAAGCCCGTGTGCAGCAACGAAGACCCAACGCAGCCAAAAACGAACAAATAAATAAATAAATAAATTTATTATTTTTTTAAAAAAAAAAGAGTAATCAAGTGAGAACGCCCTGAATGAAAGATATAAATTTTAAGTGGTGTTTTGGTTGGTTGCATTTCTGGTCTCCTGAAGGCCAGCAGAGACCCTTGTATTGTTAGAACCAGAAATCTTCCAACTCTGTATCTGCCCACATCCTCCCAAAGTAAACAGCATCTTCTGATCATCATCACCTCTTCCCTTGGTGACTGAAGGCCGTTATCCTGAACATCAGGGATGATTAAGATGGGAGGTAAATAGAATTATAGTGAAACTAGAATGTTCCCTGGAAAACAAACACTACCACCGATGAATCCTAATATAGCTTCTTTTTCTTAAAAGAATGTAGGAGGAAAATGCCTGTCGTTTGGGTTCTGAGTAACCAGGGTTTGCCTGTTTGATTAAAAAATATTGTTTATCAGATTTTCCTTTTCTGCCACCCATCTCTATCTTTGAGCATCTTCAAGTTGTTAAAATGACTTCTTCTCACAGTGTCTCTGTTTTTAGATCTGGAAAATATAATTTGGGTTAAAACTCGATGGGGAGTCGCTCAGGCGGATGGGTTGCCGTGGTAACGTGCGGGGAGGGGAGCTGTATGGCCGGAGGTATTTGCAAGAGCCTCTGGGTTGGGCTTTGTCTTTGCACCGGCTGGTGGGTCTCCTCTTTCCAGGCCTTGCCTCCACCTGCTGCCTTCCTGAATCACTGCCCGGTACTGAGAAGACCATGGCGTCCCGGGGCCGGGCACATTCTTGCTGGCAGAACCCTGATTTTGTTCAGCTACAGAGAGGCCAAGTGCCTCCTAGGACAGGTTGCACTCTTTCTAGCCCCAGAGGGTGGATCTCAGTTGGTCTAAACTAAACATCATAATTTTATTTCCATGCCAGTGACCGGGTTGGGCCAGGTCATAGGACAGTTCTGGCCAATGACAGTGAGAGTGTGCCAGGGGTGTCTGGGAGCTTTCCTTACAAATAGAAGTTCACAGGTGAGGAAACACCTGTCTAGGACTCTAGATGTCAGGTCTGAGGATTTGAAGCTTAGAACCACAGGTGACATCTCTCACCTGTGAAGGAAAGTCAGGAGGGTTGCAAAGAAGCAGAACCAGAGTCGGGGTGTCACTGAGGCAGAGTTAATCAACCTGGGGACGTCCTGATGTCCCAAAATAAACTTTTTATTCCTGAATTGTGTTCCCCCAAATTCATATGTTGAAGCCCTACTCCCCTCGTACCTCTGGATGTAGTCGTATTTGTAGGTAAGGTCTTTAAAGAGATAATTAAACTAAAATGAGGTCTTTATGGACCCTAACTCTAGTGAGGATTCGGGTTATAATCAAATAACCAATGAATTATAATCGGTAACTGTTGGAGGATGGAGGGAACGAAAAGTGTCCACTGAAGAAAAAAATGAGGTGGGCAGCTCTGTTATACTCAGTGGGTCAGTTTCTTATAGGGTGGGGTCTGGTGGGCAACAGTCTGGAAGCGTTCGAAGCTGTATGCCCTGCTGCTGAGGGCAACTTTAGAGTTAATTTCGGGTATGGGGGTATGTGTTTGGAAACAGGATGAGCCTTCCTAAGTCAAGATTTATGAATGGGTAACTAGTCTCTTGGACGCCAGGAAGACATCAGCGAAGGTCTTTGTGATTGTTCAGAGGCTAACAGCGCATGGAGGCCACCTGGACCTAACAAACAATCATTGCACAGTACCTCTCAACCACAACAGAGAAGACATTCACTGAACCGTACAGGCCTGGGTGGGGTCAGCAGGACAGGTGGGACCATACGGGCCCAAGATGGCACCAGCTATGCTAACAGCCTTACAGTAACTCAGAATCCAGCTTGACTGGTCTGTTACAAGAAGAGGGATTTTGTTGCAGACGTATGCATACACGGCAGAAAGGCCATGTGAAGACACAGGGAGAAGACAGCCACATACATGCCACGGAGAGAGGCCTCAGGGTGAAACCAACATTCCAGCACCTTCATCTTGGACGACTGCCCTCCAGAATTGTAAGAAAATAAATCTCTGTTGTTTCATCTCTGTTTGCCCCCTCCATGGTACTTTGTCATGGCAGCCCTAGGACACTAAAACATCACCGAGGCCAATACGGGCTTTGGAAGCAAGTGGCATCACCCCCAACTCCAAATGGCTTCAGTAATAAGGAGAAAATGGACTAAATCACATCCAAGAAGTCAGGCAGTAAAGCAACCCATAGTAGTCTCAGCAAGGCCACCAGAGACCCGGGTTCCTCCATCTTCCTGCCCACTTGGCATGTTGGCCTGACCCTTAGGCGGGCTCCTCGAGGTGCCAGGATGGCCACCATGTATCCAGCTGCCTCCTGCAGGTGACGCTGTGCAGGGGCAGGAATGAGGTGCTGGAATGTTCCTACATGTCTGTTTTGTGAAGGGAAGAAAGCCCTCTCCTCCTGTCTCATTGGCCAGAACTACAACCCTTGCCCATGGCTGGCCATGGGCACAGAATTACTGCGGTGGGAACGAACCAGGAAGAAGGCAGTTGTCTGTCACATGTGGCTGCCAGTGATGGGATGTGAGTGGTGCTTTATTAATACATTAGAAGAAAGTGGAACAGAAATGGTGGTCGGATTACAGCCAGCAGGGTCTTCTCCCCACCTGCGCAACCAGTCACCACCAATCCTATTGATTTATCTCCCAAAGAGCTCTTGAATTCATTGGCTTTTCTGCATCCCCTCTTCCATCACTGTAATCCAAGCTCCAATGATCTCTTACTGGGACCATCGCAGTAGCCTATCAGCCTGCCTGAACACACCCTGATCCCCTCTCGTCTCTTCTAACTGTAGCCTAATGACCTCTGAAAAATGTAGATGTCATCAAGTCTCACCCTACTTGAAACACTGCAGTGCTTCCATGCAGCTTAGAATAAGACATACTTCCTTACCTCTGCCTGCAAGGCTCTGCCTAGCCTGGCCTCTCCCCACCCCACAGCCTCGTCAAACGCCGCACTCTTCCCACCCACTCCTCCTCAGGCATGTGGGCTGTTGTTTTTACTGTCCCTCAAACACATTGTGATTTCACTCTTGTGTTTAGCATGTGCTGGTCCCTCTCCCCAGGACCTTGTACACGCCTCACCTGGTAGATACCTCACCTGGCCTTATCCCTCAGGGCTTACACATCTCTTCCTAGGGAAAGCTGCTGTCTTTCCTGACAAGGTCCAGCCCACCTGATCCAGCCCACCTGCACCCACTCTCAAAAGCCTGCATGTGAACCAATCATCCTCCCAGGTCGGGAGCGGGCTGGTGCTCTCCTGGTCCCACCTGTGCTTGCTTGCACAGCCTGAGGCCTGCGGTGGCTCCCCTGGCTGGAGGGTCTGGGGCCTGTGTGCTGGCTCTCAGCTTGTGCCGTTTCCCACGCGACCTCTCAGCCGTCCTCCTGGGCTCTGAACGTGGTGGCCAGACCATTCCAAGAGGGCAACGGCGAAAGCTGCAAGGCCCCTGGAGGCCTGGCCCTAGAACTTGCACACGTCACTCACATCACTTCTACTGGTCAAAGCGGTCCATGGGCCTGCCCAGCAGTGTGGGGAGACGGAGGGATGGCGAAATGCTGCCTTTTCTAATCTCCACTCATCACGCGGGTCTCAGAGCACATGAGGCTCTTCTTTCCGGATATGATCAACGCTCCTCTGTCCTCTGCGAACCCCGGAGCGGCTGTGGCCAGGACGGTGGGCTTCTCACCCCCATTATAACTCCCGTGCCCTATACAGCGCCCAGAAGAGAGTCGGGGCTTTAATAGTTATTGGATGACCGGATGGATGAGATACAATTATGCACCAGGTTAATTCAAAAAGGCCACTGTATTGCCATTGAGGATCATTTGTGAGCCTAAATTATCCATTAAACATTTAAACATCTGAAACAACTTAACATGCACAGACAGAAGAGTTAAGGAGATTACGGCACATCTACCTGATGGGATATTATACACAACTTTTATGATAGTCACCATTATGCCACAAGTTGAGAATATACTTATGATATAAAATTGAATAAGAAAAATGACAGAGGGACTTCCCTGGCGGTCCAGTGGTTAAGAATCCGCCTTCCAATGCAGGGGACACAGGTTCAATCCCTGGTCGGGGAAATAGATCCCACACGCCACGGGGCAACTAAGCCTCCTGTGACAACTACTGAGCCCTCGCACCCTAGAGCCTGCGTGCCACAACTAGAGAGAAGCCCTTGCGCTGCAACAAAGACCCCACAGGCCGCAACCAAGACCCAACACAGCCAAATAAATAAATAAATATTTTTTTGAAAAAAGGAAAAAATGAGACAAAGAAGACAAGACTTTATAATAATATCTCTCCATCCGTCGAGCACTTGGTCCCCCGGCTCACCACCTGCTGGTGGACACACCTCTTCCTGGCACCAGTCTCCGTGGGTCCCAGCGTGGCCGTCTCCTGCTTGTCCTTGGAGCTTCAGTTCACATGTCAGTCCTCAGGGAGGCTCTCTGAGGCCCCAACCAGGTACGTCCCTGTAAGTCTCCCTGCCCCTCCCCCGTCGTCTGCCTTACTTGGGGCTGTGTCACCTGGCACAGTGTCGGCACAGGTGAGATGTGGTGCCTCGGGTGGGTGAGATGTGGTGCCTTGGAGTGCCTGGGGGGCTTAAACAATAGAAATTTTTTTTTTTTTTTTTTTTGCAGTACGCGGGCCTCTCACTGCTGTGGCCTCTCCCGTCGCAGAGCACAGACTCCGGACGCGCAGGCTCAGTGGCCATGGCTCACGGGCCCAGCCGCTCCGCGGCATGTGGGATCCTCCCGGACCAGGGCACGAACCTGCGTCCCCTGCATCGGCAGGCGGACTCTCAACCACTGCGCCACCAGGGAAGCCCAAACAATAGAAATTTATTTCCTCATGGTTCTTGAGGCCAGAAGCCTGAAATCGAGGTGTCAGCAGGGCCACATTCCTTCTGAAACCTCTAGAGGAGGGTCCTCTCTTGCCCCTTCCGATGTAGAGTGGTGGCTGGCGACCCTTGGCTTGTGGACGCGTTGCCTGATCTCTGCATCTGCTGTCCTGTGGCTCTCCACCACCCCCGAGTCTGTACATGCTCTTCCTCTCCGGGTTTCTCCTCTCCTTATATGGACTCTAGTCAGATTGGATCAGGGTCCACCCTAGTGACCTGATCTTAACTTGACCGTCTGCCAAGACCCTGTCTCTAGACAAGGTCACCTTCACGGGTACCATGAGTGAGGACAGGCACATAGCCTTGGGGATACTGTTCCACCCACAGCAACGGGGGACGGAGGGAGGAAGTGACAAGGTGTGGGTGCTGTGAAGCTGAGATCTGCTCCCCAAGCCCGGGAGGCTTCCTGCACTGGCTGGCACTCACATCTCCACTGGGGGCTCTGGGCTACAGCATCACAGGCCCTAGAGGGGACGCCAGGCCCCGGTTCTCAGTTCCAACCTGGTAGCTCGTCTCTGGACCTCTCGGCTTGGGGCCCACCTGCCCCTCTTTGCAGCGTGCGGTGCCCACCACACTCCCACCATGCTCTCTGGGGTCTCGTGGACAACATTTTCAAGCAAGACTCGAGCATCGGCCGCTTCCGCTTGCGGGAGACTGAGAGTTCCTTGATGGGCGGGGTGTGGGGTCGTGTTGCCCTCTCCAGGACACCCACTACCATGGGGTCAGGGCTTTGTCTCCCCCCAAGGGAGCTTCGGTCCCACTAAGCCGAGACAGGTACTTTGGTGGCGGGAAGAGTGTGGGCCTTTGAGCGGCCGTCCCCCAGTCACAGGTGCAAAGCGACTTTCTCGTGAGTTACGGACACAGGCGGAACCTGGGTCTCACCCCGAGTGCTGACCGGGTTCCTCCCAGACTGGGACCTGGATCCGTGTCTTAGCATCTGCCCAGGTGTGTCTGCTGGTCACCTGCGCTGGCACCCGGGACCGACTGCTGCGGGTGGCTCTGCGTGGCTCAGGTGTGCTCGCTCGCCCCTCTAGTCCAGGTGAGGTGTCTGCAGGTGTCCCCTCCACCCCCGACCCACTGCACCGGTTCCTGTGCCATCGGCCAGCTCGCTGACCTCCAGGCAAATGCGGGCTCCTTGAGGGCCTGTCTGTGACCTGCTCCCCACGACTCCCTTGTACCTTGTGCCACCTTGAAGACAGCAGGTGCGAAAACGCTGGTTGAAAACGCCTCTAGGGCGTGTGCCGAGCAGGGTGTAGGTGGGAGAGGAGTCGGCCGCAGCGTGAGGCTTGCTCCCCGTGGAAGTGTTTTCCCCACGACAGGGCCGGCAGGTGTCAGGCTTCCTGTGTGCTGTCCCCACCCGCAGGGCTGGGACAAGCTGTGCCCGCACCCTGCCCTCTGCAGCCCGCCCAGGCGCTCCAGCGCCCTGCCCCCAGGGACCAGCCCAATTGCCCTGACATCCACTGCCGCCTCCTCCTGAAACTCACTCCCAGAAAGAGCGAAAGGGTGGGAGAGGGGAGGAAGCCGGCAGCGGGCGGGGGCTGGCGGGCCCAGCTGGGGGAGGGCTCGCCCTCTGGCAGGCAACGTGACCCCCCAGGAGGCCCCATGGCCCCGCCTGCTCTAATAAACTCGAAACTCCAGTGACTTAAGTGAAGATTTCAGATTAACATTTAAATTAACACCGGACTAGAAATCTGGAGGCCCAGGTCGCTGGTGTGACTGTGTTAACTTGTTCTGTGACCTGGGGCGAAAATTTAAAATGATCTTTTCTGATCGAGCCGCCCCTTCCCTCCGTGGGGAGGTCAGGACGTGGGCCTGGAGGACCCCTCCGCCCCTCCCGGGCTGGAAGCCCGGCCTTCTGTGTGGGTGGGGCTCACCTTTGCCCCTGAGTCGCTCTGCTTGACCAGTGAGTGTGGACCCTCCCAGCCCCTGGAGGCTGGGATCCAGGCAGCTGGTACCAGAGAAGGGAAGGGCAGGGCCGTGGGCTTGGGGACCATCAGTGACACTGCCATCAACTCAGCCACTGCAGGGGGACCTCTTTTAGGAGCTTTCCTGTACACGGCCTGTCTTGGTGCTCCCCAAACTTGGGGCCCGAGCTGAAAGGAACAGGGCATTAACACGACCAATAGCCCCGGGGGTGGGCACGTCTGCCAGATCCAGCCCAGTGGGCTCCAGAGAGCCAAGAACATCCCAGATCTGCCAGGGTCTGAAACCCCGGTCTGCAGACACAGGGCCGAGAGCGGAGCGGGATCCAGGATCCCAGGAGGGTAACCAGGTCCAGCTGGGGGGTTCCAAGAATCTGGACTCTTCCAGAGGGGCGGGGAAGGCCCCAGCCCTAGCTGAGTGGATGCGTGTGCTACGTGCCTTATAGATTAGTCCCCGTCGTCCGACGAAGAGAGAACTAAAAGTGAAGCAGGCCCAGGTGGGCAGGATCTGAAGCCAGGTGCTGTTAACAGGGCCCCTGCTGCCCTCCGGATGGGCAGCTGTATCAGGAAGGGCCGGGGGCACCGCCAGAGCGCAGAGCCACCCGGACCCCCGGGGCCCTGCCCCACTCGCCCGGCTCTGCGGGACCCTGCACACCAGCCTGTCGTATCCATCTCAGACAGGGATGCTGCACCCCCAGGAAGCTGCCACGTGGCCCGGGGCCAGACCAGCCACTGCTCCTTCACACTGGCCGTTTCCTTCCCTGCCGCCAAAAGACTGCCTCCCACTGTCTTCCCTCTCCTGGGAGCAAGGAGTAAAGGATGTCGGGAACCTCTAGGAGATCCCTTCTTCTCCACTCTTGTCTGTCCGCAGGGATCCTAATGGCCCTCAGCCTGCAACGGTCGCCCTCGCTTTCTTCCCAAGAGGCCTCCTGGCAGAGCCTGCCGGGCCATCTGTCACGTAGGGTCCTGGGAGGTGTGGCCCTGTGCCCTCCCAATCAGCCCCTGCGCCCACCGGTGTGTTCCCACGGCTGGTCAGGGTCCCCGCCGGAGAACCCTGCCCTGGAGGCATAGGGATCTCATTCGCCGGGAGAGAGTGGACTCGAAATAGCAGTGGTTGAGGCATCTCACAGAGGATGGAGAATCGCCATCCAGGTGGGCGGGAGACCTGTCCTGCAGTGCGCAGGACCCTGGTCCTGATGGCCCGAGCTCCGTCCAGGCTCCAGTGGGACAGGAGGGCAACACCGGGCCAAGGGCCTTCAGGAAGGCTCTGGAATGCATGGTTCTGGAGGCAAGTTACATGGCCACAGGAGCTGGAAAGGACACCTGTGGCTACAGGTTCCTTTCCGGGGAAGAAGGAACACACTGCAGGAAGTGCTGGGTCCTCCTGGCCTCTGGTGTTGGGCCCACAGACCTTCCAGCCCTTGCTGTCACCTTGGACAGACAGGCTGTTCCTGGGGACCCGGGGAAGGAGAAGGACTGGGTGCCACTCAGTGGGCTTGTAGTTCCATAATTGGCAACCATAATGATCAAGGACAGCTCACACTGCCCGAGGGTCACCTGGCCAGTAAGGGGCGGGGTCAGCAGCCGGGCTTGTGCGATCCCACGGCCTGGCTCTCAAGCAGCTGACCTGCCCGGACACGCTCACAGACGTGCACCGGGTGACCCGGGAAGTGGAACTGGGGAAAGTTCCCCAATCTCTCTAAGCCTCGCCGTGAAATGGGGATACAGTAGTCCTTGGGTCACTCTCATAGGCTGAGACGAGCGTCAAGTGCGTGGCACGTGGAGCACGACACGTGGAAGGTGGGAAGCGTCCGTAGCGATGGCACCGTCGTGGCCGTGGTTGGTCTTTGCCACCATGGATGCAGGCTGAGCCCTCGGCCATCCCATTCTGACGTACAGCCAGGAAACAGCACAAAAATCGGGGTCAGGTCGGCCGTGCCAGCATTCAGATTTAAAGGTTATGCTGTTCTTCCAAAGACACCCCGAAATGCAGTGCTCGACTAGTACAGATAATGTCTTCACGCCTCGTTTAACGCCAGGCGAGTGGTCATGACCGACCGAGGCTTTGCCAGGCTCCTCCAGCATCCTCGGTCACAGCTGGGGCAAAGACAGCACGTTCAAAACCAGTTTCCTGTTGAGCAAATGAGGCTGACGTTAGAGGCACCGCTTCATTTACTTTTTCTTGGTGAGAATTCTCAGCTGGGCAGCCCTGCCTGAGAAGAAGGGGCAGAATCAGCTGTGTAGCCCATTAGAGGTAAGTTGCAGAGGCTCCCTGAGGTTTTAAATCCAGCCAAAATGTGTCTTTGAGAGCAGGGCCCAGTTTGGGACAAACCTTTTCCATTTGCAAAGGTTCCTTGGGTGCAATTAATGCGACCCAGTGGGGCTTGAGGTCTCTGATGGACTCAGAGCATGGGTCTCCTTATTCTTTAAAAAAGCATGTTTTAAATGGAAAACGTAAAATGTATGTGGTTTATAAAAACACGAGTACAAAAGGGCATGCAAAGAAAACTAGTCTCAGTTTGACTGTCTTTGAAAACTCTGTACATTCCTGCCTTGGAAGAAGTAGCCAAAGGACAAGAGTCCAGCCCAGCCCCCAGGGACCGTGGGTTTGCTGACTCTCCAGCTGGAGAACGGCTCACAGGAGCCTCACTCCCCTTCCAGAGATAACACATGCTTTGTGCCTGTTTGTTTAGCGTGCAGGGCCCTGGTGGATGAGGTAGAGTACGACGTCACCAAGGCTCGGCAGAAGAAGACCAAGGTGGGCTCCCTCCGAATAAATCCTGACGGGACGCAGGAGAGGAGAAAGGTAGCGGAAAAGAAATTATGTGTCAGTGTATAATTGCGGATATGGGCAATTACCAGCCATTTATCCAAACAGCAGTTGGTCTTAATCTTCTAACCTTTCTCTTGTTCAGGGTATCAGCTCTAAATTGCTTCTGAGTCCTGGGGGACCCAAAGTAATCTTTAAGCTTGAAATTGAAGTCTCTCTCCCAGCACCTAAATTTTGTGTCTTGTCAAGTCGGAAGACATTTCTGCACTATTGCTCATCAGGATAAAAATAGTGCTTCCATGGTTCTTGGGCAAGGCCAGCAGGGGACCCAGAACAGCTGCAGGGGCTGCCCAGAGACCTCAAAGGCTGCGCACCCTCCCCCAGGCTCCCCACCCCTGTCTCTGAGATCCACAGAAGTTTCCAGTGTGGGTAAGGATGCAAGACCCATCTCCGGGACAGACTCAGGCACCTGTCTGAGCGGAAAGATGGATGTCCTTCCACCACGGAGACCATGCGGAGAGGGGCCCAGCCCTCGGCATCTGATGGCAGGGGTCTGAGAAGTCAGGAGGGACGGGGCCATGGCGAACTCAGGCCCCCGTGTCCTCCCCCAACCCCGCACTCAGGTGGTAGAAGCGCTCAGAGCTATAAGGCAAGTTCATTGCCATCCTGAGCGCACCGTAACAGGCAAAGGTGTTGCATAGCTTCATCCGGCCCACTCGGAGCTGAGCAGAAGCTGGTTTGGGATTTCCTGTTGGTTTGGCCGAGCACACGGTGCCCTGTTTTAGAGCAAATGACCGAGGTGGGCTGTCTGCTTTTTCCACCTCTTTCTGGAATTGTGTGCCCACCCAAGAGCCTGGGAGTAGGGCCACCAGGGGGCTCTGTAGGGTATTGAACGCGCCTTTACGGGAGGCCTAAGTGTGTGTTGAGCTAGGAGGCCCCCTCTAAGAAGGGCGGGACAATCTTCCTCACAAAAGCCCATCTCCCATCATGTCACCGGGTAATTCACCAGAATTATCAGATAATTCTGAAAACTCAGGTACTTTCCCGGGAAGAACCGTGATAACTCGCACCACTGCTCATCCACAGGCCTCGTTCCCTGCGACCAGGTGGCCCCGTTGGTCCCAGAGACCCGCAGGGGAGGAGCAACCCTGGTCCCTGACACCAGCTGCAGAGGACTCTCACCGTCAGGCAGCGCCAGGAAAGGCGTGTGTGCCCGGGGCCACGGCAGCTTCAAAAACAGATGGAGGGTCACTGCTGTAAGAGGTTAAAACGTGGGTTACCTGACCCACTGTTGGTGCACCCGGGCCAGGAGAGAGGAAGCAGTCTTTCTCTAAAAGGTCAAAGGGCAAAAGAGATTGACCCCGGGAAGGAGCGGGGGCAAGGGGAGGGACGCGGGTCCGTGAGGGAGGACGGGGGAAGCCGGCGGCTCTTTATCGAGGACCTGCCACGACAGCCTTTAAGTGAGTTCTCGTCCTGACAGCAACCTGCAAAATAGGTGTGTTTTCTGTTGAGGACACGCAGAGCAGGTTAGCGGTGTCCCAGGGTCCCTCGGTGATGGCATTGCACTCATAGGCCCTCCATCCTCCGAGCTCTCCTGCTGTGTCCTTGGGGATCTTTCCCGGGGTCTGTGCTGAGGATCCCTGAGCCCCACCCCCGACATGGACTCACCTTTACCGGAAACAGACCTGCTCTCCCTTCTCTATTGTCTTCTGCTTTGAGACAATCGAGTTGAAATCACGTTTTCAGTGTTGCTACAAACGCTCCATCTGCTGAGCCGTTTGAAAGCCATCATTCTGCCACGTTCATCAGGTAGACCAGAGTGACCTCAAAGTCCCGGCGACGGTGAGCAAGGCTCTCCTGGACCACGTCCTGCTCGGAGCTGCTGCCTGGCGGTCGGGGGGAGAGCAGCCCCCGGGAGCTTCTCCCCAGCCTTCGGCACTGGAGCCGGACCCTCCTGGCAGACACGTGGAGGGTACGCGGTGCCCGGAGAGGCTGGTCTTTAAGGCCCCGTGTTTTGGAGCCGTGTGGCTTTGGGGTTGAGGGGTGGAGGTCAGGTTTCCTGCCTGCGGTCAACGTGAAGCTAGTGATCACAGCAGCTCCCGTGCTTTGCAGAACCCAGCAGTCCTCCCTCCCTCTCCGAAAACTCTCCTCTGCTTCAAAGGCCCGTGGTTGTTTCCTCGGCCAGCAGGCTGCTTGGCCAAACTTGAAACACAGGGGCCTCTCGGCGTGAAGTCGAGCCCTCACCCGCCGCCTTGGACGCAGGCCAGCTGTTCTTGCCGGGGGTGCTCCTGTGGAGGCACCTCTGTCCTTCTGCGGGGGGCGCGCAGCCTG
>NW_021703776.1:102489868-102561375 GCF_005190385.1 Monodon monoceros | reverse complement strand
GCGCAGCCTGCGCTCCTGTGGAGGCACCTCTGTCCTTCTGCGGGGGGCGCGCAGCCTGTGTGTGCTCAGCTTAGTGTTCAAGAGACACAAGAAAAGCACAGAGAAGCGCCCGGCAGGATCAGGCCGGCGCCCTGGCTGGGAGAGGTCTCAGATTCAGGGCGCTTCCTGGGTCCCTGACATGCCGGCCGAGGGCGACACGACCCATCTCCTGCCCCGTCCTGTCTTTTCTTTTCCTTTTTCGTTCTGTTTCTCCAATGATGGAAGGAAACGCTGACCCGTGGGCTGCGTCCTCCAAGCTGAGGGCCCTAGAGAGCCCGGCCTTCCTCAGAGGGAGGTGGGGAGTGCCCCCGAGGGCCCACGTGCTGAGGGGCAGGGGCCCGAGTTGGCCTTCCAAGTGCAGTGTGGACACTTAACGCACAGACTGGCTGCTGTCGATGCAAGCTGGCCGCTCGGGTGCAGCTCTGCGGAGGGCGGCGTGGGGGGAGGGCCGTGGACAGCTGCTCTGGGCTGGGTCGCGCTGGGTGAGAAGGTGCCAGGTGGCTACTATGGCACATTCTGCCCCCAGACGACAGCCACGGAGGGAGCTGGCCCGTGTGACCGCTGCGGATGGCCACTGCCCCGGCACGCTCTGTCCCTGTGGAGGTGGGCACGGAGGACACAGTGAGGGCGGGGCAGGCGCCCAAGGGGCCACGTGTCCTCCAAACAGCAGGTTCTGTTGCCCGTTGCTGAAGCAGCCCCGAGGACCTGGGGCCCTCGCACCGCCGCGACCCGCCCGGGAGCGCCAGCCGCGCTCTCGCTGCCTGTCCTGGCGACGTTCTCTGTCCGGCCTTTTCTCCAGCCTCCACTCTGCATTGCTGCCCTGTGGCCTGCGCCCTCTTCTGTCCCAGGACTCCTTCCACGTGCATCCCAGCTGTGAAGTCCCAGCCGCCGGTCCAGAAGCCAGGGTGGCCCGGCCGGGGTGCTCAGGGACCCTGGGAAGTGCTGGCCTCGGGCTGTGCCCGGACTGCGGGAGTCAGGCCCAGGCCACGGTCAGTGAGGCCCCCCGGCCCCTGCCCACCTGCTGGCCCCACTTTGCTCTGGCTCGGCCACGTGGTCACGGGTCCCCCTGGGTCCCGAGCCGGCCGTGCCTTGAGCCCTGTTCCCCTCTTTCCTCCCTCGGCTCCGTACACACATGAGCAGGGCTGTCTGCCCCTGAGGCCGCTTGCGGGGCCACAGACTCCCAGACGTGGCCCCCCACGTGGCCACCTGTGGGATGCTGGCCCTCGGAGGACGGGGTGGGACTTGGGTGGGGTGGGGTCAGGGTTGGGGGTCAAGGTTGGGGTCAGGGTTGGGTGAGGGGTAGGGTTGAGGTTGGATGGGGTGGGGTCAGGGTTGGGGTCAGGGTTAGCTGAGGTCAGGGTTGGGGTCAGGGTTGGGTGAGGGGTAGGGTTGAGGTCGGATGGGGTGGGGTCAGGGTTGGCATCAGGGTCAGCTGAGGTCAGGGTTGGGGTCAGGGTTAGGTGGGGTCAGGTTTGAGGTCAGGCTCGGGGTCAGGGTTGGGGTCGGGGGTAGCTTTGGCAGATACAGCAGCTCCATTTCTCCCGCTGACTCTGGGAGACGTGTTCTCTCCATCTGACAGTTTTCTCCGGTGAGCAGGAAGGGGATAGATTGGGGGTGGAGCAGTGCAGGGAAAGGGGTCTAATACTCCTCGGTGAGGGGACCTCTGAGGTGTCCTCTGCCTGGCTCTGGAACGTCCCCAGTGGAATGGGGGCCCCAGCCGCCCCCCGAGGATACACTTTTCCGTCTGCCCCCTCTTCCGCCAGCACTGCCCCCTCCCCTCCCATGTTTGGAGAACCTCCCAAGGAAAACCCAGCCGAGATAGTTGCTGTAAAGCCGCCCGACGCAAACTGCCCCGCTGGCACCCCTCCTCCCCTGGAGGGACACGGGAACCACCACCAGCTCCCCACCTGGCAGCAGTGGGCGGGGAGACCCTCAGGGAGAAGCGCTGTTTTCTTGCAGTTGTCACCCAGCAAGGCCTACGACAGGTTCTCCACAGCATCGGTGGACGGCGGGGCTTAGGGCCTCAGAGCCAGGCTCGGGCTCCCAAACTGGGCGGGCTAGAGGGAGGGACATGCGGTGCGGGAGTGTGAGAAAGTAAGTCTTGTTTGCTTGAATTGACCCCGTCCTCGAGGCATCGTGCAGGCCTGCTATGAACGTCAAGTTCAAATAGAGAAAGTATCGTCAATAATAGTGATGATGAGACCGGTATCTCCTTACACTAGACTCCAATGCTGTTTTCGTTAAATCCTTTCAACAACTTTGGGAGGTAAATGAGGCCACTTTAATTAGCTTCGTGTTAGAAATACAGAAGATGACGCTCAGAGAGCTTCGGTGACTCGATTTTGACAAATTGGTATTAACTTAATTTGCGGATAAGTCAATTTAGCTCTTGACAGAGCTGCCCCATCCTGTTGCATACCACACAACATCAGGTCACTGTGGTGTCCTGGGGCCGTGCAGTACACAACCTGCACAGCTATACATGGGACCCTGTTTGCTAACAAGATGAGGGAGGCGGACTGTTGCAACAGGACAGCTAAGAGGCAGAGGGGAATTCAGTCCGTCCGCAACCTTCAGACTGCAGGCTGCCACCCACTAGTGGGCCATAAATCAGTACAGTGGGGTGAAACTAGCATAGAAAAATATACATAACATATCAGAGTGCATCTTATAGGAAAGGAAACTGTTATCTCGTGACGCTTTATGTAATGAGTTGCAACGTAAAAAGTGGGTCATGTCCAAAAAACTGAAAGCCACCATAGCAGATGGCCGTTCTCAGCATGGGACAGTAGCCTAAAGATATTTCATTGGGGAAGATTATTCATACCCAAACAATGCCACAGTAATGCCTGATGCCCCATGCGGAGACAATCAGAACTCCTCCTCTGAGACCAGGTATTACCACAGAAATTGCATTGGGTTTGGTAATCTATACAGTCTGTAGACCAGGGAACCAGGGTGCCACGAGCACCACTGATGTCTTCCCAGCCCAGCGGTGGCCCCGGCGGCCTGGCTCCTGGCTCATGGCTGCTGAAGCTCCGGAGTCGTGCTCTGGCACCGTGACTGCCCTGAGTCAACACACCACGTATGTGTTCAGCCCACGCTGAGTATGGTGTAGAGAAGGAATTCTCACCCCGAAGGAGGTAGCGCTCTGACCCAGAGCTCTCAGAAGGAGCCACTGTGAACACCGCATGCAGCGACAGAGAGGAATGGCTTTGGTTTTTGTCCCAGCTCCTGGCACTAGAGCTTTATAACGTGACCACTGCTCGTTTCAAACATGTCGCCGTGGGAAGCTCTCAGTCTCAAAGAACAGACAAACCAGCTAAAAGCGGTTTGGCCATAAGAGCATTTCCTATCCTACACACTAAAAAGTCTGAGTACAGGTGGCTCCGCCGTGGCGGAGGTGAGTTCAGTGGCCCAGGGGCACCGCGAGTGACCTCATTCCTTTCTGGCTTTCTTTTCTGCCGCTCTTGGCAGTAAGAGAGAGCTCGGCCTCATAGGCTGGTTCTTTTCACGGTCACCGCACGGCTGCCCATCTCCAGGTGTCACATGTAGACAACGTTCAGAGCAGAAGACGGAAAAGTTTTGCGTTCCGTTCTTTTTTAACAAGTGGGGAATTTGTCCAAAAGACCCCCGACGCCCCGTCCCCACGAGCCTCGTGCTTGTATCTCATGGTCAGGAGACCACTGGGCAAGGGAATGGGCCCACCTTGAGGGTCCCCATCGGTTAAGGCCCAACCCCGGGGCTGAGGGGCACCTGCCTGAGCAGAGGAGGGGCGACATAAGAGGGTCCGTCAGCCTGAGGGTCGGGGGTGGCTTTGCGGCAGGTGGCCGCCAGCCCGCGTGCACTTCAGCCACGTGCTGTGAGCGTGAGGGCCCAGCAGGCGGCAGGACCAGTGGCTGGAGACCCCAGTGTGGTGATGGCTCTGAAATGGGGTCGGAGGACTGTCCTGAGTTCCTTCTTGCTTTTTCCTGTAAGCAAAAGAAAGAGATGGTGTGCGTGTGGCTTGCAGGGCTGGAAGCTACACCTAGCAAACAGGAATCATGAGGCCACCCCTATGTTGTTTTATGGACATTGTCAGCCCATGGTTAACACCTTAATAAATATATTACTTGGAGAACAATCGTGAATAAAATTATGTTCACAGGAACCTGAGAGGCAGCGTATAAAAAAAATCAGAAAGGTGTTTTCCAGTTTTTAAGTCCAAAAAAGAGGTAACTAATCGGTGTATACTGACGACCCTTGTGTGTGAGTATGTCTTCTGGGGGTGAAGGGGCACAGAATACACCCTGCGGTGGTGACGGGGTCACATCTCTGGCCTTACCTGAGCTGCTTTTCTTTTTGCTCACCTTTCAAATGTTTTTCCATAATGAAAAGATTATTACTGTGACATTGAAAAATAGTTTGGGGGGGCTTCCCTGGTGGCGCAGTGGTTGAGAGTCTGCCTGCCGATGCAGGGGACGTGGGTCCGTGCCCCGGTCCGGGAGGATCCCACATGCCGCGGAGCGGCTGGGCCTGTGAGCCATGGCCGCTGAGCCTGCGCGTCCGGAGCCTGTGCTCCGCAAGGGGAGAGGCCACAACAGTGAGGGGCCCGCGTACCGCAAAAAAAAAAAAATAGTTTGGGTTATTTTTTTGAGAAATCAAAAGAATTCCATGTCATTTCAGGAGTTCCAATTCTCAAAAGTAGCCTTGCTCCTAGTGAGATGGAAACCACACACACATACATGATACTCTCATACAAAACACTTAGCAGGAAGCGGCGGAGCAGCCGCCCCCAGCTTTGCGCAGCCTCCATTCCTGGTTCCTGGTGGTCCTGGTTCTGTCCTGTCCTTGGAGGTTTGGACAGTCCCGGGAAGGTGGGGCTCATGAAGGGTGGCTGTCACTTTGTCTCTGGTTGACTCTTCTTCCCGTGACCAGAGGGGGCCCAGGACCTAGGGTCTGAGATCAGTTGATCTCATGTTTCTCAATCGTCTACAAGGAAACCAGCAGAATTAGTGTGTTCGGTAATTGACAGCCTGACTGGCTTCCTTCCACTCTCCATTTTCCTTTCCTCTCAAAGAAGAATGAGTGACTTTTCTAGTCCTCAAGACAATATACTTGGGTTCTTTGCACCCTTGTCATTAATTTTTTCTGGTGGCTTTTACTGTGTATCATCTTCTCTTTTATTCTTTTCTTCCTTTCATTTTTTCAAAGAGAAACACTTCTGCTCCAGCGTTGACTTACGATGCTGTGTGCGTCTTTCCCGCTCGTAAAGCGAGGGGAGCCTCCCACGATGAGAGCTGGCCTCCTGCCCACGTTGGGTCCAGGGCAGGCTGGCAGGGGAGGCCACTCCACTTGGTCACCCGGGGACCCGGGCTCCTCGTATCCAGTCCTCAGTGTTGTCTGCATTCCTGGGAGGGTGGGGCAGACGGGGCAGAGGGCTCCTCGGGAAGGTTTCACGGGCAGGCCTAAAAGTGGGGTGTCTCACTTCTGCCCACAGGCAACGGCTGGGACTCTGTCATTCGTGCTCAGCTGATTGCAAGAGAGCTGTGTCCAGGAAGAGAAATAAATGAGATGGTAGGACTTCCCTGTGGCGCAGTGGTTAGGAATCCTCCTGCCAATGCAAGGGACGTGGGTTTGAGCCCTGGTCCAGGAAGATCCCACATGTCGTGGAGCAACTAAGCCCGTGTGCCACAACTACTGAGCCTGCACTCTAGAGCCCGCGAGCCACAACTACTGAGCCCATGTGCCACAACTACTGAAGCCTGCACGCCTAGAGCCCGTGCTCTGCAACAAGAGAAGCCACCGCAATGAGAAGCCCACGCACCGCAACCAAGAGTAGCCCCCGCTCGCCGCAACTAGAGAAAGCACGCGTGCAGCAACAAAGACCCAATGCAGCCAAAAATAAATAAAAAATTTTTTTTAATTAAAAAAAGAAACAGGACAGTGACCATGCAGCAGTTTCTGCCGTGCGGCCGCTGAGGAGCAGCTATGAGCCGGGGGCTCCGTGGTGCGCAGTGTGTGCGCCTCAGGTTACCAGGCATCTACCATGTCACCCGAGTGACGTTGCCTCAAACCTATTACTTGGAGCCCCAGCGCAGAGCAGCCCAAAGCCTGTTAATCTCCCGATGTAGTGCAGTCAACAGCCCACCTCGGGCTCGCCGAAGCCTGGCCTTGTTCCACAGACGCTTCGTCCCAGGTGGTCACAGACGGCCACTCACATCGCTATTTTGCCACTGCAGACCTGGGATTAGCGGGGTCCCGCTTTAAATGGAACCCGATCTCAGTGCCGCTACCCAGGTAAGGACAGCGGCCCCAGATCCCCGCCCCAGAGGGCTCGTTGCCTGCAGACAATTCTTGTACCAGACCACATCTCAGGGAGGGTTTTGCTGACTGTGAGAATCCCTGCAGCGATTTTAAACAGAAAGAGATTTAACGCAGGGTTTAGGTGCTCCCACGCAGCCACCAGGGAGCTGCTTCCTCTGCTGCTGTCAGGACAAGGGAACTCAGGAGGCCACGGCCAGGCGGCCACGGGGTTCAGGAAGATCGGGCTCAGCAAGGACACCTGTGGCCACTCTGGCCTCGGAGCCAGGACACGCCTGCTGCCTTTGTGCCACAGAAAGGAGACAATGGCAGCCCCCCCCCTCCACCGCTGGCTTTTCGAACCACAGACACCCTCGTCCTTCGCGGGACCCGCGATGGGGTATCGGGGGCTGCTCCAGAACCCCCAGGCCAGCAGAAGCAGCACAAAGATGGGCTCCCCTCACGCCACCCTCTGGGTCACAGATGAACGCAAAGGATCAGCCAGACCTACGTCCCAAAAAGAACCCCGGTTGTAAGTGGTCCTGGAATTGGGGGTTGCCTGGCTGGCCTCTGCAGTCCGCGGCGGCAGGCGGGCAGGGGAAGCCGAGCGCCCATCTGCACACGCCCGGCGTCCAGGAGCCTGGGGGCCGCTCGTGACGATGAAGAGGAGACCCTGGGGGCCGCGGCATGGGCTCTGTGGGTTCAAGCCTTTTACGTCCTTCTGACGGGTCTTCCTTCTTATTCCTGTGGGTGCCGTAACTTTCTCCCCTTTCTTCCTAAAGCTGGTGTGTTTGACCTAAAGGTGTTGGCTTCTCCCCACCTCTGGGAAACTGTCCCTCCGAGGTCAGGTGCTCCTGGTCTCCCCTCCCGATGGGCTCAAACTCTGGCAGAGAGAAGGGACTGCCTGAAAACCTCCCCGGATGCAGGGGCGGCGGGGCCTGAGACCCCCAGGGGGCCACGGAGCCATAACCACAGGGAAGAAAACACGCGTTAGTATCAACTACCATGTCGCGTCCCGAACGCTGGGTCTGTCCCAGAAGCGTCTGCAGGTGCTCGGAGCACCACAGCAGGAACACCTGGTCATGGAAGGTGGTTAGGGAATCGGGACGGGGGTCTGAGCCTGCTTGCTGGCTCGTCTCTGAGCGGCAGGGCCCTCTCCTGCCCTCCGCGCGGGGCTGCGCGTCCACCGCCTTTCCTGCGTCCACACAGCCCAGACCTCTCCCTCAGGAACCGGGTCCCCAGCTGCCTTTGCCTCCCTTCCTAGAGAACGTTCCTGACCCAGAGGGTGTCAGCCGCCTTGGCCTCTCAACTCCATCCCCCAGGAAGAGGCGACATGCCCCAGCTTCCCCAGGCCGCTGGACACGTGGACAAGGGCACAGAAGGGGCTTCCCGGCACTTGTCCACTCAGCACCCGGCCAGCCTGCTGCCCCCCACCAGAGGGATGGGGCGTCTGGGACCTGCAGGGCTGTTGATCTCTTCTTCACCTGAGGCTGCAGTCCCATCTACTTTCCAGACTCCATGCTAGCCCCTTGCTCCTGCTGGAGGGGGCGGCGAGCTGTCTGAATTGCCCAGGACCTGCCCAGGGCAGCGGTGCAACTGGCCATCGCCCCAGGCTGGAACTGCCGGCAGCCCCCAAATCCTCTTCTCAGCCTGAGCCGCCTCCAGAGAAGCCAGGGTGGAAATGCAAACCCGGAGGACAAGAGCAAGTGTGTGCGAGCACACGTGTGTGCACACGCATGCACACGTGGGAGAGTGCATGTGTGTGCGCGTGCCTGTTACGCATGCATGTGTGAGCACCGCGTGTGGGTGTGGGTGTGAGCACGTCTATGCGCACACGGCACAAACCCATTAGCTCGCAGTCGCCCATCACAGAGCAGAGAGTGGAGACTTGGTCAGCCGAGGGTGATACAGGGAAGGAGGGAGCTGCCAGTCTGGGCAGGCCTGGTTGGGACCCACCGAGATCGGACTGCTGGTGGCCCCGGGGGCGGGGAAAGGCGCGTTACTGCGGCCCGACCGTCTGGTGGCCTTCACTCAGGGTGGGTGCTCAGCGCTCTTCCCAGCAAGGCCAGCAGAGGGACCTTTTCCCCAGGGCTTCCTGTCCTGGCTGGCGCCTCAACAAGGGTTAACGAGCCCTCCGCCCAAACCACGGGGATTAAAAATCCATGCTGTCCCCAGGGCATGTGGGGCGGAGGGGTGACATAAAATTAAAAGGGAAAGAGAAGATTATTTTTAATCCTCTTGGTGGGTGTTGAAACAATGAAGGGAGAGCAAAGCAGCTAAAAGTTTGTCCCATTAGATTGAGGCACCAAGGACAGACTTTGCCACCAGGAGCAGGTAATTACAAACTGCATATCTTCCTCTTCTAAATAAGAAAATCGCTTTAATCCCACAGAGATTGTTTCTCCGGTCAAAGGTGCTCAGATTTTCACTGTGCTTGTCGTTGTGTGCGAGTGGAATTCAGACCTGATGTCAACTTCTGCCTCTCGAGGGGTTTCAAGTCAGATGAGGGGAATCGTGGAAAGTGAGCGTCCCGTGCGTCCTAAAGAACGTCCCGACACGGTGTGGGTCAGCCGGGTCTTCTCTGGGGTCTCATTCCGGGGACCCTTTCTACCCTATTACCTGGGTGATCTGCAGCCTCTGCCAACCCCCAACCTGGGCACGTACTTAAAAATAAAAGGAACAAACGTTAACTTTGCTTTGAGAATCTTTTTGGAAATGGCACAAAGTTTCCTGTTTTCCCTCTCTCTCTGACTAATCGGCATGTTCCAGGATTGAATATAGAGCAGCTCCTTTTTTTTAAATTTTATTGATGTAGAGTTGATTTACACTGTTGTGTTAATTTCTGCTGTACAGCAAAGTGATTCAGTCATACATATATATACATTTTTGCATATTCTTTTCCATTATGGTTTATCCCAGGATATTGAAGACAGCTCCCTGTGCTCTACAGTAGGACCTTGTTATCTATCCATCCTATATATAATAGTTCGCATCTGCTCATCCCAAACTCCCAATCCATCCCTCCCCTACTCCCCTCCCCCTTGGCAACCACAAGTCTGTTTCCTATGTCTGTGGGTCTAGAGCAGTTCCATTTGTTTGCCAACTGAAAACGTGTCAAGGTTCTGAACTGCCCAGCTCTGGCTTATTCCTTTCTCCTGTCTTCCCGGCTGTGGACGGGGCGGGAGGCTGAGGAAGAGAGGCACAGACACCTGCTGTCCCAGGTTTAGCGCATTTGGGGATGACTGTGACGGGGCAAAGCCCTTGGAAACGCGGTTCTGCAGTTGTCTGTGCGTGGTTATGTTGATTCCCAAGTCACCACACATGCATTATCTCCGTATGGTTTATTCTTAGCTCCTCTAAGGCACAGACGATCCCCCAGAGATGTCTCGCTATCTTTGATCTGTATGTCAGCAAGCGTGCATGGATAGCCGTTGAAGATTTTTTGGTTTTATTGAATGATAAAGGAGAAATTAGTGTATTTTGTTTTCTGACTATAGACTGAGGAGGAGATGGTTGGTAACATAAAATAAAGCCATGGCATAAAAAGGTGTCCTGGTCCCCAAATGGTCAAAGAATCATTTAAAAAGACAATGACCCAGAGAAAGAAACAGCCCTCGGGGCTGTGAATGGATTGGCAAGCAGAGAAGGTGGAACTGTCTTTGTTATAAATCAGTCATTAAAGAAAATCAGGCTGAACTTTCAGAAGCAATTTTTTTCCGTCTCTAAATTTCAGCCTCATTTTCGCTTATGGAGCGTCCTACCAGATGCTGATCTAAGTAAACTAAACTCCTATCTACGATTTTGAACAGGTGTTGACGCACATTCTGTTTTACCTGCTCAAGCTGTTACCTGAGATCCAAGCTGACTTGCTTCCCACACTTGCACCAAAAATGTGGGTGATTTGCTGTGAGGGGGACTTGTTCTCCCAGGTCTGTCTGATGCATCTTAGGACATCAGGGGCTCAAGGCTCAGCCCTCCAGGGAACCGAGGAGGCAACGTCCCCCTTTCCCGCACGGACGAGGCATTTCCCTGGATCTCTGTCCCTTTAGCCATCACCCACGTGTGC
Source organism: Monodon monoceros (assembly GCF_005190385.1). Lineage (NCBI taxonomy): Eukaryota > Metazoa > Chordata > Mammalia > Artiodactyla > Monodontidae > Monodon > Monodon monoceros. Next base: position 102,550,988 of record NW_021703776.1, on the reverse strand, counting down.
CCACATTTTGCCTGGATGTCCGATTGCCGTCTGCCCGCTGGATTGCGAGGTGCCGAAAGCATCCAGAGTTGCTGAAGTCAGCCCAGGAGCTCTTAGGAAACAGACGAATCAAGAATGATCCCATGTCTGCACGCAGCTGTGCATCACCAGCACACCGCCCCCGACAGGGAAGAGCTCGTATCCCAACCCGCAGAGGGAGAGGAGGAGAAAGGTGGGGTACGATCAGGGTCAGCCAGCCAACATCTGGCCGTGCACTCAGCAAGTCCGCGGTCTGAGGCTTGAGGCCCTCTCCTACTGTCCAGACACGTTTTTAACCTTCTAAATGTTATCTAAACCTCCCAAGTTCAAATGTCACGACTACTCTAATGACCTACACGCAAGTTCACACAATTTTGAGGGAAAGAAAATCTTTAATTTAGTTTAGTGTTAAGCCACAGAGGCCAGTGCCAAATATGGGCACTATTCCTTCAATTTCAATTAAAACAAAAAAAAGTGAATGTAGAAGGCAGAGAAGATTGATTGTCAAGGATTTTGGCCTAGTATGGCCCAATGTTTTTTCTTTTTAAGGGTCTATTACGAGGAGAAGCCTACTCCCAAATAAAGTGTACATGGTCACCCATTTGGAAGCACCCGCTCTCAGAGGCCTGGAGGCCAGCGTGCTCACCTGCGGGGCGAGGCAAGGGGGGTCGGGCTGGACTTGTTTGGCCGAGGACGCTACGATGTGCTGCACAGGGGTCAGCCCTGACACAGCTGCAAGCAAGAACAGGGCGGCCAGAGAGCCAGGTGGGCGGGCAGAGCCATGTTTCCCGCCAGAATGCTTCAGCAAAGGCTTACACATGGGAAACTGGTTGGGCAGCAGTGGTTCTGAGCTGGGGGTGACACTGGGCAACGTCTGGAGACGGGCTTGGTTTTCACAACCGGGGGGAGGGGGCGCTGCTGGCATCTGCGGGTAGAGGCCAGGGGCGCTGTAAGCACAGGACAGCCTCCATGACAAAGGATTATCTGGTCTTAAATGTCAACAGCACCGAACTGGAGAAGCCCTGTTCTGCGGAAATCAGGCATTTTCTTTACTTAGATCCCGAATTCTGGTGTTTGGAGAAAGGTGTGGCTGTAACTGTACAAAGAACAGCCCCCTGGGGTTGCGTTGCCGTCCTATGACTGAAGCCCTTAGCTGCTGGTGTTGCACCTCGGCTGTGGTCAGATCCAGTTCGGAGAGAGTGACACACCAGCAGGACATAAAGGAGGGAAGGGGCATGGAAAAAAATCACACGCAACCCTGGTGAGGCAGTACGCTGGATGGAGAAGCGCTCTACCCGCCCTCCCGCCCCCGGCAACGCACGTCCACCCAAAGCCTCCGATTGCGACCTTATTTGAAAATAGGATCTTTGCATACGTTTATAGTTAAGATGTGGCCATCTTGGATAAAGATGGGCCCTGATCCAGTGACTGGAGTCCTTGCAGGGAGGCCAGCAGACACGGAGATGCCCAGAGCGAGATGCAGGCAGGACACCCAGGACAGCCAAGGGCACCCGAGGTCGGAGCGAGGCCGGGAGAGCACGGCCTGCCGAGCCAGCCGCAGACTGCAGCCCCCTGGCAGGTTCCCCCTCCTGTGGTCTCCCAGGCTCCGAAGCCCAGTATTCACTGCTGGGGGGCAGTCGTTTCCCTGGCAGGTGCAGAATCTTTGTCTGTAACCAGGTCTCTAACAAAGGAGAGACACTTAAAAGACAGACAGGACAGTGCTCGGAGGGAGGGGGCCGCGTGTCGCCCTGGTGGGGCGTGAAGACCACCTACTCTCCCGCAGGGCTCGGCTCTGGGTGGGGAAGCTGCCTCAGCCTACACGGCCTGCTCGGGCAGCTCCGACGCATGGTTTTCAAGGGCTGGACTTGAACGTCCCTTCTCTCCAGCTCCAAGCGGACTCCACGACGGGGCCAGCCCCCGAGTCCCCCTGCCGAGCTTCACGTGGGACAGAGAAGGAAAAGTCGGGGGCCCTGCTCGCGATAAGATGAATTGACAGGATGAACAGAAGTGCTACAGTGGACAAAGGTTCAACTGAGAGGCTTTAAAATTTATATTAAGAGAGGCCTTACTCCCCTGCCCACCGTTTAAGTCAAGTGAAAAAATAATTAGGCTCTGTGGGCTCTTCTCATGCCCTTTCTCCTGAACTTTCTGGAAACATCAGAGGGAAGGAGGCCTCTTCAGCCACTTGAATGGTCTGAGTTTGGTCTGTCTGGAGAGCTCTATGTAAAAATGTGGGATGAAGAGTAGCCTTTAATATTTCAGAGGCTGCTGGGTCCGCTAATAAGATCACCTGTTTAGCCAGACAGCTCTGTGGGCGGCTGTCCCGGGGGTTTCAGGGAAGGAGCTGAGTTCTTGGGGGAGGGTCGGGCCGTGCCGCCCAGAGGCTGGGTTTCGGGGGGCTTCTGGGAGTCCCTAGACGGCGGGGAGCAGTGGGCTGGGAGCCCCTGATGGGTTTTTGAGCAGTTTTCAGGTGGTACCTAAATCGAACTAGAGGACATGCCCGTCTGGTGACTCTACTTTGGGTTTTCAAATTTTTCTTCATTAAAAAACTTACATTGCAGAAGTAACACGGTCATTTGAACTAGAGATACACAGAAGAAAAAGTTTGTAACGGTCCCTTCCCCCCACTCCCCAATGGCTTCCCACCCACTCAGATAATCCAGGGTGAGAGCACTTCCTTCCTAGCATCCTCCACACGCCCTCAAACCTGCACAAACATACCCATTTGATATGTTTTAGTTTTTGTCTTTTAGTCATTTAAAAATAATAGTGGGACTTCCCTGGTTGTCTAGTGGTTAAGACTCTGTGCTCCCAATGCAGGGGGCCTGGGTTCGATCCCCGGTCAGGGAAGTAAGATCCAACATGCCGTGTGGCACAGACAAAAAATAAAATAAAATAGTAAAATCATGTTACATATGTTCCTCTGAAGACTGTGGAAATGTTCAATGAATTTTTTTTTTTCTTTTTGGCTGCTCTGTGCAGCATGTGGGATCTTGGTTCCCCAACCAGGGATCGAACCCACATCCCCCACAGTGGAAGCACAGAGTCTTAACCACTGGACCGCCGGGGAAGTCCTCAGTGAATTTAAATGTTAAGTTTGAATGCTCTCCTTACACTGTAGACTGGACTGTTGCTTCCCCATTCACATGCTGAAGCCCTAACCCACTGCCACACCATGTGACCGTGTTGGATGGAGATGGGGTCTTTGAGGAGGTGATTCGGGTTAAATGAGGTCATAGGGGGTGGTGTCTCAACCTGACGGGACTGGTGTCCTTGTAAGAAGAGAAAGAGATGCCAAAGCTCTCTCTCTCTGCCATGTGAGGTCACAGAGAGAAGGTGGCCACGGGCAAACCAGGGAGCGGGTCCTCACCAGACACCGAATCAGCCGGCTCCTTGATCTTGGAGGTCCAGCCTCCCGAACTGTGATAAAAATTTTCTACTGGTCAATCCACCAAATTTGTGGTGTTTTGTTTTGGTGGCCCAAGCTAAGATGCTCACTTAATGAAAATATGTCATGGACCCCCTCCAGGTCAGTGGATGGAGATCTAGCCTGGTCAATGAGACCGTTCTCCTGTAGATGGACACACAGGTTGTTTCTGGTTTGTTGCTACTACAGCAGCATAGGCAACAAGCCTCCTTGATTACACATCCTCGTGTCTGGTGCATGTGATTTCTGCAAGACAGACTCTCAAGAGGGCAGGGGTCAAAGAGTAGGTACATCTTCACTGGAATCCATGTCGCCAGGTTACTTTCCCCAAAGGTTGCCACATTTTATGTCCCTACTGGCCATGCATGAGACCTTTCTTGCATTTTTGCACCAGATAATATAATTGTTTAATTTCTGGTAATCTAAAACATGAAAGATGGCATTTCATTTTCGTCTTAATTTCCCTTTCAGTGGCTCCTAGGTTGTTAAGTGGATTTCCTGTGCTTCGAGTTGCTTATTTGTATCCTTTACCCATTTTCTGTTGGGTTGTTTGTCTTTTATGTTATTTCCCAAGTCACCGTGTAAGGACAGAAAGCTCCATGCTGCCCACACATGTTCTTGGTTGAGGTTTGTCTGTGGCTTTGCACCCTTTGCCCCACAGACAGTCTCTTTTCATGACGCCTGTTGGTGTCTCATCTTGTTCAAGAACACCTCCCCCCGCATTTGTCATACTAATAGTTTTCTGAATTTTCTTCCAATAGTTTGTGCTTTTATGTTTCAACATTGAGTCTGTACAGAACGCAGTTTTTGGATATGGTATGAGGTACGATCCAGCTTTCTTTTCTTCCAGCTGAAAGCAAGTCCTATGTGTTAGCACCGTGGATTAAACGAACCGTACTCCCCTCCCTGTTGCATTAGAAGGACACTACGTTAGCTTTTCTCAAAGATAAATTTGTCAGAAACTGAAATACAGACATTCCCTCACAGGTTCTGGACATTCAAGTATTTCTGTAGCTCTTTTAGAGCATTTGTTAAATCCTGCATTTTATCCTAGTTATTTGTGTGCTGTCCTACATCTCTACCCTGAAGGACACATTTTATCTTGTATCTCCCCGCTCCCTACGCCACATAGCACAATACTTTGCTCATAGCATGGCCTCAATTTCTGTGAAATGAGAGAACAGGTGTTTGCTTGATTGGTGCGTCACTTCTCCTCCTTTGGTTCTGTGAGGTGTCTGGGGACTATTTCCACTATTTTGTGAAGCCCCTGGGAAAATGATAGAATGTCAAGGAAAAAAGAGGATTCATCACCTGTTACCTCCTGGGTATTTAATTAGATGATGTTGTAAGTGTCTATGGTATCAGGCTTGCGCTGCTCAAGCCCAGGATGACATAAAAGGAGCCTATGATACCAGAGTTGGGGTTTCTAGACTTGGGAAGGCTGCCCTGTGCCCTCAGCCCTGCTCACCCAGAGCAGGCTCGCACACAGCCAGCCCCCAGCCCTGGGTCTCTAGCACCCTCCTCCTCGGTTCCCACGCACTCTGCTGCTACTGGTGCTAGTGGGCAGCATACAAGACACGGACAGAGGCAACGTGACCTGACTAAGCAAATGTTCTGGCTAAGCGAGAAAACACTGACGTTAGCATTTGGGCATATAGAAAGACTAAGTGCCATGCTATCCTCAGGGAGAGGAAATAAAACAGATGACTCGATGCCCCTGAACCGATAAAAATAATAATTATCAGAGGGCATAAAGTGATGGGAGAGAATTAAAGATTACAGTAGCTTAGCACAGAATTAAGGTTAATTAACCAAACCCTGGCCACGCATGCGTTTCAATTGATCAATACAAACAAAAGCCAGGATAGAATATGCACCAGGAGCTGATGGTGCCCCCTAGCGGCCTGCAGGCTGCTCCCTCCCTTACCTGAATCCTCCCAGGGACCCTGAAGAGGATGGCAACGCCCCCTTTCCCGCTCAGATCCCGGAGGGAAATGAATCTACTCCCCAGTGTGGGAGTGTGGTTTCCCCAGCTTCTCCCATCTACAACTCCACCTCCTGCCTCCGGGTGTCTGGGCCACTGGACTCGCTTGTTAGTTCTTCATTTCTAAAGCCAGACTTGTGCCACAGAGTACCACAAACCAGGTGCTTGAACAGAGATGGATTGTCGCACAGTTCAGGAGGCCAGGAGTCCAAAACCAAGGTGTCGGCAGTTGGTTCTTTCTTGGGGACCCAGGGGAAACGGGTTCCCTGCCTCTCTTAGCTTCTGGTGGGGGCTGGCGCTCCTTGGCGCTCCTTGGCTTGGAGATGTGACCTCCACAGTCTCTGCATCCGTCAGCTCGTGGCCCTCCCCTCTCTGGGTGTCGTGTCTCTTCTTCCATTCCTATGAGGACATCAGTCACATTGGATTAGAACCCATCCTCACTGAATATGACCTCATCTTATCTACCTACAATCTGCAAAGACCCTACTGTGTTCACAGGCACCGGGTGTGTGGACGTGAGCTTATCTTTTAGGGGGACACAATTCGATCCATGCAGGCTTTAGAGGTGGCGACCCCGGGGCCTCCCAGTTCTGTCTTGCTGATTCCATAAGGCTCAGGGGGTTTGTGTTCCCACCTTGCCCTCCTGCTGGGCGTTCTCAGCTGATGGGGGTGCTGGAGGGTGGGTAGGGAGCCCTCTGCAGCCCCTCTTCCTGTTCGCTGGCTGCTAAGGCTGAGGGCCGCCCAGTCAGGGCTGGCACGTCCCGCCCCACGTAGCATGGTGGCCGGCAGCGGCCTCCGTCCAGATCAACAATAAACATGTTAGGGAAACAAATGCTAACATTGACCTCCACGGCCCTCATGAAATGCAGCCCCCTTCCTGGCCTCCATCTGGGCATGCAGCCGAGTGCCCTGTATCCTTTGTCTCTGACCTTTGCCTCCGTTTCCGGTACCTGAGACTGCTCTCATCCAGGCTGGTTCAGACCATTTGGCAAGAATAATTTCACGAGCCTGGTATTAGACGCTGCACAGAAGTCTAAATACATAATGCATTTTGTAATTCTGTCACACTCAAAACAAGCTGTCCAAACTGTCTGGCATGACTTATCCTTAATAAATCCCTCATCCCGTTAATTGCTCCTAGTCCACAGAATCAGAATTGTTTGAATCCACAAATCAGGAGGAACGGAGGGATAAAGGGGATGCATTTAGAGGATTGCACTGTTTCCCCAGCACAAAAGGAACCAGGCCTGGCGGTGGGCACCACGCAGCCGTCAGTGAGGGAGCTGGGTTGAATGCACTGCAGCTTTGCATCTGGTGGTTTCGAACGATTCTTTCCTTGGAAACTTTGGAGGGAAAGCAACGCACTGATTGTCTTTGAGAAAGATGACTGAGGTGAGAGACTGAGTTCCGTGACACTGACTGTTCTAGAAACAGTAGCTTTGGGGCGCCTCCTCGGTGCCAGAGGTGACAGGTGTCTGTCCAGGGCTGTGCGTGGCAGTGCACACGCCCTGAAGGCAGGGGAAGGGTCACTCCCTCTGGCCCCCCACACTCAGAGAAGGGCTTTGGCATCACATGGACCCGATTAGCTTCCGGCTTAGCGTATACACGAGTTCTGTGACCTGGAGCAAGAGACCTGCATCTCGAGGGCTGCCTCTGGTGAAGTGGGATGGACAGGACGGGGCCGGGGCCCCTGCGGCAGGCCTCGTGGATGGAGAGAAGGGGGTTTCGCTGGGAGAGGCCCCGGGCAGCAGGCCTGGAGTAGGCCGTGGAGGCCACAGACATTTGCTGTGTCCACTGTGGGGCTGGCTATGTGGTGCCGGTGGGGGACATGCAGGCCTGGGGCATCTGTCCCATCCCAGGCCTCCCTGAAATCACTATGTGAATTTCTCGAGGCCTCAGTTTCCTGGCCTGCAGCGTGAGATAACAATGTCCACCCATCGCGGGGTGGGGTCCTGGACCAAGGCATATGTGCGAAGCTTCACTATTGTAGTGACTGTGGTGTCGCCGCGTACAGGTAGGTAAAGGCAGGCCCCGGGAAGAAGCATCTCTACGCCCCATTGGGGACGATGCGGCTCACTCAGTGTATGTGCATGCATGTGTGTCTACACGTGTGCATGCATGTGTATGTAAACAAATCTGGAAGAACTATCGTTGGGTCCTCCAGGAGAGAGGCGCTATTGGCATCCAGAGAAGGGAAGGTGCTGGGGAGGCGGGAGCCATGGAGGCGGGCCTGCGTCACTTGGCAGGCGGGACTGAGTGAGGACGGAACGGCTCTGCCCAGCTCCACCTGGGCAGAGGAGCTTGGCTCGCCAGAGGGGGGCTGGGCAAGAGTCTTCTGGAAAGACCTAGACAACTTTTTGTGGACACTGAAATTTGAATTTCCTATCATCTTCCCGTGTCACAAGATATTCTTCTTTTGATTTTTTCAGCCATTTGTAAATGTAAAAACCAGTCATGGCTCACGACACAAAACAGGTGGTGGCCTGGGGGACCCCGAGGCCAACATGGCCCCTGTGTGATTTCAGGTAGGGGCCCCGCCCACAGGTTCTGGGAGGACAGGGACCACCATAATTTTGTTCCCTGCTGTCTCCTCACATCTAGCCCAACACCTGGCACCTAGCAGGTGCTCGGTAAACGTCGGTCAAGTGGTTGATTTCACCGCTTAGGTCTGTGACTCGTGCCGGACTCTCTCGGCTGTGGGTGTCTCCTGTGAACCGTTCTCAGGGCTCCCACACCGGGAGGGACCTTGCCCTGCCCGTCGGAACAGTTCACTCATTCTCACTTCCCAGCACCGCTCCCGGTGAGTGGAGTTTAGCGGATGCCCACTGCCTCTGCGATCGTGGAGCCCTGAGGCCTCACTCCACCCGCAGCCCAGGCTCCTGGGACCTGGCAGAACGATGGGCAGGGGTTCTTTCCCTTTGGGAGCATTAGGGGGAGTGTTTCTTACTCCCGATTTAGAAGTGTAACCCTTCTCAAAGATCTGGACGTTAACCAGCAGAAAGATAATATTTATCCAAATGCACAGAGAATCAGGAAGGAAGAGATTTCATGTTACCTCTTGGGATTGTTAATCTTTAAATAGTGATAAAGAAAACTCAGCTCAAATGCAACAAAATGACCTCAGGTCTATCTCCTTTTGGAAACGTTAGCAGCGGGCAAAGTGGTAACACATGAAGGAATGAAGAGACACTGGTGGGCGTTGCCCGGCGCTGAGAGGTGCCTCCAGGCTGCGTGATAAACCCAAACTGTTGCTCCTTCCATGATCCGCTCTCTACTTGGAGCAGGTTTCTGAGGAATCCCCAGCACACGGGGCCTCGAGGGAGCCGTTCCTCTTTAGGGAAACCGCTGAGGAACTTCACCGCGACTTGATTCATAGTTTTATTTTCATAGATGTCTCTCTATTAGCTGGATTGGGTTTCATACCCCGACCAGAAGTATCAGCAGATAAAACCTAACACGACTTAGTTACCCCACATTTAGGAACACGGCCTGAGGAAATAATCCAACAGGAGAAAGAAAAAGCACTCCATCTACAGGAGTGCTCAGCGCGGAGTTATTCATCATGTTTTAACTGGGGGCAACCCCCTCCCTACCTGTCCCAAAGTGAAGGAGCTTTGAGACGGGCCATAGATTCTCACAGGCGCTGCCACCCAGATGATCACAGGACTGGGTGCCCCTGGAAAGGCCTGCGACGGGGCAGGGCGGTGGGGATGCACAGGCGTGCACAGTCCCATGTGGACGAAGGCTGGGAAGGGCCAGGGCCTGGGTGTAGAGATGCTGAGACGGCGGGCAGATCTCCCCGCTCGCGTCTGTGTCCCGTTGCCTGAGTGAAGCAGCATCCCATTGCACGCTTAGCTTGTGCGCGTTGACTTGGGAAGAGTCGCGGTCACTAGCGGCCCGAACACTGAAAATGAAACAAAACAAACAAAACTGTTGTCTTGCGTAAGAACAAAGCTGATTTGTTAACAGTCTCTCCATCTTCCTTGGAGAGAGGTTGGGCGGGGTCTCAATCAGGGCCAAGTTTTGTGCTCATTCTTTTGAGGCTTTAAGAGATGCGACAGAACTGGAATCCAAGAGTGAGCAGGACAGCAGAGACACCGACAGCCCTTCCCTCTGGCCCTGAGGTGTGGCAGCCCCCCAAACACTTCAAGAGTTTACCGATGACCTGCCCCCTTTGCACCCGAAGCTATAGCATGTCTGCTCAGCACCCTAGGACTGACTGGCTCTGTTTTCTTTTCTTTTCTTTCTTTCTTTTTTTTTTTTTTGGTGTGGACCATTTTTTAAAAGTCTACTGAACTTGTTACAATATTGCTTCTGTTTTATGTGTTGGTTTTTTGGCCATGAGGCATGTGGGATCTTAACTCCCTGACCAGGGATCGAACCCACACCCACTGCATTGGAAGGCGAAGTCGTAAGCACTGGACCGCCAGGGAAGTCCCAAAACTGGGTGTTCCTGAGACAAAGGGACTTCCAAGCCAGGTGGACATGCAGGATCTTCAATGTCGTGTTAAAGCCATTTCCAAGCTGCTTGCCTTGGGTGACCTGAGTTTGGTGCATCAGAGAAACCACTAACCTTTCTCTTCTTACCGCTTCTTACTAGAAGGGCTGTGGCCCGCGGGGCCTAGTGCAGAAGGAGTGGGTCCTTACACGGGCACCCAGCTCAGAGAGCTCCTCCTGGCTTGGGACAGCACCCCTGCCTGACATGGGTCTGGAGAAGAGAGGGAAGGTCAGAAACGCATGAGAGAAAAACAATGCCATGAGAATGAGCTACATATTTTTTAGAAAATGTTCAGCCTGTAATATAACAGACCTGACTCTCGAGCTGGGCGCCTGGGAGCGGCTGTGATGCCCTCACCGTCCTCAGCTCCTCTCGGTTTTCTCTGGGTGTCGATGAAAGATCTCCGTCCTGGAACTGCGTCTGCTCACTCGTGATCCGCGTCTCTCCCAGTGTAGCGCTCATCAGGGCAACAGGAGCGTGAGGTCCTCAGGTGCTGCCTGGGTGCTGTTGGGTCTGAGGACGGAGGCCTCTTTGCAGGTCATCCCACATGTGTTTCTAAGGACAAGCCTTTCGCTTGGTCTCTCTATACTAACTGGTCCTCCTCCAGTTTCTGCTCTTTCTAGGCAGAGCACAGAAGCAGAAAATAGAAAAGTCAGCGTGGGTAGCACCCCCTCGCGTTGCCACCCTGACCGCCGTCTGCAGGATTCTAAGCAACACTGCTCTGTTCTGAGCACACAGCTGCCCGAGGGTCTTGGAAACAGGCAGTCTGACGCAGCAGGTGGTGGTGACCATGCTTTGAGTGCCATGGGTCTGGATGCCCATGCTGACAACTCTCGGATTCTGAGAGGATGGGAAGGGGAGAAAATGACAAGAGGTCCTCAGGCCAACTTTTCAAGGCACTGCCTTGGAGTCACCGGACCATCCTACTAGCCCACCGGTAAGGAGAGTGCAAAAGTCAGTCTATGCTCAAGTCGGCATCACTTTTAAGGCATTTACAAACTAAAACAGTCGGCATCCATCGGAGGGGAAGTAATCATAGCCCTTTACGTTTACTTGTCGCGTCAAACTCTCGAAAGATTTTCCTACCAGTTACTTGACCTGATCAGATACACTAGAACAGGTGTCGTCTTTGTCCCAGGTTTACCGGCGAGGACTCTGGGAGATCAAGGAGGCCAGCGTCTGGTCCAGCCCTCAGCGGGTTGTAGGTGGTGCCAGACCAGGATGGAGGTGCTTGGGGGCCTGTGCGGAGTCCTGCCCCCCGCTCAGACGGGATCACAGCACCCGTGCACCGAGGCAGACCAGCATGCGTCGCGTGTTGCTCCATGTCTCCCCGTCATGGCAGGCTCCCGAGCAGCCCCCAGTCACCTCCTGGGCTTGGGCTGTCCTAGCAAGACTTCAGGCGGGGGCTCCATGGTCTGGGACTGTATTAGGAGCTCGGGCGGCTTCAATGGCAGAAACGTGTTGTCTCCCAGCCCTGGAGGCTGGAAGTCCCAGATCCAGGTGCGGGCAGGGCCAGTTCCTCCTGAGGCCTCTCTCCTTGCTGTATAGACACTGTCGTCTCCCCATGTCCACACGTGGCCGTCCCTCTGTGCGTGTCTGTGTCCTGATCTCCTTTTCCTATAAGTACCAGTCCTATGGGATCAGGGCCCATCCATGACCTCATTCACCTTCATCACCTCTTTAAAGGCCCCGTCGCCAAATAAGGTCACATCCTGAGGTCCTGGGGGTTAGGGCGTCACCTAGGAATTTGGGGAGTGGCCGCACCTGGTCGCTTGGTGGAGGGCAGCAGCGTGCACCGACTAGAGCAGCTGGCTTCCAACCCTGGCTCTGCCGGGTGGTGCTCAGGTAAGTCGCTCCCGTCTGACCCTCAGTCTCCCCACCTGAGGAGTGGGGGGTTTACCCTGGGATCTCCAAGGTCTTCCCGGCCGCAGTGTCTGCGTTGCTGTGTCCTCAGGCACAGGACCTGGAGGGCATGGAGAGCAATGACCTTGCAGCATCACGGTGGGTCGTGGAAGGAAGTCCCTGGGGCCTGAGGCTCCTCACCCAGGAAAGGGGGTTAAAAACACTGGCCCCGACCCTCTCAAAACCATTGCTTCAGGATAGAATAAGCTAAGATATATCCCCAAACAGATTTTGAACAAATATTCCAGAGAGAGTCTGCCATAGCTCACGTGGGCGGGAGCTCCCCTTTTGAACCTGCCCTTGGGATGTAGGGCATCTTTGAATCTAAATGGATTTGAGGACTTCCCTGGTGGCTAGGTGGTTAAGAATCTGCCTGCCAACGCAGGGGACACGGGTTCAAGCCCTGGTCCGGGAAGATCCCACAAGCCGCGGAGCAACTAAGCCCGTGTGCCACAACTACTGAGCTCGCGTGCCACAACTACTGAGGTCTGCGTGCCTAGAGCCCATGCTCTGCAACAAGAGAAGCCACAAAAATGAGAAGCCCACGCACCACAACAAAGAGTAGCCCCCGCTCAACGCAACTAGAGAAAGTCCGTGCGCAGCAACAAAGACCAATGCGACCAAAAAAGTAAAAATAAAATTTTTTTAAAAATGGATTTGAGTTTTGATGCCCCCATAGTAAGTGCGCCTTCATCCGGTGACCGCCAGGAGACGGTCCTCAGCCTCCCGGGCGTGACTGAAACCTCTCATCCCCAAGTGAGAATGACAGGGGGTGTGCTGTGCTCGGATCCTGTAAAAAGAGGAGGAGGGACACCCACAACTGCACACATGGACACACTCACACATGGACACACTCACACATGGACACATACGCACACGGACACACATGCTTACACGCCTACATGCACACATAGATACACATGGACACACACAGGCACCCGTGCATACAGGCAAACACGGACACACACATACACGCACACACACATTCATTACACACTCATAGAGGTGCACTTAGAATGTTTCTGGGGGAAGGAGAGCTGGGCTTTAGGGTCTGGGGGAGCATCAGCCTTACTTTTTATTCTATTCTTTTGTTCCTTCTGGATTAAAAAAAATCAAGTGAATGTGCAACTTTTTCTATTTAAAAATGTTTTTAAAGAAAGAGGGACTTCCCTGGCAGTGGTTAAGACTCCTGGCTTCCACTGCAGGGGGCGCGGGTTCAATTCTGGTCAGGGAACTACGATCCTGAATGCCCATGGCGTGGCCAAAAAAAAAAAAGAGAGAGAGAGAGAGAGAGTGCTTTCTTTGCAGCCAGCGGGAACTGGTGTGTGCATGCGTGTTTCCACAACTGTGGAGACGGAACACCCAGAGCTTTTTAACTTATCCCATTCTTTCGTCCTTTTCCTCTGAGACCTCTAAGGTTTTCCAGGGAAATCTCACCACTTGCCCACAAGTACATAGATGACGAAACTGGGAAATGCCACAGCAGGTTCCGCAGACGTGACTTTCCGCCTCTTCTATTCTGAGAAAGTGTTTTGCAGAGGTGGTTAGAAAGGGATAACTATTGTGTTTTCAGTAGCAAGATGGTGAAAGCCACGCAGATGGGGGGTGGGGACAGAAATTGTCAAATAAGGACAGAGATATTGTATTCATGTGATCTTTATATTATCATCAACTAGCATTTATTGACTCTCTTCCAGGCAGTCTTTTTCGAGTATTTCTTTTCATTTTTATTCAGAATCACGGAAGAGTCCCCTTTAAAAAGTCCGAATTAGAGAGGTATGTTTGTCTGACACGGAGGTGGAGTTGAATAAATATTGTTGAGCGAATGAACAAATTCACATCACCTCTATCACTGTTGCAGTCTTAACGGCCTTTGCCCTTTTAAGCACTGTTACTTTCTTCTATTACTTTCTTTTTTAATCTGCAAAATCCTTCCGGGGTAAGCCAGCAGAGGTCAAAGCTCAGAAGGAGCATGAAAGGGTCGTGCTAAATCCTCACTTAGAGTGATTGTTGACAAAGGTTGAAAAATTATAACATTTTCCACGTGGAGAGCTGTATTCGGTTCACCTAAAATGTTTGAAAATTACTTATTTTGAAGACGAATAGAATAGTTTTTAAGATGAGAAATCAAATGGCGGTTCCAATTTTGTATTTAATAATGAAAAGAAAGTATGTTTTTTTAACTTTAGGAAAAAGTCAAATTGAGTTAGATGACCCCCATTTGGAGCTCATTAACGGGGATCCATCATACGGTTTTTCTATACTTTCAAGTTTTCTATACTGTTAAGTTGAAGACAGGCTCCAGAATAAGAAAATGTGATTGAAACTTTAATAGTTTTGAATTCTGGGGAAAATTTCCCCCCAAATCACGTTGTTCTTATTTTATTATTTTTCTCACAACCTGAGAGTATACGTTATGTAGACATAATGTCTCCACGAGTAAGAAGAGGAAACACTCGCAAAATACTTTGTTTCAAATAATAAGAGTGCCTTTTTCCAGTATCCAGATTAAAGGGGGCAGAATTTTGATGTTACTTTCCTAAATTTACTGTGTCATTTGTGGTAAATTGTGCTGCAATCTTTGTATTTTTGCCCCCAAGGTTTTACTGATTGCACAAATTCACCTGTTTTGACATCGAATTTATGGAAAAACTAATATTAATTCTGTTGTCTGGCTCTCTGGACAAAGGCTACTTGAAATCTCTCTTATTGATTAAGTCCACATGGGATTCATTTTTTCTGGTATACAGAACACTGGAAAATGTATCAACCTTTATTATTCCTCATCGAGATGAGCTTCTTTAGGTTTCTAATTATTTTGTTCAATAAAACTAAACAGTCAATGCTATTTGCATATTATATGGTGTCACACAACAAACTCATGGCAGTCAATTAACATGAAAGCTAATTATAGATCTCATCAACTTAGAAGAGTTTCTGAATTCTTGCTTTCCCTGCTGTAGCCTAGAGCAAAGAAGGTTTGAATTTTCACTTCTAAATATTGACTTTTAACTAACATCAGAAGTGATTTCAGTATTTTTATGGATGAAAAGTTAGTGATTAAACTAGATGTAATATTTGCTGTAACGCAATTAAAATTTTTACATTAACTAAACCTCTAGAAAGAAAATCTTTGCAACGATGTGAAACTAACTGTCGTCACTAAGCAGGTTAAGTGCTGGTTTCCTATCTGAGGGACACTCCAAACTTGTCAGGCTGTTATGAAAAAGACAGTGTACCACAAGGACAGTCTCCACATCAGACTGTAAACTGTAACGTAATTGTGATAGCTATCAAGCCAGAAATTTGCTACAGGATGAACAGAGACACAGTAATGAACGAACATGGGAGGCACCCTGTAATTGACTGTTATTAAAGTGTTGCTATAGTGATCTGGAGTAGATCCCTAACTCCAGTTTTCTCAAGAAACCAAAGCCAAAACTTTCAACTACCTTTTTCCATTTTCAAGTTGGGATCTGAGTATCTCCTCTCACTCCCATGTCATTGCTCACACAGTAAGCACATGGTCACAAGAGGACCAAATGAAAAACATAATAATAAGCACGACATATACCAAGTATGATTTAGAGTTGTAGCTAGATTCCAAAATGGCAAAAGTTAGGATTTACTTTGATGAGGGTGTGCTAAGATGGTAATGAAATTGTAGCAGATCGTTTTTGTATTTATAACGTATACCAAATGAGTCTGTCTGTAAAAGTAATGGCTGATAGGAAAACCATGCCAGTGAATCGGTTTTCTCCTGATACAATGATGGCGGCCTTTTTCATTCATATTTTAATGAGGTTAGTATCTCTGAGACCCTCCTTCCAGGGTGGAGGAAATGCTCCCCTAAGATTACAATAGGAGTTGCTTTATTGACAAGTACTATTCAGAATCTTCATAGCATAGGAAGAAAGACTTCGTTTTATTCCACTTGTCTCAATACTTATTGCACTCTTATAATCAAAACACTTTGAGGGGAGAAAAAGGCTCAATTATTCCCTGAACAGTCTTTAAGTTTAGTGAATGTAGTTCAACTAAGTGGAATCATTTAAAACCCTAATCATGCACGTTTTAATAAGTGTATAAATAGCTGTCGTGCATAAACATCTTTTTCTTTAAAATTTTCTCACAAAATCGGACGCTTTGGCATTTTAGGTCGATTTTTAAAAAATATTTCTGTAAAACGAACACTACTAGTCTCACGTTGGGTGTTTTCCTTTCTTGCTTTCAGTGAAGATTGTAACGTGGCATTTTCTGAGCTCTCTGCCTGTAACATTTCCTACTCTTTCTACTAAAGAACATTTACTCAAAAGAGCCAGCAATTACATCAAAAAGCCAGTTAGCCTTCAAAGATGTATGAAATCAGCAAGATTCCCGTGCTGATCCCTAGGTATAACATATCTGTGTTAAAATAGGCACAATACTACTATATTCAAATACGTAAAATTCCACTTTCAAAATAAGGAAAACAATCCCGTTTGGTGGAAAGTTATCTTGTGGCGACTGTTTTTTCAAAAGCATCAACCCAGGAAATAAATAACACAGCTCTCAAAAGTAAGTTGTGGAAGGTCTCGCATATTGACATCCTGATTTGCTCAGATCTTATACACTCAGGATCTTTGCACGCAGCTCAGAACGTCAGGTCAGTTTAAAAAAAGAAAAAAAACAGTTTCGAGAGTAGTCTCCTCTCAACGGGAGATACTGTGGTGTGTAAGGACGGCATCCAGGGTTCCAAAAGCGCCCTGCCAATGCTCAGACCCTCTCCATTCAGTGATAGCGTGGCCCCTCGGTGTTTACAGTTTGATTGGGGAAGGAGAGGGTTAGGGAGGGGGGAGAGAGAATGGATTCTTGATCACAGTTAGATTTTTTAAATGAAAGAGCCAACTCTTCACTTTGAGGTTAAAAATGCTGCTTTGTGGACATGCAGAAAGTGCTATGAGCCTATTCATATGGACCAGACAAGGAAATATACGAAAGCACACGCAGGGCAGGAAGAAACCATAACCATTCTGTTGATGATCTGCTTGATAAACTGTAATTTAAGAATCTACCTCTGTTTTCTAGCTTTTAAGTCCCGATAGATATTTAATCTTTCGTTTCTGAAACAGATTTTCAATTTGCTAACCTATGTTTTTGGTTTTATTTACAACTTACGATGCTTCAGTGGCACAGTTAAAGGTGTAAATAAAAACGTAACTTGTGTTTTGACTGTGCGCTTTGAGCTACTTTCTTTAGGGTCTTTTGAGTGTAGACATTCAAAAAACTTAAAACACTCAATTTTTTAACTTGATATTTTAGCGGATAAAGAATGCTGCGGTACACTCCAGTTTAATAAACGACTTAATTGCAGAGATGACTGCATGGGCCTTGAAAGCAGTTCGTAATCAATCTCAAATCGAGTTTTGCAGGCAGAAGCAGGGATATTTTATCACGGCGCACGTGGTGGTGGTAATGGAAAGTTCATTAGTGCCGGTTTTCTTTGGCTCCTTCCTTTTCTACAGAGTTCGTTCCTTGCCGAGCCTGGGGGGTGACGGGAGTGACGCTCGAGTGGTTTTGGCTGGAAGCAGGGTTAAGCGAAGAGGCGCGCCGCACAGCCCGCCCCGAGCCCCGCGGCCAGATGGCAGGGAGGGGCGGGGGGAGCCTTTGTGCGCCCGGAGCGCGCATGTGAATGCCGCGCGGTCGCCGGCACCGGAAGGGTTCACACTGCGTCTGAAAGGGGACAATGGAGGCTGGATATATCAACATCGGCGAAATCGAGTTCATTTGTGATTCAGCCCCTTTCACCATGGTTGTCATGCAAACTTCCTACTTTGATCAGCAGAGGGTGGAGAGGGAGAAAGCCCGCAGAGGCCGGGGCCGCGGCGCGTCCGCGGCGCCCTTGGCGGGTCCCCGCCCCCTTCCGGAAGGAGCCGCGGGGACGCAGCATCCTGCACCTTGACCTGTCTAGACGGCCCCCGAGTTTTTGTCCCGGTTACCAAGGGCGAGGGGTGCTCTTTGACCCCCGCGCGGGGCGGAGGTGGTTGGCCAAAGGGTCCTCTGAATCCTCGCTGGATTCCGGAGGGAGAGGGGCGCGCGGAGACGGGCACCAGCTGTTCCAAAGACAGCGCAGCCGCCCCTGCGAGAGGGGCGATTCGGTCAGCCTGGCTTTTCCCTGCCCCCGGGCCCGAGCGGCCGCCGAGGGGCCACGGCGCGCAGGGCAGCGGCTGCGGAGCGCGAAGCCCGGCCTTCTCCCAGCTCGGGATGCGCTGGAGGAGAGACCCGAGCGCTCTCTCTGGCTCTGTCTGTCTCTTGCAAGTAGATAGATAATAACAGCCATTACCTGTGCTTAATGCCTTATTCTGCATGTTCCATGACTCTCCAAAATGATCACTTGTAGAAGTATAGTTTCTAGCTTGAATAGAAGTTTTTTCTTCTGTCCGCTTTCGAACATAGGCACTTTTTAAAAACCGGAATTTAGGCTAACCCCTTAAATTATGTAAATAATAGAACTGTGCACGTGTTGTATCAGGACAGGAATACTGTTTGGGGGATGGGGTGTGCTAGCACGTGCATTCAGGGGAAGGTCTTTTAAATAATATCAACGTTAAGACGAGTTTCCTCCCTTTTTTGGCTTTTCTCCACAGATTCCCTTAGCCCAGTCGGAGGCATTCCTCACAGACCTCTTGGATAAAGTGTGTGAGCGAATGAATGACTACAAGCTCGAAGAAGACCCCGTGACTAAGGAGAAGACTTTCAAGAGATTTGCTCCAAGGAAAGGAGACAAAATATACGAAGAATTTTTAAAATTCTCTTTTTATTCTGATGCTTACAGACATTTGAAATTCTCGGTAAGCTATCTTCTTCGCAGAGGAATTCTGTACTCCATGAACATGTTTTTGGTACTTTTTTTTTTTTTTTTGCTGTTTGTTTGGGGGTTTGTTGAGTTTCAAGACATGCCCATTAAACTGTTATCTATTAGCTTTGTTGTCCTGCTGCTTTCTCAGTGTTAACCGCGCACTTAGTGACTTGCCTTTTGAGACACCTAGGGGCTGTGGTATTTCATCTCCGTGGAGACAGTTAAGTGATATTTTCCAGAAAGTGCGTTACAAATCCCAGTGACTTGGAGGCACAGTTTGCATGTTGCTTTGCTCCTGGGGACGGTTGGGAAGAGGACTCAGTCCTCCCCGTGCCCGGGGAAGGTCTCTTACAAGTTCCTACGTCAGGAATCAGGGACTGTGGTTCCGAGGTTAAAATCCAAATTAAAATGAATGTCGTTTTCAAATATTTATAGCCACATGATGGAGGGAGAGTGACACACATCACTTCTTTTTCCCCAAGGCTTCACAGAAGAGGGAGAATTTTTTTTCCTGAGTTCATTCAAGTATTTTAGCACTAAACAAGGGTTTAGTAAGATAGCTGGCTTTATGCCGCACTTCCTCCCAACATAATGTTTATTTCACGTGAATGCTGGCCTCTGGCTCTCTAGAATGTGCCTGGCAAAATATATAGCAAGAGATTTCACTTAATGCTATCGAGTCCGACCAAGTGATGGGAAAGCCTGTCTGAGAAAGGTCTTTGGTTCACACGTTGGCCAAAATGTCAGACATGCTGAACCCCTGGTATAAGGGCTGCAGCTGACTTTTGAAGATTTCATTTTAATTAAAAAATCAAGGCAATAATTCAGGGCTAAAAGTACTGTAGAATGGGAATCACAGTGAGGAAGTGTGTTCGTATCTCACAGGTCTTCCATAAATATGTAATAGTGGAATTTAAATATTTTTAAATGCCATTTTAAAAATTTTAGCTTCTCACTTAATGAACTCGGAAAATGAGTTACTAGTCTCCAGTGAACACTCTTTACCACCACAGTTCCTAAGCTTGTGCTTCTCCGACGCAGACACACGCTCCAGTCAGAATTTAAGATTTTTGGGTGCGTGGGTACATTTGAGCTCCCTCTTCTCTGAAATGTCAGATGTGGGGTGGGGGGAAGCAAAGAAAATTATGGATGGATCCCTTAAGTGGTATGAAGAGAAACTTTCCTGAGTAACTGAAAAGCCCCGTTATCCTGAGTGCAATTGAAGATGAACTTGTATTTTGATTGCTGAGAAAGCTTAATTATTTTCACACTTCAGACCCTGTTTTAAAACCACAAAATGGATTATTATGTTAAATCTAAAGGAAACTGCTTTAACCATTTCAAGGAGCCGTGTTCTCTAAAGTTTCAAAACAAACAAACGAACAAAAAACCCGAAGACTTTCAGCTCCATAAATAGGAGCTCCATCCCTCCTGTTCCTTGCATTCCACTCCAGTTTGAGGAAGAGGAACAAATACAAAGAACCATTTTCCTGCCTCACCCTCGTCTTTCAACAGGACTAAACAGTTAGCCAAGTCTCAGGAAAATGATGCAATTAACATTCTGGGAAGAGGGTTCATCCAATGCAATGTCGTCTTAAACCAAAAGAGCTAATAAAATGGACCACCTTGGTAACATGATTTTATATTTTTAGCTAATAAAACTGTGACAAGTTCTTCCTAACAAGACGTCCTGTGAGTGCATATCTATCCACATGTGTTGTTATTCTGTTTCTACAGTGTGAAACTATAAGGGAAGAGTACGAAGATGAAATATTCTCACTTATCGCCCAGGAGGCACACTGCCTCGCTGACAAGCTGTGCAGTGAAAAACCAGGTACTGTGTCTGATGTAGCATGCGCCCTCTCCCTGGCCCACCCCTCCCTTGAGCTCAGCACTGCAGCATCTTTTTTTTTTTTTTTTTTTTTTTCAAACCGAGCCTCGCTGTCTCCCTGCCCCTGACGGGGTCTCCACTGAATCAGAAACGACGCCATGTGAGAGAAAAGCACACAGACCTCAGGGCTCTGAGGCCTTTGCTGGTTGCACTTCTTCTCCTCGACATTTTAAATGAATTTAAAGATGCTTGATTTCCAATTGGGAAGGAGCACAGTTGCACGAATCCAAGAATCCAATGCGTTTCTCTTTTTAAACTTTCAGAGCTGGGTTCTCCATCCTGGACCAGGGAAAGAGAATCCCTTTAGGACTTGTGTACTTACCTCCACCAACAGAAAGTGGGACCTTTCTTTAGTAAGAAATTTCAAACGTTTTTCTGTTTGTTTATTTGGCGCTAGATTTTTTTTCCAAGTTCCTTTCCCAGCATACCTACTTCTTAAAAATGTTTTTCTGGGAGAGGGTGGAAGATAATACTTGATTCGTATTCTTAAACACACACATGCATATACGCACAGTAAGAAGCTAGAAAACGCTGCCAGAAGTTTATTTTCTATATACAGAGTTGAAAAACAGGGCCACCCAGACCCGACCCTCCATTTGGTTGAACACACTTAGTCTGTATCACGTTGATACTTTTAAAATACATTTACAAGAATGTAGAACAAGTCATACATTCTTTTCAGATATCTTTGAAAAACTGAATGTGATATATGAAGACACTGGTTGGAAGCTGGGGAAATACTTTGATGCAATTATGGAAGCTTGAGATGTTTAGCATTCGGCAATTGTTTTTAATAAAGTATAATATACCTGCAGCCATAGGATCAAATTTAGTGCTGAAGTCCTTAAAATAACAGTTACTGTGAGTAGAAGATAAATATTTGTCATCCAAAGTTACTGAACGAGAAAGTAACAAATTTCCATTAACGTGATGACGTTTTCTTACTCTGAGGAGATAATGGGGTTGTTCTCTGTTTAAAATCCAGTTTAGTTGGGAATTTGAAGGAGAGTGTGGTGAAATGATGCAGTCAGGCTATAGCCAGGGATCCAAGAGCTTTTTCCATTGATCTTGATATTTACTGTTGTAACTTGTGAAATTCACGTAAATAAGTGCAGAGTCACAATTTCCCAAAGAAATTATTTTGGAAGGTTTTCAAGCTATTCAGAGGTGAACGTGTGCGTTAAGATGTAAGCAAAAATGTAACGATGTTGACAATATTTGTTTTCCTATTTTTTCCTCATAAAGGATTTGGGCTTGTCATAATCATCTATGGTAAATGCAGATCATTTGCTGTATGAGCACCTGCTCAAATATTACAAAAGTCTCAAGAAAGTTTCACCAACTCTTTATGGCAGTAGTTGCCTCAGATAATAAGATTCTGAGGAAAGACTGTTCCCGAGTGCGGCAATTTGGCTTAATTTCGATAATATTAACTATCTCTTTTCATTCCTTCTGCCTATTTATAATTAGAAATAAAAATTAATATTATCCTAAAGAAAACACAAGCGTAAAGCATAAACCTAGGATATGTGCAATATTACTAGTGTAAAATAAAACATGATCAAATAATTCTTAATAGCGTCGATTTTTTAAAAAACTGGTTAAGTGCTTATACTGTAAACATAAGTATCAGTGCCCTAGAACGATTGAGAACACAAAGTAACCACTCCAAAGAGTAAACCACCACATGGCTGCCACATAGTAAAACGGAGTGAGTTTTTTCAGGTTGTTTCTCTGTGAAACATACTTACGGATGTTCTAAACCACTTATAAATTAAAAACTAGGAATACAGTAACCCTAAAAAGAAATAAGAATCCCTGCCCTCCTAAACCCCCCTTATTATTGAAGTAAGTAAACCTCATGACAAGATAAAGAGTTTTTCAAACTTAAAAATTTTTGCGGGGAAAAAACTAAAGTGACAGAGCAGTGAGAATAATTCCAATTAATGACTGCAGCAACAAAGATGCAATACGTTTTAACATATTGGGATGCTTTCGGAAATTTGTGTGAAAGGTGAGACTCTCGTATTGTATAAAAAGTCCAGAAGCTTTTAAACATAATCTAATACAAGTACAGTAAGTTTCCTGCTATAGCATGACATTCACCCTCCATTTTGTAAAGGCGATGCTTTATTTTGTGCTGTTGTACCACAGTTTTGCTATGATCCCTCTGCACGATTTAAATGATGTTTTAAAAATGTGACTCTGTGTGTGTGTGTGAATTTTGCTTTTTTCTATTTCATGTAGACCTTTTCACTTTATTTTTAACAATTATATGGGAGCAGATGAGGGCACATTCACAGACTTTAACATTTCAGCTGTAGAGGTATAATTGACCTAGAAAATCGTAAGGTATTTAAAGTGTACATCATGGTGATTTGATATGTGTGTACATTGTGAAAGGATTCCCCCCATCTAGTTAATTAACACATGTATGATTCTTTAAAATATTAATATTCTAAGGCTCACCCCCTACACAAAATAAATGGGGAAAAATGGAGGAAACATATTTTATGTTAAACTTAAAATGACTGTGTTTGGCTTTAAAAATAACAATTTAGTGAGATTTTCATGAACGTGTCATCCTTTCAACGAATGAAAAACGTCTCAGTGAAAGGCTATGGTCTGCAGATGCCACTATAGCTTTATTCACTGGATAGAAGAAAAGTTATCAAATACACCCTGTCTGGGGGGCATGAGACAGTAATAGTGGTAGCAGGTTATTTCTTATGTATCTCTTTTTCTTTCCTAGGCATGAAATAAAAGTGAGTTCGTTAGATTTTCCTGGTTGAATGTTTTGTGGCACATGACTCAGTCTTTTCCAGATTGTCGTTTTAATGTCCTGAAGTAAAAATGGTATTTTAAAATCTGAATAATATATAAGGTCATGATTCAAATGATAGCTATACTCCACTCAAGGTAGAACATGTCACTCTAGGTTATGCATAAATGGATACTCTGGTCTGTGGAGGTTTTCATTAGGTAGAGTGAGGGTATAAACACAAATACATAAATATGTTTTGTATACATATCACTTCTGCTTTGATATCAAATCTTAACATTTAAAAACATCAGACCGATGAGAATTTGTGACACGATCATTTTGAATGCCACAGATGGAATAGGTCTCAGATACCCAGAAATGTTTAGCCTACATTTAAAGTAAAAGCATTTTGACCTTTTTGTATAGACTTCCAAGCACTAATGGGGGTGTTAAATTCTAATATTCAAAATAATTACCTTCAAGGCTAATAAATCATAGAAAATAATACGAAGGCTGGCCTATTTCCTACTTTAAATAAATTACGTAGCTAGAATAAACCGTAGCCCAGTCTAAAGAGAGCTGGCATTAATTGCTTCCAGTTGGAAATGTACTATGTATCCAAGCGTCATTGCCTCTCTGCTCCCTGGATTAAATGCCCAGCGCACGGATTCCCTGTCTCGAATATTCCTTAAATACTCCCATGACCACGGGCAAGACGATACAACCCCTGGGCTTTGTTTCAGAATACTCCAGGAAAAAATACTGGAGATGGGACAGGAATAGCAGTGGCTGACCGAGCTACAGGGGAGTAGATTACATTCGTCTTTCTACTCTTGGGTGTATTTGAAAATGTCCATAAGAAAGTTTAAAAAAAAAAATGTGCTTCCACAAGAATGTGCTTTTGCAGAAAGTAAATTATGACTTCTGGGCTGGTGTTAACTGTGATAGTGATGCCATCTAACTTTTTTCTTCCAGGTCTGTGTGAAACTTCTGCTAATCACACTGAACTCTAGGAATGACGGTGCTGCTAGTTAGAGGAGAGACAAGTCACAGCCCCAAGGTCAATGTCTGCATTTCTGTCCGCATGTTTCTTCATGAGAAGAAACTTTACGTCTCTTGTTCATACTGCATTGTCTCACGTTTGATATTTTATTGAAAAGCTCTTGTTTGGCATCATGACGAGCCCCAATTCTTTCTATAGGTGAAGCTGAGGAGTGCATGAAACGAATTACCTTTGTAGACTTTGATACAAACAGGCTTGGCAGGAAAGCATTTGACTCAGTAATAGGAAAAAAGTGAAGACATTTCATAAATGAAATAAGGCTTTAATAACGGGTACTGTATATTTCACGCACATATACAAGTATAGTGTTCTGTTTGATAAAAACTTGATTTCATAAATACTTGATTAGTCATGAAATTAAGGAAACATGTTGCTGCAAATTCCAGGTTAATTTTTCTGGGCTGTATGGCTATCACCGAAAGAAGCAAACTCACTTTATATCAGGAATGGAATTTAAATTTCTAGAAACCTTAAGTTTAAAACCTTTTTAATTTCTAAAATTTAATTAAATACATAAAAAACAGTGAGTACTTTTACAGGGAACAGTGACTGTATTGGCCTTTCTGATGCATACATCCTGAATTCAAGTGATTTAGAAAATTGATTTATTATTCATATATTTATTATCATGTAGTCTTAAAGGATGATACCAACGGCCATGTTTTGCTTTGCTGCAAACTCTCCTGTCGTGCCTTTGTTTCTTAAAGACTTTCACCTAACATTTAGCGTGTAGATTTTACTACTAACCAACCTATCTTTCTTTCTATGGATGTTTTTGTAGGTGTGGAGATGGAAGGAGAGGTGGGAACTTATGGAAAATTGCCTTTTGACCACGTTAATAACAGAGTGTAGTAATAATCTCACTCTTGGAGATTTCATTGTCTCTGTTAAGTTTACATTCATTGGAATATAACTTTAATCATTTAAAAGGTCAGGACCTATTTTACAGTTGTTTTAAGGAAGACGTTCTCATTGTTGTCTCTGAGAATTTACTAGGTAGGATGCTTATACTTTGTTATGTGGATTACTATTTGCTAAGAATAAACCAAGACCAATGAATCCATTTCACTGAGGAGTGGAGAGTGGAATAGAGCAAAGTCCCCAGAACAAAAACTATTTGCCATATGTTACCTGATGGCCTAGAAATTCTGCACATTACGTAAGCCACTCAACTGACTCGTCAGGAGGAAACAATTCTTACATTTAGAAAACTTTGCCAAAATGAAGGGAAAGAGGTTTCCATTCTTCTCCTTTTCCCACCTCAACTCTTATTAAAAGTTAGATTTCTAAAGTTAATTTCATTTATTTGGGAACACTGAGAAGGTTTGTGATTTTTTGGTATGTCTGTAGCTGGCTAAGTAGTATAGATCCTACATATTATAACCCAATGAGGCTGCACTGCATGCAACTGACAAAAAATGGAAATAGGATTTAAGAATAATTAGCATCATTTTTCTGTAGGGTAGTAAAATTGTGACTTAAAACATAGTCCCTATAACTTTAGTAAACTTAGCTATTTCAGTTTAACTTAGTATTTCAAAAAATGAGTTATAAACATTTTCCTAACTTAGGCTTCCTTGGTAAGTGCACTAAACTGTTTCTTCACGGGAACATGTAGAGACACTGGCACGAAGTCCCCTCGAAAACCATAACATTTGTGATTGTAGAAGTGTTGGCTGCGGTCCTTCCATACCCTCAATGGTAAATCTGACAAATTCTCACGTCTAGACAGTACTAATGCTAATCGTAGAATTTAAGAGATTTGGGGCTTTTGTTTCCCACCTAAAGGACCGTGGGGAGGTGTGCCTTCCCTCCACTCATGGCTGCTTCGCATGGCTATCGAGGCTTCTGCTTTGACTGGAGAGAACCAAACATCTTGCCTCTGATGGGGAATATCTTAAGGTTTTGCTAAATAGGGCTTTTCAGTTTTTTCTTATTTCCCAGTAAAAATAATCTTGTCTCTTGCAAGATTTTCAATATCTCATGACTTAGATAATTTTTTTCTTTCCAGATTGAACTTGTTAAACGCATGTGAATGTTTGTAGTTACTGATTAACACTACATTTGAGTGAGCCACTGCGTTTCTTATGGCTGCGATGACTCTTAAGTTTCCCTCTGGGTGTGGTGAGGCTGCACTGCTTTTGCTAATGAACAATAATGAGAGAGTAGGCCTCCAAACACATTCCTGCCTTTTAATGACTTTTATTGACCAAAAACAAAGCAAAAGCAAAAAGCCAGAAAAAAAAAAAAAGGAAGAAAAAGAAACAAAACAACACCTAGGGCGTGACAGAAAAGTTTCTTAGAGTCCATGAAAAGCACCTAATTCTGGGTTAGAAGAGAATCTCAGGAGAATAGGTGGGGAGAGGTTTATAATGCTTATTAAAATAATATGAGGAGAGAAGACATGTTTCAGGTGGATGATTTCAAATCGTACTTTTATGAGGTGTTTTTTTTGGGTCTCCATGGAAGACTTCTGTGAGCCTCTTCTCATAAAGAAAAGACCAAACTGGCTGAGATGAGCAGCTTATATTTTGTTATGTGGATTACGATTTGCTAAGAATAAGCCAAGACCAATGAATCCATTTCACTGAGGAGTGGAGAGTGGAATAGAGCAAAGTCCCAAAAGGGAGAGATCAATACTTGATTTACTAAAGGAAGCCCTAAAAAAAAGTCAATAACTGGTTATATTTTTTTATACCTATTTCTCTGCTTGGCTGGTATTTATTCATATATGTAATAGCATTATCTAAATAAATATTTTAAACTATATATCAATCTTAAAATTCACATTTTAATGGAATATGAGAGAAAGCCAGTCTTTGATGTGATCGTGTAGCCTGTTTTAAAATCTCATACAAATCTATGAGCTAATCTTAAATCTTGAAACCCATTCAATGGCACATTTCATAGTTTTACACCAAAATGCAATTAACAACGATATTATACTGTTACAATAAAAAGGATACCCATTAGATATGTGTTTTTATTATGATTTTTAACCTATAATTTAATTTCCCTTTATAAGTTTCTTAAACTCCTCAGGTTATTTGCTTTTAGAGCAAGGAACTAAATAAATAAAAGGTCAAATGAAATTGAAAGTCATTGCCCTTAAATTACCTAGGAAAAGAGGCAGAAAATGACATGGTTCTCTCTGGGACTCGTACTTGCTGCCCCTTGCCCTAAACATGTATTTGCTGAGGAAGCAGGATCCACTCTTTTTGTCTGTTTTCAGGACCTGCCCTGCTCAAAGGAGATGGTGATTAAATTTAATATAATATTGGCTCATTTGTCTGTAGGGCCATCACCTGAAACATCAAGCTTTGCTTCCTAAGGACAGTTTGTGGAAGTGGAGTCTAAAACATCAGATACAGGTCTGTGCCCGTCCCGATTCTCAGGGGACTCCGGAGATGGATGGGTAGATAGAAACATAGGTACGTAGATGCAGCCTACAAACCTACATACATAGATATGAATAAAGTCAGGACACAGACAGGTCCGCTAAAGCTTTGACTGCTCCGGGGTGATCCCAGAAAAAAAGTGTCTAGAAATTTCTTTAATTCCTTAAGGGAAAAAATTATTCCTATATTCCCATCTTGATTTTCAAGGTTTTCGAGAAAGAAAAAATATACCCTCCATCATAACACACATAGAAACACAACAGCAAAATATTTATGAAACATACTCGTTAAGAAGTTACTGGAAAACAAAAAATGCTCTGAGGTTACATGGGAAATGTAATAGAATGTTATTATAATATGGCTTATTATTGTGGAACTCAGATTTCAAGGAACTGTGGGTCGAAATTGTATCCCCCCCACCAAACATAATAGCGCAAAGTAGCCCAATACATAATAGCCCGATACAATGATGTAAGCAATTAAATATGTAGAATAGAGCCGTGTTCCATTGAACCACAGTGTCGGACAAAGTTCCTGAACTGCCGACTTGGTTGATCTATGATGCAAGTCAGAGGCATACATGCCTTGCTTTAGAGCAGACAAAGATTCTAGTAACTTCTTTCTCCTTTCGGGATTGTTAATAAACCAACATCTAAGGAATGTAAGTTACATAATGGAACGTTGGAAGCCCAGTGTCAGCTAATTAAGTGTGGCCACGACTCGGAAAGATCCTGTAAGCGATAAGTTAAAATATTAATACCAATTTCAAACTTCTTGAATGGAGAGGTTGGCACCTGAAGAGTTAGAATGTATCCTGACATTTTATATGAAAGGTTTGCTTCAAAGCTGCTTTCTGAACAAGTGGGGATTTCTCTGCTGCATGTTCTCTGATATCAGCCCATGAAAGGTGACGATAATCCTGGGGGTGACACCATTGTCCACAGAGAGAGAGAAGATTTCAGTCAGGTGATCTTCATTGTCTGATGGAAATGATCTTTATGGCTTTGTTGTTCTTCATCAAAGGGCCCTGATTCAGCATCTTCATGCCCTGTGGTTCGTAGAAGAAAGCAGAGAACCAAAAAATAGACTCTTTGGTCCCCATTAAAAATGGCCCCTATTTAAAGCAACATGGTATTAAAACAGAGCAAAATCTAATACAAATGCAGCTTCAGTAAGTGTTATTAAATTATTAGACCTTTAGGTGAAAACATACCCTCGAACTGCCTTTATATGCAGTCAAAGCCGTGATTAAATATTAAAGCCCTAAGATTAAAGGGTCACTTGAGTGGGTTTCTTTAAGCAACACCCCCAAATGGTGAACAGCAGATGTTGCAAATTAGCTCCATTTTGTACACTTTGTGGGCACTAAAACCTGGACCAGTTTTGAGAGTGAAAACCCCAGGGGTCTGGGCCAGCGGTAGACAGGCTGACCTGTGTGCCTGTTGGTGCGCTGTGATTGTTTCGTGTCAGCCGTTCTTCCATCCTCCTCCTGGGGCTATGCAGGTCCTTCCACAGAAAGAGAAGCATCTGGAGCCGCGTTTGTGTTAAAACAAAGCCGAGGACAAGCTGTTGATTGTCCTTTCGGATTAAGGGTGTGATACGTTCAGCCTTGAGAAAGGAATACTTTTTTCTTGTTTAGAAATCCTTTTCCATCTTCTTAGTGTCTGAGGCTCAGATCCAGCAGAGCCTTAGTTTCTGTCCTTCCTGTGACTCATTCCCAGCAGTGGTAGCTCCCTTTCCTGCACTAACCCGGCACTGAGGACCTGCAGCCACCCCAGGACTCAGGGCCCAAGCAGGGGGACCAGAGACCCTACTGCTCTTTGGTGAGGCTGTCACGTGACCCGCGCAGAGCCCCGGAGCACGGGCACCGAGGGGGCACCCTGGGCAGGTGAGGGGAGCGGGGCCCGTGGCGGGGCAGCCCCTTGGTCGTCTGTGGTGTCCTGCCTCCTTGCTCTGAGCAGCCCCACGCCCTTGAACCCGACTGTGCTTGTCCTGGGTCCCATGGGAGCCGAACTCTCCTCTGGCCAGCCCGTTGGGCTCACACAAAACCTTGTGAACACAGGGAGGCTGGAGCCTGACTGTCTCCCATTTGTTTTCATTGATCTGAACCCTGGGAGGCAGCCCGGCTGACGGCCCTTCTCTTAGTCTGGCAGCAGAAATGGAGCTTCAGAGCCAGATCTGAGTTAGCAACGTGCCCAAACCCACCCGCTCCCCGAAGCCCCTCATCCACCCGCAGACGGGGCAGGCGGGCACCACTGCCGGACGCCTGGCACCTGCCCTGTGTTGGGCTCATTTCATAGCAACTGTCCCCATCATGACTCCCCCCGGTCAAGCCCCCCAGAGCTGAGATGCCCCTGCTCTCTGCACACCTGGCTGTGCCCAGCGGGCCCCTGCACGTGACAAGGCCCCGTGGTGGGTGCTGAGAGGGACACAAGGAAAGGTGGCCATGCCTGTGAGCAGGGCACCCTCCAGGCCCCGGGGAACGGGACCCCGACGTGGGAACGGGGAGGTGAGGAGGGCGGCCTCAGCAGAGTCTTTGGCGTGAGAGCTGGTGCCTCCTTGGGTGGACCAGGGCCGGTCTCCTGTCTTCCTCCTGCAAGGGTCACCTCTTCCCGGGCGACCAGCCCCTTTGAGATCAGCAGTGGATGCAGAGACGGAAAGGGCCCTGCTGGAGACAGTGAGGAAATGCGGACACTAAGCCCAGCCAACAACAGCGTCTGGATTTGGAGAATGTATTCTTCTGTCAGTGGCCTTTGGTAGGAGTGAGAGAAGGAATCTGATAAGGCGAGGAGATCGTGAAGCCTGCCCAGTGCCAGGCGCCGAGGACAGAGGTGTCTTCGCCCCGAAGCCCTCAGGGACACCTCAGTGGAAGAGCCTCCCCGCAGGTGGACGTAGCCGAGGGACAGGGAACGGCCTGATCTCAGTCTGTTCTTGGTTTTGCAGCGGGACTGGCAGGAATGCTGAGGGGGCCCCATCCGGCCCCCAGGGCCTCCACATGCACCCAGGGGCCACGCCAGGGCTGGACCTCCTGGGGGACCCACCATCTGGGCTTCCGTGGAACTGCAATCATCTGGGGGCTTGGGACATGGGCATTACTTGAGAGTCAAGCGACGCACAAGCTCAGATTGGAAAATTATTTCATCTAGTTTTGGTAAATTTCAGTACAGTAGAAAGCACTTCATTTTTTAAGTATTTTTCTTTTTTTTTTTAAAGAATATTTATTTATTTGGCTGCATCGGGCCTATAGTTGCAGCACTCGGGATCTTCCGTTGTGGCGCGAGGGCTTAGCGGCCCCGCGGCACGTGGGATCTTAGTTTCCCGACCAGGGATCGAACCTACATCCCCTGCATTGGAAGGCGGACTTTTAACCACTGGACCACCGGGGAAGTCCGCAAAGCATGCCTTTTTATTGGGTACTTTAGGTTCTTACAGAGCTGAGAGTGTATGAGAGGAGTTGGATGCTCTGTGATCCCTTTAGAGCTTTTATGTTTGTGTCTGATGGTGCACCTGTGACCAGCCTGTGTCCCGGCAGCCTGGCAGGGGGAGCCTCCCACAGCCTAGGAACCGAGGGGCCCTGCCCAGCGGACCTTCTTTTATCTACGGGTCACCGCGTGGACCTGCTTTACCTGCCGGCACAACCTCTGCGGTCGCGAGCCCCCTGAGGGGACATCGATGGTCTTTCTCCCCATCCCCCTCGGGAGGCCACACCCAGGACCACCTAAGTGCCTGCTGCCCCCTGCTCTCTCTTTCTGGGGCCCACCGGGGCCGCGCCGTGGGAACTCTCGGCCCCCTGAATGTTCTGGAGGTGCCATTCAGAGCAGATGGGGCCGGGACAGGTGGGTGACCGTGGCCGCCTCGGTCTGCCCCGACTAAGAAAACTGCATCAGACAAAACAAAATGAAAACCACAAAACCCCCTACGTTCTTTCTTACAAGTAAAAAGAAATACGCGCATTTAGAAAACATAGATTTTTTTTAAAAAGAAAACTTTTCTCAACTTCATCACCCAGCTGATCGTTTACCTCATGTATGTATGCCTGTGCACATACGTGTGTGGGCACATGGATGTGAATTCGACGTCTTTCCTCCTGCCCTGTGACTGGACTTTTCACTCAACGTGTTGTGAGATCCTTTCCGTGTCATTCCATCTTCTTCTACACCATGAACTCTGGGGGCTGCCAAGTGTTTACCTCCTGTATCACACACATCACATGTGTTTAATCTCCTATGTTAGGTCATTTAGATGATTTTCGGTGTTTTTATTATTGTGCTCAAGGCAGAAGAGAATTCTGGGGGCTGAGTCTTTAGCAAATTCAAGGGAATTCCCTGTGGCTGAATCTCCGGAAGCGAGAGTGCTGGCACAAGGGCGTGTGAATTGCCCTGGGTCCCCACACGGCCCTCGTGAGGCCAGTTCCTCCCGGTCCAGGGAGGCCTTAGGTCCCTACTCCCCACGACGCCCTCTGAGTCCTAGGACACTGCCCATCCCCCTGGGGAGGTTTGGCATCCAGGAGAGCTCTGCTCTGTTGGGCAAATTCCTTCATCTTCAGTCCAAGGACAACAGAACCTGGACCAACCCACACCCGCCTGGAGCGGTTCCCGGGCTGTGGGCCGGGGGACTGGTCACCCAGAGTCAGGCAGGGCCACGCCACACCCCTGCCCATCTACCCTGTGAGTGTTCCATTGCTCTGATAACTGCAGCACTGGTGGTGAACATGGCACAGCGCTTTACAGTTTACAGACCTCTTCCACGGGCACCATGTGGCATCACCCTCACAATGACCTAGTTTAGAAATACAGTTATTATCTCCACTTGGAGATGAGGAAACCAGGAGCTGGGACTCCCCTGGCGGTCCAGTGGTTAGGACTCTGCGCTTCCAATGCAGGGGGCCTGGGTTCGATCCCTGGTTGGGGAACTAAGCTCCCACGTGTCGTGCGGCGCACCCAAAAAAATTAAAGGAAAACGAAACCAGGATCTGGAAAGAAAGTGTGACCAAGGTCAGAGGCCCAGGTGTCCTGACTGCAGCGCCAGCGCCTCCCTGGGGTGCCCAGTGTCTGACGCAGGAAGGGGGTCCGGAACCCCTAGGCAGCCCCACACAGTTGTCGACACGAGTTTGCTTCACCACGAGCAGGACTTCGGGGGTAGCACCCCGGGCTTGTCCAGGGCCACATGTCTCTTTAAGATCACGACAGGGAAGTGCACGGCAGTGTGGCAGAAGGACACAGCCCACCGTGCACTGCATGGGCGGCAGGGGCTGAACACCAGGCAGGGCCATGCCATCAACTTTGGGTCACCGACACAGACGGGCGCTGGTGGCTGATGCGGTGCCCATGTGTGCCGGCACAGTCAGACTCGGGAGGAGTGGCCCAGACGCCATCCTGCAGGAACTGGCTGCTCTGAACACGGACAGGTCAGGAAGTCACCCCAGAGCCCTTTAGCCCCCCAGAGCCACTCCACTGAGTTCATCGTTGCAATAGCAACACTGTTCTCTGAACTTGCCTTTCCCCCTTTTTGCCCTAAAGAGCCGCTGGTCCTTCAGCAAATGTTCAACCCCCTCGATACCCCTCTAAGCAGAGCTTCTTGACTTTTTTTTAAGGCCATGGCAGCCCCGGGAACCCTCCTTAGACAAAGATGTTTAAATGCGTAAAATGAAATACACAAGACCTCAAGGAAACCAATTAGATTTAAATAGTTATAAAATATATTTTAATTGTGATGTGTGCTTCTTTACTGATACGTTAACTAACAAGGTCCAACAGCAGGTCTAATCACTGATTCTGTAGCAGCAGACACAGAGCAGAAACGATATTATTGTCTGTAACAATTGTAACATGATACAAAAATATCGTGGTTTAAATTGGCAACAATGTCACAGGCAATACAATCCTGCTGTAGCATCATCATGTCTATTTCATAATGAAAAGCACTGGTAAATTTCAGTTGGAGAGAGATGAGAGCAAGGATGAATTTTTCCCACCCAAATTCACAGAACCCAGGTGAAGAACTCCTGCCCTAAAGCAAATAGAAATAAGCAGTCTTGTTTAGAGGACAAATGAGGCACAGAGAGGCTAACGGTTTGGTCCGAGGCCGCACAGCAAGTTAGAGCCCCACTCTGGTACTCCCGTCAGAGGTGCTGACCAGCTGGTCTGGCTCAACTTCTCCCCTCCTTAGCCTCCAGTCTTCAAATGAATACTAATCCATGATTTCATCCTGAAATGCTTCCAAAAAGATCAATCGACATTTGCTACTATTAGTTAAGCTACAAAACGTTCTCAAAAGCACTTTAGGAAATGGAAAAAGCTTTATGGATAATACAAAACACAATTCCAAACCCCATAAACAGACTTGCTCTATCAGGAGGAATTAGAAGATTCATTTCAACTGAGAAAACCCCCCCAAATCCAACTACCAGTGCTCTTTTTTGGGGGGAGCGCTGTAAAATTAGTAACAAGGCTCCTTGAAGAAATCCTTCAGACCAACGTTCAGATTTAAAAGAAATATTTACAAGTAAGTCAACCGTAAGCTCCACTTCCTATGTTTTGGTGGCAAAGGGAGATGGGACCATTGGGTCTTCGGGACCTGCGTTGCCAGAATTCCTTACAAAATTAAGCACTCTGAGGGAAGTGTACCCCCAAATAGACTAATTTAATACTTTTCCAGTAATATATACCCAAAAGAATGGGACAGCGCGTGATTATTTCTTCATCTAACTAATAATCTAAATGAAAAGGCGGGCAGTTGGACTCTTTCTCCCTTTTCATAAATTTAAGGTAGATCTTCCCCTGAATTTTCTCTTCCTGTCGCTTTTTCCTACATCCCAGGGCAGCAGGGTTACTGACTGATGGACAGTCATCCCTCCTTTACCCAAGATGCTCTGAGCGTCCCAGTGAGCTCTCACGGAGGAAGCTGACCCTCACTCCCTCTGCCACTTCCTTGGGGCTGTCTTCCTGTCCCACATCCCCCTGGCATTTGCATCTCTGCTGCATCACCTTTCACCATACTGCCCCCACCCCAAATCTACCACCTCTTCCCCATCTCCTGCTCTGGGTCAACCAGCCTTCATGGAGGAAGATGGCTCCTAGCCTGGCTCCACCTGCCCCCATCATCCCAGCATCTGCCCCCCATCCTCCCTGACCTCTGCCCACCATCCTCTCTGCATCTTCCCCCATCCTCCCTGCTCTCTGCCCACCTCAACCTTCTCTCACAGCCCGAGTTCTGCCCCTTCTTGCTTCCTGTCCCATGTGTTTTCTCTCCAGTGTTGACCCTTCCCACTCTCAACATTACTCCTCCTCCTTCCAGGTTTCTTGAGCCCAGTTTTCAAGTGTGACTGCGCACTTGAAGAGCAGGCTGAAAATATTGTGAAATGACCTCCACAGCAAGTCTAGTACATCCATCACCTCCCTTCGTTACCGTGCTTTTTTCTTGTGATGTGGATTTTTAGATTTGCTCCCTAGCAGCTTTCCCGTAGGCAGTACGGTTGTTAACTGTGGTCATCAAGCTGCACATCACGGCCTTTTGCAACATATACAAATACTGAATCATTACACTGTACACCTGAGACGAGTATAATGTTACATGCCAATTACATCTCAATAAAAATAACTATGTAATAAACAAGAGGCAGGTGAGTGGTGCTGGGGAAAGAGCTTGCTGGGTGAGTGGTGCTGGGGAAGGAAGGACCCGGGGAGACCTTGGCCTCAGCGGTCAGAGCTTCCGCCCTCCCTGGGCACGAAGGGCTTGGCTGGATTGTTGCTCAGATCCTCTGATGACTGCGGTTCTGTGAAATTCCGGATGCGACTGGCTGTGATGATGCACGTAAGTATTTGCTCTCGTGGTTGTTTGCGGTCCTCAACCTGCCCTGTC
The DNA here is from genome assembly GCF_005190385.1 of Monodon monoceros. Taxonomy (NCBI): domain Eukaryota; kingdom Metazoa; phylum Chordata; class Mammalia; order Artiodactyla; family Monodontidae; genus Monodon; species Monodon monoceros. The sequence continues at coordinate 102,515,345 of NW_021703776.1, read as the reverse complement.
CTGTCTGTTTCAGTCATGTTTCTGTCCCCGCATCCCCACATTGGGCTGCCTGCCCTCCCTCCAGTGCCCACACCCACGTCCTGGGAGCCCCCAAGGCCTTCCCGGCCTGGTCCTCGCTCTCTGGCTCAGATGCTAATCGGCGGCCTGCTCTCCCCTCTCCACTCTGCCTCTCATCCTATCAGCTCCCTTTGCTCTTCCGGCCTTTGTTGGATTGTCTCCTCTTTTTCCTTTTGTCTGTTGGTTTCCTAAACTGTTTGCACATTAAAAAAAAAAAAATTTCTGTCTTCCACGTCAGCCCATTCTCTCCTGCTGTATCGCAGCCCACAGCCATGTTTCCTGCAGGCTGCCATGGATGCCTGAGGCCAACCATGGCAACCGTCGGAAGGGACGGGCAGCGATGCCTCGGATCAGCCTTTCCAAGCCTCAGCTTCACCTCCTTCTTGGAGGAGGGGCTAGAAGCAGCAGCCCAGGGCTCCGGGGATAAAGGAAGAAGGTTCTAGATACCCAGCCCCGCGTCCAGGTGTTCAGGCAGCTCCCCCTCAGGTGCTGCTTGGCTGTGGGGCCTGCCGGGTGGGGGGAAGTTTTGGTGGAGAAACAGCTCTTTGCTCTATAGTGTTGCTAAAAATTAGCGGACAACTGTCCCAGTGCCAGGAAGAGCTTCAGGCTTGGCCCAGGGGCCCCTCTGTCCTTCACATTAACACTTTCTGACAGGTTCCCATCTTGGGAAAGCTCAGCCCCCTGGAGTCTGAGTCTTCCTGACTTCCCATCAGGGCTGCCCCCATGTTCTGTAGCCTCACGGTCCCCACCGAGCCCTGCGGGCAGGGGCAGGACGCATCCTAGTTCTGGGTCCTGATTAGAAATTTGAAAGAGTGGCTCTGGTGAGAGCAGCTGCCCCATCACTCCCTGGGATGCGCACCCTTTTCTCCCTGGGCTGAGCGCTTCCCACCTGGAAAGACCGAGTGCACAGAGCAGGTAGCCGAGCGTGCAGGCCGGGCGGCCACTGGGGCGTGGCCCCTACACCCTTTCCCTTCTGGTGGCTTCGGAACCATGAAGTCCTGGTCAGTGGTGCTCAGGACAATCCCCGGAGCGGGGGGGGGGGGGGGGGGGAGGGGGCGGGGCCCCGGGGAGGGGGGGCCCCCAGCTACTGCTTCCTGTTCTGAAGGATCCCTCCTTCCCGGTTTCCTGGCCGACCCAGGCTTGTGACAGAAGAGCCGGCTGAGAAGAGCCAGCAACGCTCAGCAGCAGGGCGCAGTCCTTTGCTGGTGACGATGCCACCCCTGAGCCTTGGTCATCCCAGCCTGTGCTGGGTGGGAGGGGCCTCTCTCCCCGCGGCTGAGGAGGAGAGCCTGGGCCCAGGAGGGACAGGAAAAGGCCTGAGCCGGGGGAGCGAACCTGCCGGGCCCAGCACCGGCACCACTCTGCCCAGCTGCTCCACTGCCTCTCAGCCTTGTTCCTCGGGGTTCTACCTCCGATGCCCTAGTGCTCCATGCAGGCCTTGTCCTTCTCTCCTGGCCTCTGGGAGGCCACGTCCCTCCAATCCGTCCTTCGCCTGCTGCCTGGCACAGGGCTCGGGTTGGCTACGTCGTGTGGACGAGGAAGGGCTTGAGCTGCGGGCTGAGCCAGGTTGGTGATCCCACCCTCTGGGCACAGACCCCTGGGGGATGCACATACTGCAAGGGACCTACAAACCCATACTTCACCAATTAGCGCTACAGACAAAATACGTAATACAGAGCAGGTGTCTGTAGCACAGCTGAGACCAGAATTCCTTCTCCCTTTCATAGCACCATCTCCTACCCCGGGGTGTGACTGCCCCGTCAAGCCATTGCCCGGGCTCTCTGCATCGAGGAGTGGCCTTGAGACGAACCCCTGTGAGGGTGTGTGAGCCTGCTCCTTCCTCGAGGTGCATCCACCTCCAGCTGCGCCGAGCCTACACTGGCAGGCAACTCGGAGCCTGGACCAGGCAGGTGGGGGGGGAAGCCCCAGCGGGAGCACAGCTGTGCTGCCCAGCATGGTAGCCAAGAGTCCTGGGGGCAGTTAACTTAAATTAGTTAAAATTAAAATTCAGGTCCTCAGTTGCACTGGTCACGTTTCAAATGTCCAACAGCCATATGGGTGAGTGGCTACCATATTGGGTGACACGAACAGCTCTGCTGGACAGCGCTGGGAAGGAGCCTGGGTTTCCAAATGATCCCTGGGGACAGAGCTGCCCCGTGACCTAGCCCTTGTCCCTGCAGAAGTGTCACCAGAGAAGAACTAACTTCTGTGTTCCTTGCAGAATATACTGTATTTGGGGACCTCTTCGTTGTAACACTCTAGCTCTATATAGATATACTTGTGGCTGTGTGGTGTGTATATATATATATACATAAAACGTACGTATTTGTGAGCGGATCCAGATGTACACATATATAAATTATACCTCAAATACATGAGGGCGCTGATGTGATTGATAAAATGTCATTTATGGGGAGGGGGAAGGGTAAGCTGGGACGAAGTGAGAGAGTGACATGGACATATATACACTACCAAATGTAAAATAGATAGCTAGTGGGAAGCAGCCTCATAGCACAGGGAGATCAGCTCCGTGCTTTGTGACCGCCTAGAGGGGTGGGACTGGGAGGGTGGGAGGGAGACGCAAGAGGGAGGGGATATGGGGATATAAGTATATGTATAGCTGATTCACTTTGTTATACAGCAGAAACTAACACACCACTGTAAAGCAATTATACTCCAATAAAGATGTTAAAAAAAAAAGCCCAATGGAACTGAAAGTTGTTTTTTGTCTGTTTTTTCAGAAAGTACTAAAATTATAACTACCATCGGGTTATCTAAAGTCTTTGGATATTAAAAAGAGGTCCTTTCACCTGAAAAGGCTGGGAATCCCTGAGCCAGCCCAGAAGGACGAGTAGGGCTGGGGCAGAGGAAGTGGGCTGTGCGTTCCCGCTAGAGGGCGTGCGGGGCTGTGTGGGCGCAGCTGGGCTCCGGCCACCGGTCCTCAGCCTCAGGCCCAGACTGGCTATCAGGGCGGATGGTTCCAGGCAGACGAGGCAAACAGGGGCGTCCAACTGTCTGGCATGGGCATGCAGTCAGCCGTCCAGAAACGGAGTGAAGAAAGCCCCAGCGAGGGGGAAACCGAGGCACAGACAGACAACCCCAGTCTCCCACGGCTGGGCAGTGGCAGAGCCGAGATTCGAGCTCACAGCCCGCCCCTGGCCTCCCCAGAGTGCTGACCCCCTGGCGGTAGAAGCTCCCAGTTACGCCGGGTCCCCGCCCCTCCTCTGTTCAGGCTGTCAGATTACAGGCAGTCGCACCCTCCGTTCTCTCTGATGTGTGAGCACACCCCCTGGGAATTCACAGCGACAGCCAAGAAATTATTTGTGCAGAGGTCACCCAGCACCCTTTGCTGAGTGGCAATAATTCCCGGTCCTCTCTGTGCCTCGGTGATGGGGACGCACAGAGTAGCACATCCCCACCTGCAGGCCTGGCACCCCAGGAGCAAAGGTCTTTGGGTCACAGGACCCGGTGCGTGACCGATAGCCTCAGAAGACCCCGCTCCTCGATCCCCTGTTTAGGGCTCCCCGCAACTTTACCGGAGCAGTGAGCGGCCTTGGGAAGGCGTCTTGCGGGTGTGGGAGGTGAGTCCCTGGTAGGCCTGGGGGCCGACGAATCAAGTCAGAGTTCTGGAGCGTCTCTCAAATTCTCAGAGTATTTGTGACCTTAGAAGACAGACAACCCAGTAGGGGCTTGGGCTGTGAGCCAGTGAGGCCGGGGAGGGGCCTTCCGTAGAGGCTGGACCAGCCTGCAGGGAAAGCATCAGAGCCAGGGTGGGAGGGGATTTCTGAAGAACGCCAGATGTGCTGCTTGAAAGGGACAGCCGGCCACAGGGGACAGTTAAGGAACTGCTGGCTTCCCAAAGCCAAGGAGAGTCCGGTGGGTCACCAGGGGAGGAGCTCTGCTCAGGTGACCCTCACAGGTCAGCGAGCTTCCATCACACCATGGTAGCCATGGTGACCTGGTGGTGACCTGGAGCCCAGATGCAAACGGACCTTGCTCTCCTGAGATGAAAATGGGGCTCCAGGGAACCAGCGACAAGGGAAGTGATGCCGTGGGTCACAGCTCAAGAAGGAGCCAGTGGCTGGAGCAAAGGACACAGGAGACCCTGAAAGTCGCTGTCGGGCCAGTGCGGTGCCGAGGCGAGCGCTGCCCCAGTGCACACCTCAGTGTGTCTCGTAGCAGGAGGCATCATGCTTTGTGGTGAAAACGGGTGTCCTGACCCCGCATGGGGCTCTCGATGGTCACGGTGGGGTGAGTGGAGACCAGAAACCCTGGAGGAGTTATCTGGACACTAGCACGTCCCAAGAAGAATAGCCAACAAGTTCTAATTCAGCACTAAGCCAGCAGGTCTGGGCCAGGGCTGGGTGGAGAGAGGGGATGGGGACAAAGGGACCCGGAAAGGCTAGGACTGTGGCCGTTTACAGAGCCTGCCTGGGACACCTCCTCTGAAGGGCCCCTCCTGCGTCCACCCCTGGAAGGGGTTGACCCACTCCCAGGTCCGGGGAGGGCCTGATTGGGTGGGTCAGTCACCGCATCACCTGGTCATTGGCTCAGGAAAAGCACATGACCCAGTTTGAGCCAGTGAGGCATCAAGCAATGTCCGCTGGGAGCCTCTGGGAAGGACCCTCCCTCTCTCCAAGGACGGGACCCAGGGGTGGGAGTTCCTTTTCTTCTGGCTTTGAAGCAGGAAGCTTGAGACCCCCATTTGGGCCAGAAGCCAACTTGTATCCATACAGGGAGGAAGTCTTAGGATGAAGCCGGCACCTTGGAAGGCAAAGCGAGAGACTAAGGAAACCAGCCCTAGTGACATTGGTGAGCCTTGGTCAAGCCTTACCTGAAGCCATCCTACTGCTGGACTTTGGGGCTTGTCTAAGCCAGGTCAACTTGTTTTTTTCTGTTCCTTGTGACTGAAAGCATCCTGACACAGCTGTAAATTCATTTTATGTTAAGCAATGCCGACAGGCTGGATAAATGAAAGGTCTCAGTTTGTAACAATATCTGAGATGCTGTTATGATCAGTGCATTTAAAGGCGTTACTTAATTCATCATCATGTATTCCCCTTGTGGACTTTCTCAGTGAACAGATAGTAAAGGACAGTGGCCATCATGCTGTGTCCCTCACATTTGGATGTTTAAAAAATGCCTCCTGCTGGTGGCGAGAACCAACCAGCCCAAGAAAGACGACTTGAATCTGTACAGGAAGGGGAAAAAGTGACCCTCTTCTATTTTTCAGAATCATGTCCTGATTTGATTTCTTCTGTCTTTCCCCAGAGTTGGAGGCCCTGTGGGCTCAGCTGGGAGCAGGACTGCTGATCCCACTGCAGGACCTGGGTCCTCTTCCCAGCCCACGAGAGGGGCACCAGCCCGGCAAGTGTGTCCTGGGCGTTCCCAAGATACCGTCCTGCCTTGGATGCTTAGCTGCTGTTATCCATCCCGACACCGCCAGCCGCAGCCCTGCTGGCTGATGGTCACCCAGCCCTGGGTTTGGTCCTAGAAACAGGGAGCTCCCCACACCCTGCCGACAGCGGGGACCTAACCTCAAACGCTCTGAGCAGATGCGCCACCAGTCCCCAAAAAGCCAGTGGGAAAAAACTCTGTCCTCCAGTTTACTCCATCATGGCTTGATTTCAGATCCACAGAGCGATTGGCATTTGGCATCAAGCATAGTAACAGACAGAAGCTGCCCCCCACGTGCACCCGACTCACCTAACACACACGTGTGCACATGCGTGTATACTTGTGAGTGTGCACACTCGGCCACCTGCGTCCACATGTGGGCGTGCACACACAGGCTCTCATGCACACACACAATCACACGGGCTGCACACAAGCACGCACACTCACACATCTCGCACATGGGCGTGCGCACACATCACATGGGTGTGCATCTCAAGCACACACACAAGAACAGACTTGCACACATACACATGCAGGTGTGCACAGCCGTGCGCGTGCACAAGTGGGCTGTATACATGGCTAGACGCCCAGCAGAGGTCTGCACGTGTGGAACTGGTGCTTCTCCGCTTACCCCTTGGGATGCCTTCGGCCACCCTCCCCCACCGCCGCCCATTTCCCACTTCGGGCAGACGGCTAGCAGGTCCTCTCATGAAAACTCCAGTATTTCCTCTACCTCTCTAGGATATTTTCAAGTTTTCCGAGAGACAGCGTTCTTGTATTGGAAAGAGGCTTGAATTAGGAACCGGAAAACTGTCCTGGAAAGCTGTCACGGGTGGGGCTCCTCAGGCAGTGGCACTGAGCAGGGTGGGCTAGGTCCAGCTCCCAGGCTGGTGTGGCACTCGGCCGGGGAGGAGCTGGGCTGCGATGCAGTCACAACAGTGGCCCCAGACGACTCCCTGGGGGCTCTGGAGCCGGGCTGGCCCTTCGGAGGTGCCCACGTTGCAGAGGGGGCGTGCAGATACTCTAACGTGGGTGCACAGCTTTGGGGAATCTTTTGCTCGTGTCTTAGGTAACAACATTAGCAAAGCTCAGTGTGAGGCTGGGACAGATAACAAGGGTCAAATCAAGGTCTCATCGCCCCAAACACAAAAGGGCTTTATAGAGTGGGTCCTCCCCGGGGCTCAGCCTTAGGACATGGGCGTCACTGCCGTGTTCAGCCTCAGTCACATCTTGACAGATGTTCTGAGAGATCACATCGGCTCTAGCCACCCCGCAGGGAACACGCTAAACAGCGTGAATGAATTTTGTAGTGGGCGACGGAGATGGTGAGATGCACAGGTGATTCTGAATGATAGTGTCAACATCACCGAGGGCCAAGAATTTAAATAGAGATCTGGCATAAGCCTTGCATGGAATTTAAAATAAACACTGGGACAGGGTGATCAATGAATACCCTCCATAAATCAGTCCCCACATCTCAGACGTGGGCAAGGAAGGAATTTGAAAGAGGGCATTTTCGTCGGCTATCGCCAGTGGAGTAAACACAACACTGCAGAGCCCTGCAGGACTCAGCGGCTCACAGGAGGGAGCGTGTATTCTTCTGCTCCTGGACTCCCAGGTCAGTGGCAGTTCGGCTGCCCAGGGATGGGCTCAGCTGGGCGGCTGTGCTGTGGGGCAGGTGCAGGTCTGCATCACATGGGTTCCTCTGGAGCCCAGGCCACTGGGAGAGCCCAAGCTCTGAAGTAAGCCAGCGCTCTGCAAACACTTCATGTCCAAAGCTCAACGTCGAAGCAGCTCAACTCCATGCAAAGCAGACGGGGAGGGAGAGTGAATATTTGCTGAAAAATAACCCTAACTATCAACAGACCGAGGCAGTGTTTTCTGTTGTTGTGACTTTTATTTCTGAGTTTATGTCTTGTTTATGTTGAAATAAAGATGAGGTGCTGGCACTCATGTCTTGACACTGCAGAGATTGCCTCTCCCATACCTGCTCTTTTTCTGAGGTCTCCTAGCCTTTTCTACCAGGGCTGCCACTGATGTCTTTGTGCAAATTAGAGAAAGGCTCCCCCTCTGAGCAGTCATAGATTCATGAGTACAAACCTTGATGAGTGGGTGGCACCCTCCTGCAATTTAGAAAAATGTACCGCTTCCTCGAGGTGGATGCAGCTCTATGCCGGGAAAGAGAACTTGGCAAACAGAATACAAGCTGGGTTTTAACTCAACCACCTGAGGGAGCTGTCCTTGTGCCGTGAGCAACCTGCTCAACTGTACATGGCAGCCTCTTCTCCACCACTCTTCTAGCTCTGCGCTAGCAAATAACATGAAATTACAACTGTAGGTCAACGGATGCTCTCTGAAAAGCAAGAAGGAAAAAACCCTCGCCGCTTTCAGTCTTCAGTAGTGTGTAAACACTTTATATTCTGGGGTGGAGGGATCACACAAGTCCACTCAAACATGTAGTTTTCTCTTACTAAGTTAGTAGAGATGAAAATGTAAATTTATTTGAGTTGGACAAGCATCACCCAGAATGACCACAAAAGAGGGATGTGGGTGTAGGAATAGTGAACACGTGAGCCTTGAATATTTATTATACTGAGCAGATTACGAGAATGGTGCTAATATCAACGTACCCAAATTGTGCTACGTCAGAACCTCAGATGGTAGGGCGTGTGGCACGGCTCATTGGCTTTGAACGCAGATAAGCATCTGTACCAGAGACACGTCACAAGTTCCTTAACCTCATTCTTAGCTTTGCCTTCTCAGCCCTCCAGCTAAATGCCCACATGGGCCCTCTTGCCTTTCAGAATTAAACCATCAGTAGTTATAACAACGGACATGCATCCTGTATCATCCCAGGGGCTGTGTGGGCGCAGTGCTTGCACTTCAATCTCCTTCCTCATTCGGGTCGAGGCTCCTAGAGGGAGGAGTGGGAAAGGATGAGGCTGCAGAACAAGAGGTGAAAGTTCAAGGGCAGGGAGACTGTCTCTCTTCTCAGGACCGGGCTGGCACCAGAGTCAGGAGGAACAGGCCACCATCACTGGTGTCATGCACAGGGTTCCTGTTAGGTCGCTGGCCTGTACCGCTCTGAAATGTTAACTGCATGTCTCGGTGTCTCGTCGGCCTAACTCTCTGGGGTCCAGGCGGATGGGGGCTCACTGCCTCTGAGGTCACTCTCTAACCCAAGACGTCCAGAGCTGCAGAGGCGGGAAAGGAATAGGGGCAGCTCACATCCCACCAGCCTTGGGCCTGAGGTCCAAGTGGGTTACCTTGCCCCAGCGCCATTGGCCAGTGCTACTCTGCTTGGGAACTCCCTGCCGGCCCAGTGGTTAGGGCTTTGCACTCTCAGTGCTGAGGTGCTGAGGGCCTGGGTTCGATCCCTGGTTGGGGAATTAAGATCCCACAAGCCTCGTGGTGCAGCAAAAAAAAAAAAAAAAAAAAAAAAAGAAGTGCTACTCCGCTGTCCCCGACCTGCCTACCAGGGAGGCTGGGAAATGCATGGGCGCACGCAGAATGTTTCAGGAGCACCGTGTCACCCCACAGCCCTCCTACCCAGCACTCGTCCTGTGCACTGGTGCCAGGTGTCCATCCCTGGAGCTCACTCCTTGGGAGCAGCCGTGCCCCCGCCTGCCCGGTGACCCGCTTTAAAATGCAATTACTGCTAGACCGTAAATCTTGGGCCTGCCACGGCCAACGCGGTGGCTTCGGGATGTCACCTATGCCCTCTGTGCCTCACTGGTGGCTTCCCAGTAACAGGACTCCGCTCTCAGGACTGCCGTGCCATCATCGTGGCTAGTGTTCGGGAAAGCTCTCGGCTGCTGCCGTGGGTGGTCAGGCTCAGGGCTCTGCAGGCCCGAAGTGGCCGGAGGATGGAAGCCGGGCAAGCCGGGACCAGCGAGGCCCCCGCACCTGCCCTCATGGCTGGTGGGTGGCCAGTCCTCTGAGACAGTGCAGGACGAGAGGTCTCCATCTAACACTTTTCCCCAAGTGTTTCAATCAAACAAGCTTCTGTTCTTCTCCACCTAACACAGAACCTAGAGCACACGGTGCTGTTTGTCGCGGGCCGGCTCTGTGCTTCCTCCTCTCCCGTCTTCTGTGCTGCTCCTCTGCAGTCTCGCCAAGAGCAGCCACGTTTCCGGTTTGAGAGGCTCAGTCCCGACTCGACTGCTCCGCTGCACGTGAGCTAGACTCACTCACACAGGGTTAGCAAGACTGAAAACATCGGCCACAACAACAGCTCTGCGTTAACACGGGTACCAAGCACCCAGAGAGGCTCGGCTCCCCCTGGGCGCCCAGTGGGACCCCGACACTGCAGGGCCTCCTGCAGGGACGTCAGCGCTGCCTCCATCAGGACTCCAGTGACGATGCCTCCAGCATCTCCTCTGTGCCAGGCGTGATTCTGTATCCCTCATGGTGCCAGCTCGTGGGGATCTCCCCAGAGCCTGCAGGGTGGCTTCTCTCTTTCCTTCTCTCCAGGTTTCAGATGAGGAAACCAAGACCGCGAGGGGAAAGGAAGACTTGCAACAGAATAACCGTGCTCTGTGCAGCCCCCATGGGGGACGAAGCGCCTTTCTGTAAATTATTCTATGGGCGGGACAGTGTCTCTCTGGATCACATGGATGCTAAAGTCGAAGGCCGTGTCACGGATGCCACAGACCAGCAGAGGAGCTGAGGGCAGGTGACTGGAGCACGACGACCTGCCGCACGCTGGCCGCCAGGGGGCTCCACTGCAGGGGCTTTACTGGGAGATGGCTTAAGAGAATCCGCCTTACATGCGGAGTACTGGCTGTACTGGGCTGAAGAACATCGCCCCAAAGTCGTGTCCATTCATGAACCTGTGAATGTGACCTTATTTGGAAATAGCATCTTTGCGGATGGGAGTGAAGATGAGGTCATACTGAACTTGGGTGGGCCCTAAATTCAATATAACTGGTGTCCTTATAAAAGGGGGAATTTGGACACAGACATGCATGCAGGGAGAAGGCCATGTGAGCACAGAGACAGAGATTGGAGTGATGTGTCTACAAGCCAAAGAACACCAGGGGTTGATGGTCTGAAGCTGGAGGAGGTGACGGACAGATCCCCTCCTGTAGCCCCAGAAGGAAGCAACCCCGCTGACACCTTGATTCCTGACTTCCAGTCTCCAGAACTGGAGCCCCCAGTTTAAGCCCCCCAGTTTGTAGTGCTTGCTTGGGGCAGCCTAGGAAGCTGGTGCCCTGGCCCTTAGTGGGAACTCAACAAACGCTAGATACTGTCATTATTTAAGACAGAAAGACACAACGGACCAAATATCTGGGAACCCTGACTGCTGGAATAAGAAACCCAAAGGAAGGGCTAGGATGTCTTCTAAGGAAACCACCAGCCAAAGTACACACACTCAAGGAGTTGAGAGAGACAGGAGGAGGGGTCTCCCAGGAAGGGTCTCCTCGGGCCACCCTGGCTGCTAGCCACTGTGCTTTTTTCAGTCTCGCTTCCCTGGAATTCTGAAACTCATCATGTACCAGTTGTGGGTTTACAGTAACTGCAATGTTACGCAACTTGCTTCCTAACTTCAAGGGGACTTGAGAGAATTGTGGCAGAAATGGACATTCCTAAGTCCTGGAAACCAGAGGCAGTTTTGGGGGCGAAGGCTGCCGCCAGGCTGCCCCTCCCCCAGTCGGCCTGCCAGTCGCCTCCCCTGGGGGACAGTGGGCCGACTGGGATCCAGAAGGACAGAGGAGGGTCTTTGGAACGCAGGGATGCAATGTATTGCCTTAGTGTGAGTCAGGTTTTATGCCCGAGGCAGAGGGAATTCAAACACACACTAGAGCAGAAAGACAGAAACTGCCCTTTAGATGGCTGCCACCAGCAATATCCGGCCGGCAGCTTCTACAGGGAAGTTTAACCTTCTGTAACCTTACAGTAAGCTCTCCAGCACCAGCGCGCGCGCTCTCTCTCTCCCGCTCTCTCTCTCTCCCACACACAGTCAGATATACAGATATACCTGCAATCATCTATAATTTTTACCATAATGGTTTTATCTGGGGTGGGGGCCCTACAGGCTGACGCCCTTCCTTCTTCTCTCTGCACCTAACGTCTTACACATGCATACCTACACAACTCACACGTTCACATCTCACAGGAACTGAAACTTAGGCAGCCCCGAACCTGCAAGCTTCTTGCTCATCAGGGCAATACCGGATGTACAGTTGGAGCTCGGCAAATAATTAATAGTAATGAAAATTGACATTGTAAAAATTAAAGTGAGAGGGCTGACAGAAAGGAATTGGTTTGGTTGTCAAACCTCAGGCCTAAAGGGAAACAGATTGCTTTGGAGAATCTTTTAATTAATTTCAGAGTTTCCCTGTTTCTTTGCCAAATGAACTGAGTTCCTTTCTTGGCCATCAGGATCTTTCACAGACTGAGGGAGGCATGGGGAGAGTTGAGTGGTGTCGGGGATCGTCCCATCCCGGGAGCCTCCAGAATTCCCTGCCCTCCCAGCAAAGAAAGCCCGAGATGGGGGTGATGCAGCCCAAAGAGGGGTTCGCTTTGTAAGTTTACTTTTACTACCTATGAATAAACCAGGAGGTCTACCTCATTCATAGCTAAAATAAAAATGGACCTCTACCGTCTGACCAAGTTCAGCCACTGAGCTGCAGCATTAACTTGTATTCTAACAAGATTAAAATATATTTGTCCCGGGGATTAGCATACTTAAGTCCCCTTTCCCCTTTTGAGCGGTAGCAGGGCACTTTGATCTGCCTTGCGTGGCAAGAGCACGGCTTGGGCCCAGCTATCCGACTGCCAAGTGTGAAATCGGCCTGATGTCATCCTCATTCTTCATCTTTTACATCTTCCACCAGTTTAATTATATTTCCGCCACAAAGCTCTGGCGCCTCATTGCATATTCGAGTTTGACTAGGAAGCATTTAAAAAAAAAACATAGGTGCGAATGAAATACCCCTGTAGGGGGAAGGGAGGGGTCTGCAAATCTCATGGTGCAAAGGCAACGAGCCCCAGCCCTCGGGTTGCCCCAGGGACGTTCTCACCTGCATGGAAATGTGCGTCCGTCCTGGCCCGCTCTGTGCTGGGCCCAGCGCCCTCATTTGGTGCCAGGCACAAAGGCCATTGTCACGCCCGTGCGTTGCGTTTGGGGCTGTTTGGCTTGTGACTCCGGCCGGTTTGTATTACATCCATCCTCTGTCGCGTTGGTTTTGTCTCCTTGGGGCTCGGAGTCCACACGCGCGCTCCTGTCGCTGTGTAAAAGCCGTCTTCCTCCCGGCGGCGAGTGAGTTGATGTGTCACCCACGAATCGCCCACTTTGAGGCAGTGTGCAACCGCCACAAAAAACTGTAGGGCGCACTGAGTGCCCAAAGGGGACGTGTCTGGCTGACCTTTGATCACCTCAAAGGAATCAGACAGTTTAACTCTCCAACCAGACGCGGTACTCTGGCCCTCCAGCCCTTCGCAAATTCCCCAGAACTGCTGGGAAAGCCAGGCTGCCGGCCGAATAGGCCTTGGTACCCCAGTGGGGCACCTCCTGATACCTCAACCCCAGGGCCACCAGAGCCTCCCGGGTGCCTTGGAAGGGGAGGGCGGGGGAGGGGATCCGTGGCCGGGCCGAGGTCCTGCGGGCACCCCTCCGAGGGCATTGGTGTTTGGGAGAGGAAACAAACCACCCGCAGGCCTGCCTGGGTTTTGACCTTCACCCCAGCCCACCCGGCTCTATTCACACCCTGCTAGAGTGTCTCAGAGAGCCAGCACTCTCCAAGGGTCGCCCGTCAGGGACGTTGGGTGTCACTTCCACATACAAGCCGGACAGAACAGAAATGCAGGTCGGCGTTCTGAGCCTTCGGGAGCAGGTCAGCACTGGGAAATGCGCTGCTCTCGGGCAGCCCCCTTCGTCTGAGATTTCCCCGGGTCTCCCCCTTTCTCCGCGGGGTATACACAGGTAAAAACAATAAGTAGACGGAGTTGATGTTCACGTTCTCGATGTGGGGAGAACAAAGCGGCAACTCTACTTTTTTTAAAAGGTCCAGATTTAGGACCATTTTTATTTTAAATCATCAGACTTGTTAAAATGGGAGGTTAACAGCACATTGCTTCTTCAGTTGAATGATATAATTATAAAATTATCTCCACATAATTACCTCAGGATTATGTTTCATTCTGGTTAGCATGTAATCAAAGCCTGTTATGCTTTTAGCTATAGGAACAGCAATTAATTTCAAAGCGGTACTTAGACCCTTTAATATTTAGACAAAATAGCTCATCATGTCACGAGGAGGCCGTCTGGCTTTCGCAGGAAGAGCCGTGGGTGGGGCGGGTGTGATGCACCGGGGACGTGGGTTGGACACACTGCAGGGGGCAGCCTCGCGCCCAGCCGTCCATGTCCGGGTGGGTGCCCACCGCCCGGGCTGCGAGTCAGCTGTGTCTCATGGCCATGAGGCTCCCTGCTCAGTGCGGTAATTATCGATTGGAATGGAAAATGGAGTGGCAGGTAAAGTCACTGAGCTTCTACAGAAACCCAAGGCACAGCACCTTGCTCAGTTTTTGGAAGAGCCTGGGGGAAAGATCCTGATATGAATATGGGTGCCTGTGTTTTCGAGCCCTGTGATTACAAAGTGCACGCGTAGCAGTGTTTCAAAAGAGAAGGGGGCTCATGATTCTAGAAAGTGCTAACTGCAGTCCTGCGTCTCTACTGGTGGGACTGTTTTCTGTTCTCCTTCAGCTCCCACCACTGCTCCACTTTTTATAACCATGTGAATATCACCTCTCCTATTTCACGGTCTCCCCCCTGTCCCGTTTCCCCTGACAACTATATAGATGCAGCACGGGATGGCAGTAGCGAGGAATGTGTAGGCACTTTACCAAAAACAGGCCCTGGGCTGGCTGGGACCCACGTGAGCTGAGCACAACTTTCCCCCGCAGAGCAAGAGTTCCACCACCCAAGTAGCGAGCCCTGTTCTGTACCAGGAGCTTTCTGTCCATTTCCCCACAGAAACCCCTCACAGGAAACCTATTAGGTAGGTGTTCTTTCTGCTTGAAGCACGAATGATTGGGCTCTGGGGCTGGTAAGTAACACAGTCGAGCGCAGGGCTGCGTGGTCACAAAACTCTTCCCTTTCCCCGCCCTGCACTTCATTCAGTGCGAAGTGCTGTTATATAAATACCTGCATGAAAAAATGTGCAACTTGAGCCGTCTGCAAGCTGATGTGAGGGACCCTGAACCCTGGGGCATCTGAGAGCAAGCTCAGCCTAATGCTTTCTTAGCAGGCTTCAGTCTTGTCCCAAACAAATAGATGTTTGGAAGCCAGCATGCCCATCATTCATTCTCGAGATTGAAATCTGTCCAATTTTCACCCAGATGTTTCGGCACTGCAGGGCATAATCTGAGACTTAAAACGACAGCCACTGAGTTACAATGGAAATGGTTTATCCGGGCACCTTACTCGCAGGAACAGAGTAACGGTATTAGCCTTGGCAGGAATAAATTCTGCCAAAGGCTGGGTGACTCTGCTGTGTCCCCTACTGCCTGAATCTGAAGAAACGCCAGCTTTCCAGATTCATATTTTGTTGGTGGGAGTGTGAGAGTCAAAATCCTCAGGAGAAAGTTGTGGCCTGAAGGGAAAACTCAGACGCGCATGCCATGGCCACGCAATGACGCCAGAGGGCAGGGGCCGGGGTCCTGGCGAAGTTGGAGGGAAGCGGCCAGTCTGCTGCCGGGAGGGGCCGCAGACACAGGAACCCGGCAGCAACTCCTCGCGGCACGCTAGGCAGCTGGAGCCTGTGATTACCCATCCAAAGAGGAGAGAAAAGCGGAGGAAGAAAGGGAAGTTAGCGGAGGGGGTAGAGGTTGGGGGAGGAGGAGGGCAAACCCCGGCGCAGAGCCTGACAGTCCTCTTCCAGACAAAGGACTTGGCGGGAGGAGAGAACCCCGAACGCGCCGGCTGAAAGGCGGTCGGAGGCCCCTTCCGCCGGCAGCGCGCTCGGGCCGCGCGGCCAAGTTTCACAGCTCGACAGATGGGGCTGAGCGGCGACCCGCCCCGATCCTTCCAGACGGTCCGCGCACGCAGTGACCCCCACCCTCCCTCGGTCCACGGAGGACCCTGGGCGGTGTCAGGGTCCCTCCCACCCGCGTTCCCACCCCGAGCCCCTCCGCGGAGGAGAAAGCGCCGCAGGCCCGCCGCGCGGGGAAGACTGGGGCGGGGGGTGATGGGGCGGGGTGGGGGGATCTTCTCTGGGACGCCTTCCAGGCTGAGGGGGTGAAAAGGCGGCCAGGGAGGCAGATCTCGGCCACTCTTTGTTCCGGGCAAAGCGCGGGGCTCAGCCCTGGAAGGAGGGGTGGGGCAGGACAGCCAATGGGGCGAGTCCGGGGCTCCGGCCCCAGGATTCTCCCTTCACGGAACACCGGTCCTGGCGTCCCCCGGGGACACGGAGGGCCTAGGGCTTTGGGGACACCCTACCTCCGCCCGCAGGTGTTGCCCAGGCCTGGCAAGGGCCTGGGGCTGGGCTCCGCGAAGGGCAGCAAGCCCGGGCCACACCTGTGTCCGAGACTCTGGTCGTTTCCCCCAGCCCCATCTTGGGGGGCTCCCCACACCCCTCTGCGGGGATTGGGCCCAAGCCGGAGAGGTGGCCAGTCACCCTGGCGGCTAAGCAGGAGGCTAATAACAACAACAGCAATAATAATAACGCGGTCATCGTCAGTCTCACCAGCCAGGCCCTGCGCGAGGCCAACCACGCTTGATCAAATCTCGTAATTAGGAGTCACTTTAATGAGTGTTATTACATTTCAGGAGATTTCAAGACTGGCCTTTTATTTTCTGTGGGCGGGGATCATAAATAGAATGAAGTATACGAGATTATTAATAAAAACATGAAGGGTCTACGAGGGGCTCGCGCGGCCCGGCTCACGAAGTGCGCCCTGGAGCTCAGGGCTCCGGCACCGCGAAGGGGGCCCGCGGGGTCAGGGGACTCAGCGCTGTGCCCCGCCTGCGACCGCCTGTCTCCCGCCATCCCATCTCCCCCCCACACCCGCCTCCTCTTCCTGGAGGCCTCTTCCTCGGCTCTGATAGGAAGCAGAAGCGCTGAAAGGAGGTCCCCACCCCGATGCCTGGCTTGGTGCTGCAGTGCGTGCGTGTAGGCAGGGTCGGGGTGCGGGGCGGGGGGGTCGGTCTCCCCGAGGCCTTGGTCGCCAGCCGCTATTAACCTCCCAGAGCGCGGCGGCTCCTCCTGGCAAGCGACCGTTTTCGGAGGAGCCGGGACCTTCCCGGGGGCGCTTGGGGAGCTGCGCGGGCGGGCAGAGACCGGAGAGGTCGGATATTAAACAAGCGGGAGACAGAATGACTTTTAGCCGAGCCGGAGCGAGCAAACGCGGCCTCCCGGCCGGCCCCGCACGGTCTGCGAGCGTACTTGCATACATAGTGCCTGGTGTTTGCTGTGCACGCTGTTCGCCCGGGCACACCTGTACCGAGCAGTCCCGAAGCCCCACGGATTTGCCCTTTTCACTCAAGGGAAAACAGAAAAGATGGACCTCCTTGGAGGTCAGACTGGGGGCTCCTCCCTTGTCTCCCCTAAAGAAAGCGCTTGGCCGTTTACTTTGGGCGACCTTCCGACCTGTGTTGACCCGCAGATTCTGACGCCAGCACGAGGGTCGGGCGCTACTTCTTCGACCCCTTTCGGCAGCCGGAGGAGGAAGGCTCTCTAAGCGCCAAGGAACCCTGCTCCGCAGGCCTGGGGGTGGCCGCAACTGTCCTCCCCATCCCCGTCCCCGGGCTCCCAGGCCTCAGCCTGGTCTCTACCCGGCTAAGGAGGACTGTGGACACAGCTCTGCCTGGGCCTGGTAGGGACACAGCCAGGCCTGGGGGCGGGGGCCGTTCAGCTCCAAGGAGCAAGGACTTCCTTTACAAAGGAACTTTCCTCGGAGGGACATTTAGGAAACCGGCCTCCTGTGGGGGCAACGACCTGGTGGGGGCCCAGCCCGGTGCGTCACCGGTGCTGCAGCCCGGGTCCAAATCCGAGACACGTAGAACCATCCGTGGTGGTCCAGGTGGAACCGAGTGGCAGCTGGACTTCAGAAAGCGTGGCCTTCCCTTTCGGCCTGACTCTGGTCTCCACTAGCTCCTAGTGAAAGTGGCTGGCGAGCACTGAAGTGGATCTCCATGACTTATGAGTTTAGACTGTAGCTGTTGAATTTTAAAAATGTAATGAACACAGGAGCAAAACCAGAATCTCAGCGTTTGGAAGGTCTGAGAGCTCATTTAGTCCAATCCCCTACCGAAAGGGGGAAAAAAGCAAAAGAAAAGTCATATGCCACTGTAGGCCTAGTGTCTGCTTGCATGCCTCTGAGGACGGGGAACTCATTATCTTGCAGAACCATACATAGCCCCTTAACAGTGCTATGATTTGCCAACAGATTAAAAAACAAACCCCAAAAATGCTTAATGTTGCTATGTTGTCTTTTTATTAAAAAGAGAGGGAGAGAGAGGCCAATCGGGTAATAGAAGTTGTGCTAGTGGAGTTTTATTTTGTCTTTAGGAACCCCCAGATCTGTGCAGGGGTGGGGTGGTGGCTAGGGAAGACGCTGGGGATTGCTGGCGTGATCCCGCCCCATTAATGCTCCAGGCAGCTGGAGCTCTGGAGCCTCCGCAGTGAGGAACTTGTCTTTGCAAAACCTGGGAGCAGCTCAGCTCCTGCCAGGAGGCCCAGCGTCCTTCCTCTTGGGAAGCCGGTGTGGAACTGAAAGGCCTAAAAGGTCGCCTTTGGAACAGATGATCCTCTCTAGTCTCTGAGCTTCTTTTTCTGGGAGAATAAAGCTTTTTTAAGCCAAGAAAGTTTGGAAATAGGGCAGTTGGGTGCTGTCCTGCGTGGCCAAGTGGGTTGTGGGTCCCGAGATCGAAAATCCCAACCGCTTCCAGCAGAGGCATCCGGTCAGCTCCGGCAAAGCCGGTCCTTTCCAGGCATCCGCCTTGGGATGTTGTCCATGTCCGTTGCTTTGGGGGTAAAGACAACAACCAAACGTAAAAGGGGAGAGCCTCTTTGTCTCAGGTCAACTAATAGTTCCTCTCCCCAGCGGGTGAGCGCCTCTGTCCAGCTGAGGAGCAGCCAGGGGGATGGAGACCTGTTGAGTCCTGCAAGATTTTAAATATTTATTCAACGGAAAAGCACCGTACTTTGGAACACTTCCTTCTGGTAAAGAAATGTGTACTTAAATTACTTTGGTTGTTTTGTATTCACATATCCAAAGTGTCTTCATTATTTAAAAAAAAAAATTACGCTTCTGGCTACGAAGGTAGGTATGTGCACACCTGCTGGCAGAGCCGAAGACCACGAGCACCTGAGCACCGGGGAGGATGCCCAGGGTAGTGTGGCTGGACTCAGAAACACACTTAAAAAAAAACTCGTCATTACACCTTGGACATCCAATATTTTACAATAAAGCGTTTTTTTTTTTTTATTTAATGTAACTTTCAAGAATTTAAACACACAAAAATGCAGGGGGAATGTTCACAATTTTGATAGCCACAGTTGTAAATAGAAACATTCATTTCTTATAAGATTATAAATATTTACTACTGGAACTGTAAAACGCACATGTTTTATAAACTAAAAAATAAAAAAATAAAAAACCAAAAACCTTTGCTTCCTGCTCACAAGGCAGATCATTTCATTGCGTCTCCTAAGCAGTGCATGGTTATTCACAGAACTTTAAATCGCAACTTCTGCTTTTATAGCTTCTGTTTTAAAAAGGTTTACATCACTATGTACAAAGTGAAACTATTATCGCAGTGAAATAAAGAGGTTTAAGGCAAAGAGAGGAGTTCACTCTCAGTCCTCAGGGGCAGAGCCATGACTCCTGGCTCAGCCATGGTACACCCCCTGGGCTGTCCCAGTGCAGATGGACATTTGGACACAATTCTTTTTCCATACACTAAACAGAAGACAGTGTGGAGTTATACATATAGATATAGATAATGTGTTTGTTTATATATATGTACTTAATGGGGATATATTGAATATATTTAATTTACACTGTACCACACCTTCAAAAAAATAAAATGTATATTTTAAAAAAACAAAAGACAAAAAGTGATAAGAAATGATTATTTACACATTTTCTTCCTTCCTCTAGATCCTGGAGAATTCTGAGTTCCTTTAAAAGTCAAGGTAGCCACATGTTCCAGAATTGTGGACTCTTACACGTCTGCTTGTGTGTGTGTATATGAGCATATATATATATACGTACACACACACACACACATATTTACCTTGAAAGAATGTTCTCTATAGCAGAAGCGGCCACTTTACAAAAAAAAAGAAAAAAGAAAAGAAAAGAAAGAAAGAGAAGAAAAAAGGATGGGAGGAAATGCCAGTTCCCTCTCCAGGCCTCTGCCGGCCAGAGACGGAGGCAGCGGACCTCGGCCGCGTTTCTGGGGCCCAGGCGGCCCCTGGGCAGCTGATGGAGCCGCAGGGGAGTCTCTGGGCCCAGGCCCGGAGGGGTGGGGCGGCCTCACCGCCCGCGGGCTTCCGGCCACATACCCGGCCCCTCGGCCCTGAGCCCCGGAGCGGGTGCCCGGAGGCGGGAGGCGGGCAGCTGGACTGGGGACAGAGACACAGACGCAGACGGAAGCACGCAGGGAGGCGCGGGCCAGGTCTCGGCGAGGAGGGGGACCGGAGGACAGGGAGGGAAGGCAGGAGGCGGGGACGAGGGAGCCGGCCGTGGGCCCCTCGGCCCAGGCAGCCCGGCACGTCCAGGCGCGATGCGGGAGAGGGCGGAGAGGGCGGGGGGGGGGGGGGGCCGAGCCTCCAGCCGCCGCCCCGTCATGGCCCTTTCGCCGCCGACTGCCGGATGGCGAGGCCGAGGCCGGGGATGCGGCCCCTCCTGCTGCCCTCACCAAGCCCACACGAACAAAGTGGCAGAACTCATAGACCAAGTAGGAGCTATTTATTCGGTTCACAGTCGTGTGAAATGCAGCAATAAAAATCTTTGGACTTCAGCAAGTTGTTTTAATTTTTTTCTTCTTTTGAAATTAAAAAAAGAAAAAAAGTGTCCGATGTCCCATAATGGAACTTAGGGGATTAAAAAAGATGAAACCCTACGCAGCCCCCTTCGCAAAAAAAAAAAATCGTAAAATTAGCATAATCTCAAACATAAGAAAACTCAAAAAGTATTTTATAGTCAGATATTTTGGATTTTACACCTCCTGTAAATTATATATAGAGAATATTGCAGAACCATAGCTAATACACGGTATTTTCACTATTAATGCTGGTATAATCTTTATACACTGGCCCTTTATTTATGATTTGAAATTATTGCATTGTTTAGCTCGGACTGAGACTGGGCTTGGAGCCCGCCCCCTACTCACTGTCCGACTTGCCCTCCTTGGCGGTGGTGGAGTGGTTGTACAGGCCCTGCGCCATGAGGTGCACGGCCAGCGTGTTCTTGTTGCCCGTGGCCTTCTTGATCTTGGCGCGCTTGTTCTGGAACCAAATCTTGATCTGTGACTCGTTGAGGCTGAGCTCCTGGGCCAGGCTCTGGCGCCGCTGCTCCGTCAGGTACCTGTTGGTCTGGAACTCGGCCTTGAGCCTCTGCAGCTGCTCCGCCGTGAAGGCCGTGCGGGGCCGCTTGTCCTCTTTGTTGGGATTCTTCTTCTTTGGTTTGCGAGACCTGGGACCTAGATAGGCATGGCGGACACAGAGAACTCGGGTGAGGAGGGCTCCAGTCCTGCCTCCTTACTCATGGGTAGGTCACCCACGGGCACGGAAGGATGCAGAAGCCGGGAGGGAGGCGGCTGCCCAGGTCCAGCTGGCTGACCTGGAGGAAAGCTGGCCTGGACTTGAGATGGGATAGGGCGGAGCTCCCACCCACCTCTAGGACCCTCCCCTGGGGAGCGAGGATGTGGCCCAGGGAGTCTGCAGGAGGGACTGTGAGTGCCGGTGAAGGGCAGGCTTAGCGGAAAGGGCTCCGGATGAAAGGAGAACTCCTGCAGGAAACCGAAAAACCACAACTTTGTGGCCAGGTTTCTTCTAGTCCTTTCTGAGGTTCTGTCCAGGAATAAGGACAGGACGGGAGTAGATGCTGGAAGAGAGGTGAGGGGGAAAGATCGGGGCAGGGCAGCCAGAGTAGCAGGAAGAGCCCTGGGGGGTGTAAAGGGACTCCCACAGGGAACACCCCCAGGTCCTAAGGGCCGGGGGTGCAGGGGCAGGTGGGCCCCGAGAACAGGAGGGGCCCAGAGGTCTGCCTTCCCACGGGAAGGCGCCCACATGTCCTTGCCTGAGTGGGGCTGGAGCACTGAGCTTCCTACCCCTTCACCACACCAGGTCTCCCCAGTCCCCTGTCCAGGAGAGGGGGCACGGCGCACGGTCGGGAGCGGAGGAGGCCGCTGGGGGCCCGGGTGACCTTGGACAGAGGTTCACACTTCTGACCCCTCACACCTCCTCCGCTGGGACGCCCTACAGCACTTGAGGTTGGCTTGGGACAGAGGTGGTGAGGCTCTCAGGACCTTGCCATGAGAAAAGGCCTGAAAAAGGAGAGCAGAGGGAAGGGAGCCAAGTGCGTTCTTTTCGTTGGTTTCAGAAGGTGGGCCCCGCGAGCATGTCTGTGAGGTAAGAGGTCTTTGCAGGAGGGAGTCACGGCTGCACGCCTGGGGTTCTTAATCTGTGAAGTGTGTGAATTGACTCTGGGGGGCTCCTGGCCCCAGCTTCTTCCGAGGCACCCTCGGTGGGAGGCTGGAGAAGGCTTGACCTCGGGCAGCCGGAGCACCCAGGTCCCCGCCCCTCGCTCCCCCGTCCCCCGCCCCTCTGCAGGGTCAAGGGGCTGCCGGGCCACGCAGCGCAGCGCTGGCGGAGGGATCCAGCTGCGAGCCCCCGCCGGAGGCAGCCGGACCCGGACCAGGAGCAGGAAGGTGGGTTCGGTCCTCAGCTCGCGCGGAGCGAGGGGTCTGGGACGGTCCGCAGGCCCAGGAGGCGCCGAGCCCTCCCTGCCCCGCCTACCGAGCCCTGTCCTCCCTCTCCGGGAGGCACGATCGGAAAGAGAAGGCCGTGCGCGCTGGCGAGGGGGCGCCAAGGGCTGATTCGGCTCACACTCCGGGCCTTTTAGCTTCCAGAGCACGCTCCCGCTCACACCCACCCACGCGCACTGCCCCACGCGCGCGCACACTCACGGTCCCGTCGCACCCACGCGGAGGGCACCGGCTCCTCGCCCAGACGCCTGGCTCTTACCCGAGGGGTGCGGATCCGGGGCGGCGGCCAGCGTCCCCGGCGCGCCAAGGAGGAAGGTGGTGTCTCGGCGAGGCCTCGACAGGCCCCGGGCGGCCCCGCGCCTGCTCGGCCCCCCACCGAAGCCTCGCGTAGCGGAGCCGGTTCTCCGTCTCCACTCCCACCCTCCCCACCCCCCCAAACTCCTCTGGTCCTGGGGCGCTCGCACACAACGAATCAGCCCACAAAAGATACCATTTCACGCAAAGAAAATCTTTCTAGAATCAGAATTTTTAGTTCCTTTTCTTTGATTTTCTTTCAAATCGCAAACACTTAAGGAGTCTCGGAAACAGGACCAAACCTCCGCAAGAAAACTCTGCGTTGCTGCTTTCTTAAACGCCAAGAAACAAATCTTATCTTACGGGTTTGTTGTTTTTTTTTTAAGTCCAGGAAGACCAGCCGCCGAGCCAGGCCGGGCTGCCGGGCTCCCGCGGGCCACTGGGGCCTGGCGCGGCCGCGACTTCGGCGCCGCACAAAGCCGGGCCGAGGCTCCTCGCCGGCCGCATTGTGAGCCTATATGTTAATTAAATATTAACAAAGGAGAGAGGCGAGAACAATGGAGCAAATTTAAAATCTAGCTGGAGAAATCTGGATTTCATCAGAGATATACACACCATCTCTGCGGGAAGGCGGCCAAGGGGTGACTTAGTTGTGCTGTGAAATGGGTAAACGACCCCCACAAAACAGTTGAGGGCTGGGGGGGGGCAAGGTGGTCCGTTCTGCGCTGCCGGCTCGGGGACAAATGGAGTCTGCGCCTAATGGCGGTTCGCAGCCGCAGACCCGCATTTAATGCGGCTGATTTCTACAGGGGCATGGACTTAGCTTTTAAAAATCCCGGATCTATGAAAAATACGCCCAGAAGCTCTGCACACCCCCACGGGCTCCCGCCACATTCCCTCTGAAATCTGCTCCTTTCTTACGCAGAGCTGCCCCAGGAAAGCTCTGGGAAAGGTCCTTTCCATTTGGGGACTGCAGGCCTCCCTCCTCCATGCTGTGTGCGCGCCGGCTCGGCAATCAAACCAGGCACGGGGCAAAGGGCGCCTCTGTTTCCATCCCTTCCCTCCGCGGATCCCCCCCAGGTCCCCTCACCAGCCCCAGCTGAGGAAAAGCAAACAGCCTTGCTTTCTTTCCTGGCCACATCTGGGATAACTGGGTCGTAGAATGAGTCTAGGTCTGCGATGGGCTGGGCGTGGGTCCCGGGTCTGGACTGAGTTGGAAGAACACGGAGAAGGGGTGGAGAGTGTGAGCTTCCGGGCCTGTCTGCCAGCCACCCCGTTCCCACCAAATAAACTCCAACCAAGGGAGGGATGGGCTAGGGGCTGCAAGGAGAGGCCCAAAAGGCAAGAGAGAAAGGAGGTCCTGTGCTTTTGCCGTTCTACGAAGTCTGTACCCCCTTGTGAATCAGTCCTGTCCCCTCTTCTGGCCGCTGCCGCGATCAGCGTCAGCCGCAAACAATGTCGCTGTGTGTACGTCTTTGTGTTGGGGGACAGGGATCCTGGTGTCTTCTTCCTCCGGGTAAATTCCCGCGCCAGCGCTGCCCCGCAACCCCACGGGCGTCCCCACGGCGGGCCAGGACATGGGTCCCCAGGACTCACCTGAAGAAGGTCGGTCCGAGTAGCGCGTGCAGTAGACCCAAGCCGGCCAGAGCATGGGTTGCGCACCCAGGTTGGCGCTGGCCTGCGAACTGTCCGAGTCCGAGCTCACAGACAGGTCGCCGCCGCCCAAGCCGCGGGCCTTGAGCGCCCCGTCCAGGGGGCCCCCGGGGTCTCCGCCTTTCTTGGCGCCGCTGTGCAGCGAGAGCGCCTTGGAGCCGCCTTCGCCGTCACCCGAAGAGTCGCCGCCGCCACTGCCGGGCAGCGGTCCGCCCGCACCCGGCGCACCCGGCGCGTTCTGCCGGGGCTCCCGGCCCGACCCCAGGAGCTGCTCGGCACCGCCCGCGCCGCCGCTTCCCTCCGCGCCGCCTTCGCCGCCGCCTCTGCCTCTTCCGGAGCCGGCACAGCACGTCCCCGCGTCCTTTCTCCGGCCGAACTCGGGCCGCAGGATGTTGTCGATGAAGAAGTTGGTAATGCGGTGTGGATGCTGGTGGTTGCCCGGCGCCTGCAGGACCGCGGGCATTATCAGAGCCCGCCGGCGGCCAGTGTCCGCGTCGCCCGGGCTGCTGCCGCCGCCGCCCGAGCCGCCGCTGGGGCTGGATTCCGGCTGCCGCTGCCCCTCCACCGCCGCCGCCGCCGCCGCTTCGCTGGGCTTGGGGTCATTCTCCTCCATGCTGTTGGCAACAATTCCCAAATCGCTTCTCCGGGGAGTCCCTCCAATCAGCCCTCGGCCCGCCCGCTCTGCACGCGGAGACTCTCGCGGCCAGCCCGTGCCCCTACCCCGCCGAGTCTTCCGAGGGCGTGCGCGGCGGCCACAGCCAGGGCTGGGCTCCTACAAGTCGCCGGCCGCGCTCAGAGCGGAGCCACGTTCCAATCCACGAGTTGAGTTAGAAAATACCAAGAGTCGCCCCGCGCCCAGATGCCGGGAGATTCAAAAGAGTCCGGTCCTCGTCTTCGCAGCGCACCCAGGCGCTAGACAGTCACAATGGTCCAGCGTGGACCCGGGGCGCCTCCGGGCTCCGCGCTCCTCTCCACGTCCGGCTGCCTCCGTTCCGGCGCTGCCGCGGCGGCCGCCCGGGACTAGAGCTCCGCGCATGCAGGCAGCGCGCTCCCCCGCGCTCACGCCCGCCGGGGCCCACTCGGGCCGCCGCCGCCGCCCGGCCGCCCCCGCCCGCGCGCCCCGGCCGGCCCTCGAGT
>NW_021703776.1:102366166-102489468 GCF_005190385.1 Monodon monoceros | reverse complement strand
CGAGTCGCATGGGTGAGCGGCGGGAGGCGCGGGCACGGCCGGGCCGGGCTGGGCCGCCCGCGCTCCCTCGCCGTCTGCGCGCCCTCGCCGCCTCGGCCTCCGCGCGGCTCGGAAATTTCCAGGCCACTCAGCGCAACCCGAGACACTTTGACTCTGGATTTTTGTTCTTATTTTTAACAGAGCCCCCTCGAGTGACGTCGCGGGCCGGTCTCCTGGACACGTGCCTCGGGCCAATGGTCGCGGCGCCGCGCGCCCACGTGACGCGCCGGCGGCCGCTCGGTGACAGGAGCCTCCCGCCGCCCCTCCCCCGCCGTCTTCGCCCCTCCTCCCCTTAAAGCGGCAGCGTCCTGGCGCTCCGGAGACCGGAGCCCGAACCGGCGAGACCGCGACCGCGTACCCTGAGCTCGCTCGTGTTTTCCCTGCCGCTTCTCGGTTCAGGGATCTGAGAAACCCGCGCGATAGCCCCGCCGGGTCACCCCGGCGTGCAGACGTGGACAAGCGCTGGAAGATTGCTATTTTTTAACATTTCCATATTGTTTACCGTGGGGAAAAATCCCACAATTCCTTGCACAAAATGCATAAATAACATTAAGTGAGCTGCCGAGATACAAAGGGACTTTTGTAGTCCGCCTTCCTTGCTGGTCGGAGAGGGGAATTGCCACTTACGTTTGACTTTGGTAACCCGGCAGATTCCTGTCTTAAACGCAGAGCTGACGCGCAGGACCCTCTTCCTACAGACACTCATCGTAAGTGTGCGTCTACGTGCGCGTGTGCGCGCTTGTGCAGGGAGCCGCGTGCATACGGTAGGATTCCACCCCGGGACAACGATCCTCCTGAAACGTGCATGCAGATCCAGAAGAGCTCGGGAATACGCTTTGGGACTCCGTGTGGGGGAAGAGAAATAAAGGAGCATGAGGCTTATAAATGAGTCTTCTTTTCTGGAAAGGGAAGGGGAGGTGACGGCCAGCCAAGACTTCAAAACCACGTGGAGAGAAAATACTCTAGAGCAGCTGCCTCCCCCCAATTTCCCACCCGTCATCTGCCCCAGCCCAAGCCTCTCCCCCACGGAGGGACTACCAGAAAGACATTCACCTCATTTTCTTGTCTTAAAACCCTTTAAACTAGTTTTTCTGGAGAGCAGGGCCCATCTGAAAGGGAAATTAGAAATCACGTGGTGGGGTGGCCCCCCAATTTCTTCCCCGCCCCCGCTTTCCTCTATCCCTTTCTAAATTTCCTTTCCAGTTGCTGTCAGAATGTCCAACTTGAACTTCTGTTTCCCCTTCGCTCCCCCCTCCTCCTTCTGGCTCCTTCTGTTCACTCTTCTGTCCTTGCCCCCAGCTGCAGACACCCAACCAAACACCCGTTGTTACCCCAGGCATGCCTGTCCATCGTTTAAAAGGCACGTTCATGGAAATTTTCAAAGTTCGAGAAACATCCAAAAGGGCAACTTTGAGGGTGCTGGGGCGCCGGCACAATAAAAGTACACTGGAGGGGGATGAGAGGAAGGATGGGGAGAGGCAGAAGAGGGAGAGCCCAGGTGGCTTCGGGGTACCCAGCAACTGAGGCCCCCCACGGGGCCGGCCCTGGGCCTGGGGCAGCCAGCAGGAGGCTGTCAGGCCCGGAGGGATGGAGTAAGGTCTGGACAAGCAGCCCTCCTGGCGGTGTGACCACCAGGCCACGGTGAGGCTTGAAGGCTTGACCCTGACCTGGCTCTCCTTTTCTCTGGTTCCCACCCAGGTCCTATCCTCTCTCCACCCCAGCTCTGTCCACCCACTGCGGGCTCCAGAGTCAGGCCTGGGCTGAACTAGCAGCAACAGTTACAGGGTGCTGCTGGGGGGGAATTTCACCTGCGGACGAGGGGCATGCACTGGGCAGGAAGAGGTTCTGGGCTGGGTCACCTGCTGCTAAATGCAGGTAGGTGGCTGGGTGTGGGTAGGCTCTGGAGGCAGAGGGGGAGGCTCATTGGTCCTCGGTGAGACTCAGGCAGGATGGGGAAGCACTTCCCACTGGGGTGACTCACATCTCTCTTCCCTCCCCCACCAGTGGAAGGGTCTTCACCAAATTATCTGGCTAGATACACACCTGCCAGTGGCCCTCCCTGGGTCTCAAAAAATGAAGCCCATAGTCTGTGTGTGCCTGGAAAAATGAAGCTGGTGAGTTTTGTGGGAGCACCCTACTTACACACGTTTAGGGTTTGGGGGGAAATGTTCCTGCGACTCTGGGAACCTTAATCATCAGAGAATGTCCCATTATTTTGGGTCTCTGGACCACCAAGTGGGTAGAGGGGGGGCCCAGGACTGGTTGGTTCCTGCAAAGCCACCGCAGGTTAATTTCTCCGCCTGTCCATGAAAACCAGTTAGGCTATCTCCTGAGAAATATTTCTGACGTCTTGGGCATCTTTGCCTCTGATCGCCTTAGCATTAACTGAGCCCAAGTGCTGGACTTCTGCTGTGTTTTCTCCTGCGATCCAGACCCAAGTTACTGGCTGCAGCATGAGGTCTGCAAAGCAGCCTGTCATCTCCAGGCCGACCTCACTTTTGGGGGGATAGCATTCTGCAGACACTGGTCTCCAGGCTGCAGATCAGGCTGGTCGAGGAAGCAGGCCAATTCCTGAGTTACAGGCCGTGATGGGAACGTGCAGGAGGAGGGGAAAGAGGAAGGAATGAGGAGAGAAATCATTAGAGAGCATCAGGCCACTCAAAGCCAACCCAAACATGAACATAATTCCGGAAGCGAGCGCCCCTTGAGAGTGGGCACCACCCAAGGGTACAGCGTGGAGGGTGAGAAAATCTGGGGGGAAGTTCCAGAAAGTTGATTTGCCCCGGGGCTGAGGGAATCCTAAATCTTAACAAACACAGAAATCGCAACAAGCTGTTTTCAAGAAGCTCTGAAACACGCTTGAGGGCCGACCGGCCAGGCGGGATCTGGGACCCCGCCTGGCTGTGCTTTCTGGGGGCGCCGGGGAAGGCGGGGGACGCATTTCCAAGTGTTCGCTCCAGAACCCGAGGTGCCGGCCCTGCGCCCAGCGAGCCACGCAGCTCCGCTCTCCCACCTGGATGGCGGCCGTCCCGCAGGGTGGGCTTCTCCGTGTGAACAGGCGACCAGCACTGGACATTTGTTTCTCCCCAACATAGTGAGGCCGAGGCCCGGGACCCCCATCCTTTCTCCTCTCGACAGGCCCAGGAGAGTGGAGGCAACCCCCCCTCCCCGCTTCTGGAGAACCATCCTCTAAGCTTCCCCGGTGCTCTGCACAAAGGGGGATCTCGGAATGTATCAAGGGGAAAGACGGCTGCTGGGCACGGTGTTTTCATAGCCCCGATGCTAGACTGACAAAATCTCCGGTGGCAGAGAGCTCCTGGGGACGCTGGGCGCTTGGCTGCAGATCCAAGCCTCCCGTTTTTTCTTAAAAACGAGGCCGGAGGAGGGGAACTTTTCCAGCCACTCTGCTGTCCCCTTACTTGCCACACTTCTCTGGGAGGGCGGGGGGACGGGAAGAAAACAAACGAGCGCGATATGAGCGGCGCTGGCTCGCAGCGGCCCTTGTCACTCGGTTGGTAGAGAAGCCCAACAATTCCGGAGGGCGAAATATCAACCCCAGCAGAATCAGGCCGGGGAGCCGGGGCCTTGGGGCCGAGCGGGGAGAAAGGGCCTGGCCCGGCGGAGAGCCACCCTTGGCTCCTGGGGCTGCCGCCGCGACCCCGGCCTGCAGACAAAGGGCGAAATGATGGGGCAGGCGGAGGAGGGGGTGGCCGGGCGGGCGCGGCCGGCGGGCGCAGGGGAAATGCGGGTGTGCTCACCTCGCAGCCACGCACCGGGCGAACTTGGGGGCCTGGGGTCAGGGACCTCGTCCGAGTAGCCCCAGGAGAGGGTTAAAGCGCAGCAGCACAGGACCTGGAAAGGGCCTGAAGCGTCGTGGGAAGTGGGGCGCAGACGCCCTGGCGCTCCGGACCCCGCGCCTCTCCCTGCCCCGGGCGGCAAGGGGCGCCCCGCTCCCGGAAGTCCCCACGTGGCACCCAGGAGAGCCTGCTGGGTGGGTTGGCGCCAGGCGGAGGCTTAGCTGAGGAAGGGGGAGGGCAGCGAGCGGCATTGCCCGTCCGGACCCTGCCGCCAGAGCCGGAGAAGAGGCGGCCTGTGCTCGGCAAAAGCCCCGTGGGAGTTAGGGGGTGTGAAGTGGGTGCCCTCCTGTCCGGGCCACAGGGAGAGGGACCTACTTTTGACACATCCTCAGCGCCAGACTGGGAGGGCTGGGGAGATGGGCGGAGGGTGGGCAGTTCTCCAGAGCTGAAACCTTCCCTAACCTGGTTTCTCAGGGAAAAGGATGCTTCTAAAGGGAAATCGTAGGATCGCCCCACTTGCGCTAGGAAACACACACCCAAACTCATTCCTTTGCTCTGGCCCGGCGGCCCACCATCCGTTGGCTTTCTCCAGAGCCAGGCGACTCTTGCCTTAAATGACCTGACCTGAGATTCCCTGGGAATCACCTTGTGCCCTAGGAGCCCCTTTCTTGCTCTCTCACCCTGTTTCCCTGCTGTTCTCCATCCCAGTAAAATTTGGACGCCTCGGGAAGTTGGGCCCGCTTCCATTCCAAGTGGACCACACTGTCCTCACCAAGCCCACTGAGCAGCCTGTGCAGGGTCACGACTGGGAGTCATACAGACTGTTCCGTGACCTCAGGCCTCCACGGTAAAGAAAATGTCCCCTCGGAATTGCGGCAACCAAGAAGAAAGTGACACATTCCAAATAATCCAGAGGCAACTAAGTAGAATTAGTTGGAATTTGAAGAGCGGCACCTATAGCTTGAGCCGGCTGAGCACACGAAAACAAGGAGAAAAGATAAATAAGAGGATAATGAGTTGTGAAGACAACCCGCCACCCTCTCCAATCTTACAATTACTTACAAATAGTGGAAGGAATTCTAGTGTCTATCCACTGTCTTCCTTTTGATCTTTGCAAGGAAAACAAGATCTTCAAAAGGAACTCCTGGAACACCTGCCTCCCTCACAGAGCATGGGGTTTCTTTTCTTCGCTTTCTTTCCCTGAAAGCCACAGGAAATCACAGCGAAGCGAGCATGGCGTAAACTCACGTAGGCTGACTTCACACTATTTTTGGGAGCATGATTTGAGTGGCTAGACAGTTCCAGAATTTTAGACAAGTTCAGGCTTAACTTAAACCACCTGGATCCAGCCCAGCTGACCTACCAGCTGCTACTGAGACAAATAACTCATGAGTCTGGGTTTTATACCAGGAAGAAAATGTCTAAACCTTCACCCCCAAATATCAACAATAGAGCTTCACTGGGGGAACTCATGCAGAGTTATATACTGGTAACGTCGGGGGAGATAGATTTTATTTTAAACCTATGTTCAGATAAGTCATGAAATGGATTTCTTTTTTTCCTTATCAAATAGAAATATATTAAAATTTATAGTTTGATATAAAAGAGAGAAACTACATTGTGAATGAAATTCACACATTTCCTGTATTTGATGAAATTACCGATCAATTCCACTGAGTTCCACAGGCCCCGAATTTGGCGGCCTGGGGGCACAGGCTTTCACCTTGGTGGAAAGTTTGTATAGTATGGGGGGTATGTCCCCTGATACATTCCTGTGCTAAGGGCAGAAGAACACTCTTGGGGGATTGGTGGCCTTTTAGGAGCACAGAATCTTGGTCACTGCATCGTGGGTGTCTGCTCTTGGTGGCTGGTGATCACTGAGGCCCAACTATCCTCCCGGGGCAGCTCCAACTGGTCCGGTCAGGGCCCAGGGCCAGGGAATGGCCCTCAGCAGTTCTCCCAGTACTCATATCCACTTCTGTGTCATCATCCCAGCAGACCTCACCCACTTAAGGAAAAGCCCACCAAAGCGATATTTTCAAGTTAGGACACAGTAGAGAAATGCTCTTTCTGTTCCCCAGAAAATGCTTCCTTCTCCTCAATATCTCTTAAAAAATCTTCCATTTCTCTGCAGGCAGCTCTTCACGTTGCATCTTATGTTACGGAGTTTCGGGGTTTTGTGTGTCTCATATAACTTAATCCCCTAAGACACAGCAGCCTCTGTGACGACGACAAAGTTCAGGAACTCTATACCAGCTGGAGGATAAACACAGGCTAGGAGAGAGAAACGGGATATGCATCAGGATTTCCCACATATGTAGCTAATGCCCTTAAATTCCTAGGGATTTACACCTGCCCAGCTACCCGGAGCCAGAAATGAGAGCTGTCCTAATTAACTACCCAGTTTAGCCCTCCGTTCTCAAGGCCAGGGCTAACTTTGGCGGCGGCGGGGCAGCCTCTGGGTTTCAGATGTTGGGGGCCTGGGGGTTAGGGTCTGAGGCTGCCGGCGGGGACTGAAGGTTTGGTGCCAAAACGCTCCGACGGTAAAGCGCGGATTCCCCAAACAAATGACACATTTTGGGCGACGCTTTTCTGTCTTATTTGCAGATACAAGTTCAGCTGCTGCTCGTGCAAAGCGGCCAGGAAAAGCTCAGCCTTGAAAATAGAATGTGAAACCAAGTCTCGACCGCTAGGAAACCTCGATCCGGGGACATTCCTCCGAAGTCGGAGGCCAGAATGGATGTCGGATCGAGAGGCAACCCAGAGGCGAGCGTCTGCCAGGGTCCGAGACTGGGCCGAACGCAGGCTTGCAGCCTTTCCGCCCGCGCGGGAATCGCCTTTCCTCAGTGAAACAGCTCCTGGAAAGCACGAAATCGAGCCAAAAGAAAGCGGCACGCCCGTCTGTGCCGGGGCACGAGGAGGGCTCCCTCTCCGGGAACCCAGGCGCCTCGCACATCCAGGCTGGCCGGCGGGGTGGGGGCAGGGTGGACCTTGCTGGGGTTCGGGGTGGCGGGGCAGGAGCATCCCCGGCACCCACTGCGGGCCCATCTGCTCCGCCGAGAGGGGAAGGGGAGGGGCTCCACCATGCCCGCATCACCCAGGATCGCCTAGTGGTGTCTCGGCGAGCACCCAGCTTCTCCGCCCAGGGGGCAGTGGTCTCCGTCGCAAGCGGGGATGCGGCGCCCCAAGCCGGATGTTTCCCTTCGTGCGCGCACGCGGGGCGGGAGGAGGTTGTGCCGGTGTGACCCGGTCTCTTGCTTCCAGAACTGGCCTTCTGCTGGGGGCGCGGCTCGGCTACCCCTCTCCAGGCTCCCTTCCCCGTCTCGCTGCGCCGTCGGGTTGGGTGAGGGGATCCCTTGCTGGAGTTTGGAGTGGGAGACATCCTGGAGGCCCCGAAGCCGGTTTCCTCAGAGGGTCTCCCTCCCGCCCACCCCGCCCGGCTCATCTGAGTAAGCAGCGAATCCCCGGGCGGGCTTGGCTTTAGGGGTGATTCCTAGAGACCGGCCAGGTGCCCCGCCGCGGCCGGAGAGGGAGGGAGGGGGCGCAGAGGCTGCGGCGCCAGCCCCGCCCTGGAGCTTGGGAGGGTCTACACTCGCGCCGGCCGGCTCGGAGCAGGCCGCTGGGGATACGCCCGAGAGGGGACCCCGGCCCAGTGGAGACTCTGGGCTCTACAGCGAGGTCCCGGGAGTCGGAGCCCGGATCCATGAGACGGACTTCTTGGCTAGGAACTTTCCACCGACGTGAGAGCCTCTGCCCCCAGGCCCCCAAATTCCGAGCCTTGTGAGACGCAGCGCCCGCGAGGAGGCGAAGGGCGCGGCTGGAGCGGAGCCCCCTACGCGGCGGCCAGCTCCCTGGGAGCTCCGGGCCCCGGCCCGGCGCGGATTTGTGAATGGACCGCAGAGCTCTTTGCAGCTCACAGATCAGAGGGCTGCTATCGCCCCACCGACGTGGTCCAATGAGCCGCCGCAATAGCGCTTAGCTACAAAGCCGGCACGGCCCGGACTCGGCGGTTCCGCGCGGCGCGGGGAGGGGACGCGGGAGGGGCGAGTCCAGGCCGCGACTTCAAAGCCGCTCGTCCGGACTCAGTGAAAGGGTGGCGCTCCGGGGGGGCACGGTCCGAAACTTCATCCCCCCCCCCCCGAAACGCCCCCAGGCCGTCCTAACCACCGCGACCCGAGCTTCCGGTTGCCTCCGGCCCGCCCCGCGCGCGTCCTTCGAGTCCCCCGGGGCCCCGGGGCGCCGCCTCGTCCCCGCACCGGTCCCCGCGGCCTCGCGGGTCTGGCCACACCTGCTTCCCTAAGCAGCCGCGTGGTTCAAAAGGTACCCCCGCTGCCCCTCCCACCTTTTAAAACCAAAGTCTTTCGTTGCCTCCCTCGAGTTCCCG
This sequence comes from Monodon monoceros, assembly GCF_005190385.1. Classification (NCBI taxonomy): domain Eukaryota; kingdom Metazoa; phylum Chordata; class Mammalia; order Artiodactyla; family Monodontidae; genus Monodon; species Monodon monoceros. Next base: position 102,481,248 of record NW_021703776.1, on the reverse strand, counting down.
TTGTTGGGGGGAGATTGACGCGCGTGGGTGCCCCGCGGAGGAGCCCGGCTTCCCCGCTCGTGGGTGGAGGAGCCGGGAGGGCCCCTCCAGAGCGGAATGCGTGGGCAAAGCCGCCCGTCCCCGCTCCCATTTCCCGCTGGCCGAGCGCCCACTGCTCCAGCAGCGCGCGCCTTAAGGACGCGAGCTCTGCGGGTGCAGTCACCGCCTCGAGGCCTTCTCCCACCCACTTTGCAAATGCGCGCGCTCTTTCTTCTGGAGAGCCGTGGAGAAGGGGGAGGGGAGGCCGAGGCACGGTGGCGGCAGGGAAGTTTGCTTAAAGGGAGGGGGAGAGAGGTCAGAGGTTAGGAGGGATTAAGGCTCGGTGGCCGCGCTCATCCTCAGTGGCCCAGGGAGAGAATCACTGAAGCAGGGGGTCCGGACATCTTTCACAAAAACGATTTTGGGGGGAGGGCATTGGTCCAGTGAAGACAGGGAAAGGTCTGAAATGGAAGAGAGCAGAGGAGGACAGGATCTGAGGGATGCACAGCTAAGCAGGAAGAGGACCTAGGAGAAAAGAGGGGCAGCGCTTCGTCTGCATGACTCTGCGCCCTGGTGGCAAGGGCGTCCCGGGGAGAGTCTCCCTACCGCGGGGGCAGAGGCTCCGCCCTCTCCTGCAACCTGTCCACGGACTCCTCAGCTTCCACCCAGGGAATGGGCGCGCCTCTGTCAGGCAAGGCTCTTAAAGGGCCTGCTTCTGCCTGGCTCGTCTCCGCTACCCTCTTGGGAAGACCTCCAGAAGGCCCCCCTCTGCTTCCCCCCCCATATTCCCCGGAGGACATTCCCCCTGGGATGAGCTGCCCCCCAGCCACAAGAGGGAACTTCCCAAAGCTATGGCAGCCAAGGGTAAAAGGAAAACAGGACTCTGCTATTTCCTTCCCCACTTAACCCTCCTCCATCCCCGACTACCAGCCCTCTTCCCACCAGCCCGGAAGGGATGGCACCTTACCTATGTAGCATCACTGCCCTGATGACAATGGAGATTTCTCTCCAGCTCTGAGCATGAGACTCATGCACCTGACTGCCTGCTGGCTGCCTCTACCCGGAGTTCTAATGGGCTTTTCAAATTTGACAGTCCAAACGGGATGGGTTGAGTCCTGCCCCTCGCCCCCAGTCCGCTCCTTCCCCGTTTTCCCCATCCACCCAGTTGGGAGACAGTCCTGGTTGCTCCCTCTCACAGGCCACCCCTGGTCTTCAGCTGCGGCCATTTCTGCACACACCTGGAGGCCTGGTCTTTCAACCTCTACTGGCTCCCGGCAGCCTGTTCTCTCTCCACACTTGGTCTACACCAGTGGTTTCCAAGAATGCTGAGAATTAGACACAACCCTAAAACACACTTTGGGGCCACTCCCCTCGCCTGAGGTTATAAGGCTGGCCTCCCTTGGCCAGCTTAAACACCCCAACTCTGCTGCCAAGCCCTTCCCACTTCAGGGGGGTCCCCGGCCCCTGTCTTTGCTCTCCCCTCTGTGGAACATTCTTCCCCCAGACCCCTGGATACAGATGATCCCAGAGAGAGACAGCGTCTCTAAAACAGCTCCTGCCCCAGTTGTATTCTCCACAGCACTCATGATTATTGAAGTTAAAAGTACCCAGGTGTGTACTGCCGGGCTGTCCCACAAAGTGGACTGGAGGAGGGCAGGGCCTTGTCTGCAGGAGCAGGGGCCCCAGCCGTGTCCCACCTGCACTCTCAAGGTGTCTCAGCATCCTTACACCCCTCGTGGTCATTGAGGGCCCCGAGGAGCTTTGTTTATTTGGAATATGCCTATTGATGATTCATCCACAATAACAATAAAAACCCACTTCATGTTTACTTAAATCTTATATTTTAATGAACACTTACTATATTTCCCAAAACATTACAAAATTAGAAGAGTGGTGTTTTACATTTTTGCACACTTCTTTATAATGTCTGGCTTAAGAGGAGGTAGCTGGACTCTCATTTCTGCTGTGCAATCCATTATTTTGGTTCAAGTAGATGGAGAAAATGCAGCCTCCCACAGACCTGTAGCTGGGAAAGGAGGAATGTTTTATTAGCCTCGTCACACAATGGTGGCTGTGCTTCCTGAATACACAAAATTCAACAGGTGGAAGTTTCGGAACTTAGTTGCAATATGGAATCTGAAACCACGTCAATGAATACTTCATGCTCTATTACGTTAAAATCCGTTGATCTATCTTACACTTTGAATGGGTGTTTTACCCATGAAAGATTTAGCAACATCATTCATTGGTTATTTGGAAAATAATCCTTCTCTGAGTTATGCAGTTCTCCCAAATGTTGACAGGTTTCCTTAAACAATATCACAAAGTTACTTCTGTTAATATCAGTGCTGAGCTCATCGGAAAGGTCTTTAAATACTGGGAAGTTGTCTGACTTATGCTATTGGATACACGTTTTCCAAAATTTTACTTTTCACTTGAAAACTCAGATTTTATCATTGGCAACTACTGTTTCCCTTGACATGACAGGCTCACTTCATTTATTTTTGAGAAAATGTCTGAACAACTATGGTGTGTCTGCCAGGTGTGTTTTGTGTACAGCAGAATTCCAGGGCAGAGGGCTGGTGGCTCACAGCTCACCCACAGGGGATCCCCTTAGACATCTCCTGCCTTTCTGAGTGCAGCGCTGTGAACACGAGCCCCCTGTTCCTTCCTCCAGAATGGACATGTACTCAAGGGCTGAGCTTGAATAAAGCTAATACTTTTGCGGTACGCGGGCCTCTCACTGTTGTGGCCTCTCCCATTGCGGAGCACAGGCTCCGGACACGCACGCTCAGCGGCCATGGCTCACGGGTCCAGCCGCTCCACGGCATGTGGCATCCTCCCGGACCGGGGCACGAACCCGTGTCCCCTGCATCGGCAGGCGGACTCTCAACCACTGCGCCACCAGGGAAGCCCAAGCTAATACTTTTTTTTTTTTTTAACTGCTTTTTCAAGGACGTTCTTCAGTGAAACTGGCATATTTTTTTGAATTTTATTTTTTGATACAGCAGGTTCTTATTAGTTATCTATTTTATACATATTAGTGTATACATGTCAATCCCAATCTCCCAATTCATCCCACCACCACCCACTACCACCCCTCCCCCTCTCCCCCCTTGGTGTCCATACGTCTGTTCTCTACATCTGTGTCTCTATTTCTGCCTTGCAAACCGGTTCATCTGTACCATTTTCTACATTCCACGTATACGCGTTAATATACAATATTTGTTTTTCTCCTTCTGACTTACTTTACTCTGTATGACAGCGTCTAGGTCCATCCACGTCTCTACAAATGACCCAGTTTCGTTCCTTTTAACATTCACTGCAGCACTATTTACAATAGCCAGGTCATGGAAGCAACCTAAATGCCCGTCGACAGACGAATGGGTAAAGAAGATGGGGTACATATATACAGTGGAATATTACTCAGCCAGAAACTGGCATTTTTTTAAGCAAAACTCTGAGCGCATGGCTGTGAGTACGACGCCTGCTGGTACGGTTGGAACCATGGTCTCCATGCTACTGAGGCCTCAGCTTTCTACTTGCCGGTGTTTTTGCCCCTTGTGCCAAGGTCTGGGCAGTGACAAAGGTAAGTAATAACAGCATAACTGTAAAAATGGTTGTGTGTGAACCCTCTGAAAGGGTTTTGGGGATCTGCAGACCACATTTTGAGAGCTGCGGGAGTATTTCATGAATGAATGCATTTCCCTGGAGTCTTCAGAGGTGGATACACAGTCCTTACCCAGAGCTCTTGCACCAGCTGCGTTTCCGAACTTCTTTGACTTTAGAAGGTGACAGAGTGTATGTAGTGTGTATGACCTGGCCCAGTGGTTGCCGATAGCACCCTGTAATCAAACACGTTACTATTTCGGCAGTGAGAGCGTAGGAAGAGGGACAGCAGCCGTAAGAAGGCTCACATCCATTCTGATCACGTTTTGCCACCAAACGAGTTTCAAAAGTGACTTTCAGTGTGAAAGCATTCGGGTTTTGGAGCTGAAGACCTTTTATCGTTATCTCCACTCGTGGAGGGGCAGCCGAGGACGGAAGGTTAGCAGCTGGCCCAGCCCGAGGCCCACTGGGGGTGGAGGTGTGGAACTCGGACACGGGCAGTGGAGGTCCAGGGCCTGCTGTACCTCTGCCCTGTGATCTCTCCTCCACGCTCCACGGTGCAGCCCCCCACGCAGGGCTCAGATCACGGACATCCAGGTCTGGGGGGCACTCAAGGCCCCTCTCTGCCTGGCCCTGGGTCTCCTTCCCACCCTCTCTGGACGTGTGTGTCCTGCATGTGCAGAACTGCAGCCGCCCAGGGCTATGGATTCCTCTACTCACCAGGCGCTTTCCAGCTTCCAAACTTTTCTTCTTTTGGTCTCACGTATGAGAATCCAAGTTCCACTAGGACGTCGGCTGCTTGAAAATTGTAAATCCTTAGATTGAAAAGGAAATTTTGCCTTTTGGAAAATTCGAGTTCTGGATGGCCAATAATGCTTAGGAAATGGTTATTCTTTTCAAAATGATAAGAAATATAAATTTTCTTTAGTAATGCTGCTAGGGAAAACATTAAGTGAAACAATGTCTGATCTAAAATTTGATTTTATATGTCAATAACATGAGGTTAATTTTTTTAATTGTGAAAAAAATAACAAAATTTACTGTCTTAACCATTTTTCAAGGAACAGTTCAGTGGCATTAAGTACATTCATTGCTATGCAATCATCACCATCTCCAGAACTTTCTCCTCTTCCCAAACTGAAACTCTGTCCCCATTAAACAACTCCTCATCCCCTCCCCAGTCCCTGCCCCCCCATTCTACTTCCTGTCTCTACGAATTTGTCTATTCCAGGTACCTCATGTAAGTGGAATCACACAGTCTTTGTCCTTCTGTGACTGGCTCCTTTCACTGAGCATAAGGTCCTCAAGATTCATCCATGCTGTAGCAGGTGTCCAAATGTCCTTCCTTTTTAAAGCTGAATAGTACTTCACTGTACACCACATTTTCTTGAACCATTCATCACTTTTTGGCTGTTGTGAATAACGCTGCTCTGAACCTAGGTGTGTAAATAGCTCTTTGAACTCCTGTTTACATCTCTTTTGGATATATACTCAGAAGTGGGATTGCTGGATCGTATAGTAATTCTGTTTTAAATTTTTTCGAGGAACCGTCATACCGTTTGGACAGCAGCTACACCATTTTACGTTCCCACCAGCAGTGCACGAGGGGTCCAACCTTTCCACACCCTCAGCAGCACCTGTTATTGTCTGTCTTGTTGGTAGTGTGAGGTGGTACCAGCTTCCAGACTTCAGAAAACAGTATCCCTTTCACCTGGAATACTCCCACTTCCCACCTGCCTGAGGAGCTCCTCACCCTCCTAGCTCAGGACCCCCAGTCCAGTGTCTGCGCTGCTTCTCCCCCTCTCACAGAGCTCCTTGCTCCTTTATGTGTTCTTCTGAAGTGCCTTATCCTGATGCATCCTCCCGGCCACCTGCTGGGCGGGAGGGGGAATCTGTAAACCAAGCCTGGAGATTCCAGTATGTGGCCCCCAGGGCAGGGCTGTTGTACCTCCAGGCCTCCTTCCAGTTTGATTTGTTGGGGGAGGGGATAGGGGGAGGAGTGGATGGGGACACAGGGATGGTGACTCCCAGAGTCGTGTGTAGCACTGAGCGCTCAGAATTTGGCTAGTGTGACTGAAGAATTGACTTTTAAACTTTAATTAGCTGCAATGCAAATTTAAAAACTGATTTTCCACTCAGCTCCTGGGAACTCCCACATGTGTTTAGAACAACTTGAGTATGTGAGCCCACTTGCAACTGCAAACTGTATAAACGTCAAATGCACATCAGGTATTTCCAATAACAATTTAGATGTGTTATAAGTGTAAATTGCTACACATTTTAGATATGCCATAGGTATGAAGTGTGCGTGGAATTTGGGAAGACTTAGCACAAAAAGACCTGAATGTAAAATATCTCGTTGATTTTTATGTTGATCACTTGTTGAAATAATATTTTGGCTATAGGCTAACTAAATATATTAACTTTACCTGTTCTTTTTCGTTTTCTTCCCACGGCCACTATACATTACACGTGGCCACCTTCTTTGTCTCCTGGACAGGGCTGGTCCAGAGGAATGAGTCTGCACCCATTAGAGGAGGGAAAAGGTGAAATCCCAGGCCACAGCAGAGGAAGGGAGAGCCAGGGGTTTGCTTTCTGCTCGAGGTGGGTGGAGGGGATGTGGCTTCGGAAGTGAGTGTATCAGTTTCTGGGGCTGCTCAACAAATCCCACCCCCCGGGGGGCTTAAAACAACAGAAATTTATTCTCTCATGGTTCTGGGGAACTTGCCAGAAGATCATGCTCCCTTGGAACCTGTAGGGGGATCCTTGCTGCCTCTTCTGGCTCTGGGGTCGCCTGCAGCCCTGGGGTCCCCTGGCCTTCAGACACATCACTCCCATCTCTGCCTGTTGGCATGGGCTGTCTCCCCTGCGGCTGTGTCTGCCCGCTTCCTGCAGGGACGAAGTCATGTGGGATTAGGGCCCACGTTTCTCCAGCGTGGCCTCATCTTACCTTGGTGGCATCTGCAAAGAAGACCGTATTTCCAGATAAGGTCACACTCGTAGCTCCCTGGGGTTATGACTTCAACGTAGCCTTTTGGGAACAGAATTGGACCCGGAGCAGGGAGGTGGGCGGCGTCTGGTTCCTGCAGCCCTGTGAGCCCTTCTGAGGACCCGCCTTCGTGGCACATTCCCAACCCTCTGTCCCTCAGGCCCTCATCTGTGAACGGAGGGCCACAGTGGCTTGCTGAGAAAATCAGATGAGGTTAGGCCTGCAGGACAACGCCTGGCACACATTACGTGCCATTTGAAGGTTACTGCTTTGTATTGACATCTCCCCTAAAGGCGAAGAAAAGCCATGGAGTAGGGAGGTAAGTTACACCGAGGTGAACCCAGTTTTAGGACCACACTGTCCCCCCACAGCCACTAGCTTCATGTGGCTACGTGCATTCCTGTTAAAGTTTACACAATGAGAAATTCGTTTCCTGGTGCTCACTAGCTACGTATCAAGTGAAGATGCGGCCGGGGTCCTCAGTGGAACTGGGATGCGGGGGTGGGGAGCCCGGAGGAGGCAGGACCAGCACCGCCCCCGCCTGAAGCCTGATGGTGGAGGGAAGTGGGGGGGAAACAGACGGTGGGGCTTGAGTGTGTGTGAACAGGAGTGAGGCCAGCACGCGTCTGTGCAGAGGGAAGACGGTGGCGGTTCTGTGGGCTCAGTGTCTGTGTCCCCCTGGAATTCATGTGTTGACTCCTAACCCCCAATGTGAAGGTGTTAGGAGTGGGGGGCTTTGGGAGGTGATCAGGTCAGGAGGGTGGCGCCCCCATGAATGGAATGAGGGCCCTTATAGGAGGGTCCCCTTGCCCCTTCCCCCATGTGAGGACACAGTGGGAAGACGGCCCTCTGTGAACCAGGAGGCGGGTCCTCACCAGACACCAAATCTGCCTGTGTCGTGATCTGGGGCTTCCAGCCTCCGCACTGTGGGGAATCAATGTCCGTTGTTAGGCCCGCCCGGTCTCTGGCTACAGAAGCCCAAACACACTCAGACAGGATGAAGGGGTGGGGTGAGGCTGACAGCACGGGATGGACAGCTGAGCGCGGCCGGCCCCCCGGGCTGCGCGGGCCCCCTGGGACAGGAGAGGTGCTGCAGCTGCCGTGCCCGGGACCCGGGGCGGGGACAAGAAGATGACAGGCCACAGCGCAGGGGGAGGCCGTGGAGATGGGTGGACGGGAGGCCAGGAGACCAGAAGGGCGGTGGACGGGGAGATCAAGGTGACCGCGGAAGGCTGGGAGACAGGAGCAGGGCTGGGGGCTGCCCTGGTGGTCAGACCCTGTCCTCCCCCTCTCTCCGGGGCCTCCTGGCCCTGCGCCCCAGCCCGCCGGGACCTCCCACTCCCCTGCCATGCAGCTCTCGCCCACACTCATGTTCACTCACCTTTCAGAGACAACCCCCCGCCCCCCGCTGGTGTCTGCGCTGGGCCCGTAGACACCTGTGTGGTTGCTGGAGCCAGGGACCATCTCAGGGAGAGGTCCCCAGGACAGAGACCACGACGGCTTGTCCCCAGCACATGGCAGCCGCGACAGGTCACATCCGTGGGGCAATTGCTCTGTCCTTGGCACCGTTCTAGAATCTTCCCGTGGAGTGATCTGTTGAAACTCCCGACAGCGCGCTGGGCTTCTGTACCAGTTGGGGCTCTCCAGGGAACCAGCAGGAGAATCCACTAGGAGACTGGTTTTGGAGAACTGGCTCACGAGATTGTGGGGTTGCTAGGTCCAGAAGCCTTAGGGCAGCCGGCAGGCTGGACGATCCGGTGGGAGCGGAGGCCGCAGTCTTGAGGGTTCCTCCTTCTCTGGGAAACCTCCGTGTTTGCTCTCAAGGCCTTCAGCTGCCTGGGGGAGGCCCACCTACCTTAGGGAAGGTCATCTCCTTCACTTAAAGCCACCTGATCCTAGGTGGTAATCACCTCTACAAAACATCCCCACCGCGGCCCCGGGGCTAGTGTTTCCAGACTGGGTCCTGGAGCCTCGTCAAGTGACCCAGAAAACTGATCGTTCAAGTGACCCAGGGTGTGGTCAGGTCTACAGGAAGGGAATTGAAATGCAGGCTCCTGGGCCCCAGCCCAGGCCTGCGGGGCCTGACTTCCTGGACGAGAGACCTGGAAACCTTCATTTTAACTAATGTCCCTGATGCCAGAGGCCCACCAGAGTCTGAATCCCCTGGGGCGGGGCAAGGCTTTGGAAGGGTGGAGTGGGGTCTCTTCCCTCAAAGGCACCTGCTGTCGTCAGCCGCGGGCCCCTCTCGGGCGTGACACGGGGGCTGCTTAGGTGTGGCCCTGGCGTGGGACGAGGATGAACGTGAACATGGACAAGCCGGCGATTCCTCCCAGGTTACTTGGTGGGTGTGTGATGAGGAAAACAGAAAAGCACCCGCTGAGGCCTGCAGGGTCCCAGACAGGACGACAGTCTACCTACTGGGGTGCTGGTCCTGCCAGCCCGAGACAAAACGCGGTGTCGGGGTTGATACTGAGGGTCCCCAGCCTTCGCCTCTCCAGTGCCCTCCCAGTGCCCCCGCCCCCACCCTCTGTGCTCCCGGTCCTGCGGGCACCCCTCATCCTGATCTAAGAAGTGACTCCAAGCTAAGATCAGACAGCCTGATGCATCTGCCTGCCCATCTCCCGCCCTGTGAACTGACCGCCCCGGAGCGGGGGCAGGGGTGAGCTCAGGGCCCCCAGCCTTCCTCTCTCCAGCTTCTCTGCACAGCAGCACTGCGTGTGTTTTCACCAGCTCTCCTTTGTTTCCGCCTGTGAGATTCAGATGGAAGCTTTGGTGCTGTGTCCTGTGCCATCGTGTCAGTTAGGGCCAGGGCCCACCGGCCAGGAACAGAAGTCCACGTAGCGGTGCCCCAGGACTTACAGAGTTCCTCTCTCTCACGTGGAAGGAAGTCGTGCAGGGCTGCTGAGCTGCGCCTGCTCTCCTGGGAGCTGGGCAGCTTCTCGGAGACAGAGCAAAGCAGGGTGAGGTCAGGAGCCCGTGGGCCTGGCATGTTTGCCGGTAGACCCTTTCCATTTTGGACTCACTCCCTGGGAGGTGTGTACATTTCCTCTTGCTGCTATAACAACTGCTGTAAAAAAAAGAAAAAAAATTATTACAAACCTAGGGGCTTAAGACAACAAAAAAGTATTCTCCTGCAGCTCTGGAGGTGAGAAGTCTGGGCTAAAATCACGATGTTGCCTGGGCTGGGTCCTCATGGAGGCTCTGGGGGGTGGAATCCACGTCCTGGGCTTTTCCAGCCTCTAGAGGCACAACCTTCCTTGGCTCATGGACCCCCCTCAATCTTTAAGACCCATCCCTCCAGCCTCTGCGTCCGGCTCACTCTCCTGTTTCTGGCTTTGACCCTCTCACTTCTCTCTTACAAAGACCCGCGTGAGCACATGGGACCCACCCAGATCATCCAGGGTAGTAGCTCCACCTCGAGGTCTCGGTCACATGTGCAAAGTCCCTGTGGCCGTGTGAGGTAAGTGCCCTGGTCCATTCCAGCTGCCGTAATAAAACACCACACACAGGGCAGCTTAAGCAACTCACTTACTTGTGGAGGCTGGGATTCTGAGATCAAGGGGCCAGCAAATCTGGGGTCTTGTGGGAACCCGTTTCCTGGCTTATAGACGGCAGTTTCTCCCTGTGTCCACACATGGGGAAGGAGCGGGGAGCTCTCTGGGGTCTCTTATTAGGGCACTGACCCCGTCATGAGGGCTCCACCTCATGACCGCATCACCTTGGGAGTTAGATTCCAACACATGAATCTGGGGGCGGGGGGACAAATGCTCAGTCTGTGGCAGTAACACGTTCCCAGCCTCCCGGGGACTGGGGCGTGGACGTCCCTGGGGGCCATTCTGTCTAGCACAGCAAGTCTGCGGGGAGGCAGCGCGGATGCTCTGAGAACTGCACATCTTACCATGCGTGCAGTGACAGGTTTGTACTCCGGAGCCAGCAACTCACCCTGTATCTCTGGATGTCAGGCTGGATTCTCTCTGGATGGGGGGTTCCCACGATGCAAGCTCATCTGGGCGGGTGGCTGTGCACTGAGCATTGTCCTGGTCTCATCGAGACCTCCTGAGTCAGAAGCACCACGTTCCAGTTCGGGCTGTGACTCTGGAAGCTGCTTTTCAACCAGCCTGTTGGGTTGTTTCACGCCTACTAAGATCTGGTTGTCTCTCTTCTAGACAAAATGAGGTGTGGACAAGGTCCCGGGAAGCAGCAGACCCAGGCCGCCCCCTGCCCTCCACATTCGCCCCCCACCAGGCGTCATCAGGCACCCTGTCTCCCTGGTCCCACGCCCTCTGTGTGTTTGTCTCCCCAGCTAGACCAAGGGTTCCAGGAGAGGAAGGTCTAGGCCCACGCTGCCGGCCGCTGCAGCGCCTGTGGGTACTCGATGGAGCCCAAGACCCTGGCCACCCCCTGCAATGTTGGCCAGCTGGGGTGCCCACGATGCCCCTCCACTGACCTGAAGGGATTTAGGAAACCAAAACTGACTGTGGTTTGTATTCAGAGCCCCCTGAAGTTTGGAGTGCAAAGTAGAAGTCATTTTTTTCAAGCTGCACTCATTGATCTTACGTGTTCTGCGTCTGTGCTCTTGGAATCCTGTCCCTGGGGACAGGAGGCGAGGTGACTGGCCTGGGCGGGGCACAAGAAGGGCACCAGCTCCCACCGCCCTCAAGCGGCTGAGCAGCTCTGGGCGAATCCCCACCCCTCTGCGTGCTTCCAAGATAAAGGTCTGGGGAGGCTCCCTTCTCACACTGTGATTCCACCTGGAACAGCTCCCTTCCATAGGTGGCTGGGCCGACGGGATAATTTCTAGGCTAATTGAGCATTGCCCCCAATTCCACCCTCTCCGAGTTTTCTCGGAGAGGCTCTTGATTATTCACGTAGGAGAACATGGTTTTAAATAGCACCTCAATTTGCTTCTTCACCCATCAAGCGGGTCTCTGTGGAGAGCGGGTGCCCAGGGGAGCCAGTCTACCTGCAAGAAGAGTCTGGAGGAGGGGACCGTCTTCCCCACCAGGGAGGAGACCTGCTTCCATCTCATTTCCATGTGGTGGCGCTTCTCATGCCATGACAATTAAAAAGATGGAGAAACCATTTGCATTTTTCCTGGGTGTTAATGACCTTTTAAACCAGTGTTCAATTGTCTAGTTTAAAACAGCAGGGCTCTCGTTGCATGAATAATTCAACTGCCGCTGAGTTCTCTCATGCACAGGGCAAAAACCTCATTTTTGACCTAGTTCCTAAAGCTGCATCCATTCATGTAATCTTTACGCACGCTTGGGTTTAGTTTTTTAAGGTATATCTTATTTTACTTGCATCCTAAGTGGGGGCTTAAACTGATGACACAGGGACCTAATTAGTTTTACGTCACCCGAAGCCTTACATTTAATTAATTTTCTGTCTTAGGCACAGAGGTACCTACTGGTTGGCTGTGATCTGGCTCAAGTGAGCATTGTAGGGGCGTAGACAGAAGGAAGTGTGGAAGGCCTGGCGTTCAGGGTGGGCTCAGGGCGGTCAAAGGCACTGGGGCCACGGGCTGCTGTCAGGGCTGGGGGACCGGGCAGAGCGAAACGAGGGTGAGGCCACAGCTCCCCCCGGGGGCACCGCCTCCCCGCCAGGAGCCTTCAGTGGAAGACAGAGGATTGTCTTAATGAGCGTAGGGCCGGGGTGCTTCTATTCCAAGCAGCAGAACTCTCCGTTGCAGGATCATGAAAATGCAGGGTCCCGGGCCTCACCCTGAATCTATTAAAGCTGAATTTCTAGGCTGGGCCTTGGGGTTCCATATTGCCAATGTGCTCCCCAGCTGTCCTCTTTTTTTTTTTTGCGGTACGTGGGCTTCTCACTGTCGTGGCCTCTCCCGTTGCGGAGCACAGGCTCCGGACGCGCAGGCTCAGCGGCCATGGCTCACGGGCCCAGCCGCTCCGCAGCATGTGGGATCTTCCCGGACCGGGGCACGAACCCGCGTCCCCTGCATCGGCAGGCGGACTCTCAACCACTGCGCCACCAGGGAAGCCCATCCCCAGCTGTCCTTAATCGCTGTTAGCGTACTATAGCTGCCATAACGAAGGACCACAGAGCTGGTAGCTTAGAACAAGAGAAATGTGTTGTCTCTCAGTTCTGGAGGACAGGGGTCTGACGTCAAGGCGCTTCCTCTGACACCTGTGTGGGAGGACCCTTCCTCACCTCTTCCGGCTTCCTGTGGGTGCAGAGAGTCCTCAGGGTTCCTTGGCTTGTGGACATATCCCTGCAATTTCTGCCTCTGTGGTCACATGGCCTTCTCCCTGTGTGTCTGTGTCTTCATGGCGTTTTTCCACTGGACACCTTGTAGGTTGGATTAGGCTCACCCTGCTGCAGTGTGACCTCATCTTTACTAACTCCATCTGCAAGGACTCTGTTTCCCAGCGGGTCCCATTCACAGGTCCTCGGCACTAGGGCTTCAACGTGGCTTTTGGGGACGCGGGTGGGTCAGCCGTAGCAGCACTGAAACGTGAGCATCTCCAGCGTCAGGCGAGCGCCATGATCATCCGTTTGCTGTTTGTAAGGGACCCGCAAGTGTGGAGTCATCCGTCCACACGCAGCAACTACTCAGCTGGTCCGGCACCCTCTGAGCCCCAGGTTTTCCCAGCTGAAAGGCAGTGTGATATGGGGGTGTTCTCGGGCCAGCGTGGACGATGGGCAGGGAGACCGTGATATGCGCCATGTGATTCACATGGGCTTCGGGGGCACATTTGGGGGCATGTCTGACCTAGCACGGACGTGGGGAGTGGGTAAGTGAGGGAAGAAGGTATTTTCAACAAAGATGCTTCTCCCTTGGAAAACTCCGTGTATAAACGTGTTCATCCTCTATTGAAGTAACAGCTCAGCATAAAAGGAGCGATTGTGCTGGGATCTCTTACCCACTACACCCTTGGAAGTACCCCATCATTTCCCAGAGGGACCTAATCATTCTCACAGGACAAGCCCCCAACACCCCAGGAGAGCACAGCCGGACCTTAAATGATCAATCATGGCATTTCTAGTCTTTCCAGATTGAATAGTTTGATCAGAGAGGAAAGCTTTCATCTGCAAGCACCGGGAACCCTAAGTTCTGGGGGCTGAAATCAGCCCTTTGCTGCCGAGAGGTCTGCTTCAGCCCTTGGCGATGTCAGGGCCGTGTCCCGTGGTTCCCTTGGCCTTTCCGTCACTTTCCACCCGTGATCTCAAGCGGATGCAGGGTCTGAGGCCGAGGCAGGGAAAGGAGGGGCTGGATGAAGCCTCCTGTCACATCCACCCCTCCCGACAGGAAGCCCCAAGCTCTCCCAGACGCCCGGGGGTTTCTGCTCACATCTCAAGGACCAAACCATGTCACATGGGCACACTTAGCTGCAAGGGAAGCTGGGAAGGTGAACATTGGGGTTTCTAGGCTTTTATAATAAAAGCGAGCGAGGGCGAAAGGGGTTGGAAACGCGTGTTGGGTCACCCAGCCTACAATGTCTGCCACGAATAGACCTTCCTCAACATTCTTCCTCAACAGTGAAACTGGGATAGAACCCAGGAGCTGGGGCTCTGAGTCCAGAGACCTGGCATCCACACACTGCACACCCGGGGGACCAGGCATGGCTGTCCAGGAGGCAGATAGCCATCCCCTCCCCGCTGTGTCCTGGCCACACGCCCACCTGAGGTTTAGGAACCCACCTCGCGAAGCGGGTGCAGTGGCAGCCGGTCCATCCCTGAACTAGACCTCACCCAGGCCGAGGGTCAGGAGGGATGCGGGGCTTCTCGAGTGGGCGGGATGCAGGCATGGCTGGGTCTGCCCCCACCTGAGCCTCCCAGCCCCTGAGTCCAGGCTGATGGGTGGCCATAGTTCCCTAGGGAAGGGGTGGCAGCCTCCCACCACGCAGTGACTGGAAGCCTGCCTGAGGGCTGACTGTGTCTCGTGCTATAGGGGTCGGCAGTGAACGGGCAGCCGGTGTGCAGTCAGGCCATGCAGAGGCCAGTGAGCCGGGGCCCGCCACCCCAGTTCTGCTCACCAGGTGCAATTGATCGAAACAAAGAGGGGTCCTGGCAGGGAAGGAAGCTCACAGAGGCAGCCCGGTGCCGTCTCTGTGCCAGGACCTGGCCTTCCCACGGTCCTGGTTGGTGAGCACGCACATCCCCACGTGGTGGGTGATGTCAGTGCCCCCCATTCCGTCAGGTGCCTTCTTGTTGTTTTGTGGGCCCCCCGTGCCCCCCACACTCTTTCCTTTCTAACACCCAGCACCGGGACACTTCTCTGGAGCCACTGGCCTGCGGGCACCAAGGGCTGGGACACGTGGGAGCTGACTTTCCTCCCCCACCGGCAGGGACCCTCCCAGAACAGTCCGGTCTCCTTTACTCTGCTTGGGACGCTCCAGGGCATCTGCCCCCGGGGGTCCGGCTGAGGCTCCCGGCGCTCACTGTGCCCGGCCTCCTCCCTCCCTTCTCTGCTTCCCCCTCCCTCTGGCCAGTCGTCGGTGCGGTCACTTCCTGACCACATCACCTGCACACAACTCCTCGCCTTGGAATCTGCTTCTGGGGAATCCAACCTATCCCATTTCACAGATGAGGAAACTGAGGCTCAGGCTGGTGGAGTAAATGGTGTCCGGCTCAAAGGGAAGGGGCTTCAACATCCATCGGTAAAACTGAGATGCTGATGGCTCAGGTTACTTGCAGCCCTTAAATTATTAGAAGTTACTCTGTGAATCTTCACATCTACGAGTCTATGAGCTCTCCCCATTCTCTACCCAGGGTCTCTGTGTGGAGCCTCCTCAAACCAGACAATGGAATCCTCGTAACAGATTCTGCTTATAAATAGGCAAAATCAAGTGTGGTGAGACAATGCAGGCAAGAGCACCCAGTAGGGACAATCTTGATCTAATTTTCGCCAGCAGCTCAAGCCCTCTGTGCCCACAGTGATGTAACAGTCATAATGGCTGTTCCAGTGACATTGAGCATTTAGCTGTGCTAGACAACAGTATCATCTTACATAAAATGTTTAAGCCTCATGACCACTCTACTAGCGTTCCGGATTTATAGACAAGGAAGTTGTAAATTACTTGGCTACAGTTACACAACCAGGGAGTAGAAGTCAGATTAGGTCCTTCTGGCTCCAGAGCTGTGGATCCCCACTCCTGTCTCTGTCACGCTTGAAGCCTGAACGTGGAACAAATTCCCGTGCACCAAAGAGGAATACAGCTGCTTTAGTGTTCAGCCTCCACTTTCCACATCTGACACAGCCCTGTGTCCGGCCTGAAGTCACCTGAGATTCTACAGGCACGTGGCAGGGAGGATGGACTGGGGAAGGCCGGGCTGAGAGCTGCTATAACAAAACGCCACAGACCGGGTGGCTCAGACACAACAGAAGTTTATTTCTCACAGTCCTGGAGGCTGGAGGTCTGAGATCGGGGTGCCACATGGTGGGGTTCTGGTGAGGACCCTCTTCGGGGCTTCCTTGGCCATCTTTTTGCTGTGTCCTCACATGGTGGGAGGGGTGAGGGATCCTCTGGGGTCCCCTCTATGGAAACACAGGTTCCATTCACGTGGGCTCAACCCTCATGACCTAGTCACCTCCCCCCAATGCCAAGGCCCCACCACCTAATGCCATCACCCTGGGGGTTAGGTCTCCGAACGAGAATACTGAGGGGGGGACGCATCATCTCAGCCCATAGCGGATGGGATCGGGGACTGGGGAGTGGGGTGGGAGAGAGGTGTGAAGAATGTCGTGATTTCAAGGGGGTGGGTTGGCAGGGTCGTGGGCAGGAACGGGACGAGGGCCTTGAGCGGATGCACAGCGTGGTGGCCCCGGGCTGAGGAGCCAGCAGAGGACCACGGAGGAAGGACCACTGGCAGAGACCTGAGCTCAACCTGAGCCCCTTGGTTTCCTCGCTGTGAGACGCCCTCTGAGAGTGGGTCAGAGATGTACTTGCAGGGAGGCTCTGTGTGGCCACCGATGCCCCTGTTGTTAGTGAGGACGGGTGGCAGCTGGCTGTCCCTGTGGTCGGGGTATGGAGGGTGCAGAGAACTCTCTGTGCAGCTACCGGCCCCTGAGGAGGCGGGCCGGGCCTGTCCCCTCTTCTGCGAAGCCACCAGCCTCGTGCATCTCTGCTGTAACTAGAGGCGCCCTCCATCCCGAAGGTTTAATTTCTAAACCCTTCCTTGGCCCATTTTCCCGCAGCGAATCCTCCCAAACCCTTCCCATCTCTTCTGGCTTCTCAGCGCCCACTTCTGCCTCGGGAGCCCCGGAGCCCAGCGTTGATGGTCCATGAGCTCTAACAGCCGGAATTGCGGCCACTTCTCAGATGAGTGGCAAATCCGTCACAAAGTCCTCAGCTCTGAGCCTGGTGAGTTTAAGGGTAAGTCTTGGATATTTATTAAACTGGAGGCCTTACAGGAAAAAGGCACCTTTTAAAAAATGTAGTAACCTACCTTTCAGAACATCCCCTGTCCTGGCTTGTGGAGCTCCTGGAGACCCAGCCGAGGCGGCCAGGGCAGTGAGTCCATCTCGGCCCTCGGCCTCCCTGGCACCTGGGGCGAGCGCCCTGGTCGCTGAGTAGTTTGCTTGCCTCGCTCTTGAGAATTTTGGCGCGTGTGCGTGCGTGGGTGCGTGGTGTGTGGCACACGTGCACACACGGGCACAGAGTAAGGCCACCGCGTTAAGCCCTCCACGGGGAGGGGATCGGCTCCAGCGCTGATGGGACTGGGAGACACATCTCCCCGGGGCACACGGAACAACTCACCGCCCCCTCGACCGCTCTCGGAGCTGAGGCCCGCCTCCCACCGGGATGCGGATGTGTCTGTGGGCAGCGTCGAGCAGGGACTTCATTTCCAGGGGCCGGAGCCTGCCTGGGCCTTGGATGCCGGTGGAGGGGCAGCCGCATCAGGTGGCCCGGGGCCTTGGGGATGGCCCTCCTCACACCCCCCTTCCGAGATGATCCCATTGGTGACTCGGTGCTTTGGAAGATAAGTTCTCTCCTCAGTGACCCTCTAGGGCGACTGAGCTGACTCTTCCAGTACAGAGAGGGGGAAAAATCCAAACCACGGCAAATCAGAGGATTGGCCCAGTACCACAGGGCTCACTGGCAGAGAAACAAAGCCTCAAGCCATTAGTTATTAGGGTTTTTTTAATATGTTATTTTATTTATTTTATTTATTTATTTTTGGCTGCGTTGGGTCTTTGTTGCTGCGTGTGGGCTTTCTCTAGTTGCGGTGAGCGGGGGCTACTCTTGGTTGCAGTGTGAGGGCTTCTCATTGCGGTGGCTTCTCTTGTTGCGGAGCACGGGATCTAGGCGCGCAGGCTCAGTAGTTGTGGCTCGTGGGCTCTAGAGCACAAGCTTAGTAGTTGTGGCGCACGGGCTTAGTTGCTCCACGGCATGTGGGATCTTCCTGGACCAGGGCTCGAACCCGTGTCCCCTGCATTGTCAGGAGGGTTCTTAACCACTGCGCAACCAGGGAAGTCCTAGTTATTAGTTTTTAACATAGGCCATGTTCACCCTAAAATTCAGAGCAGCTTGCAAATCCTAGTGAGTACCAGGAGCTTACTGCATACCTTCCAGGGCAGGGGGGGGGGGAGCCAGCATGCAAGCCTTAAACAGCCCCTCGGGGTCCAGGTGACTCTGCCTGGTGCCCAAGGTCAGATGGGACACTGTCAGCCCCCAGACCCACTGCCCAGAGGAGGAAGGAGCTAAGCACAGAGAATTCACAGAAACCCGGTCCCCGCAGGCCGTGAGGCCGGCAGCAGTGCCGACCATCCCAGGGAGGATGTGCAAGTCCACGGGGCTTTCCAAGCTGCCGGGGCCTGGTCAGGCCTCCCGGGTGGGCCAGGAAACAGAGGCCCTGTCGAGACCCCTTCTTCCAGCTGTCACCTCCTCCAGGGTCGGCCTCACTGCATGCCCTTCCCAAGGTGGCTGCTTGTGGAACAAAAGCCCACCCGTGGCACCTCTCACAGGCCACACAGCCCCAGGACCCCCCGCGGGGTACCCGGGCTTGGTCAGGCTGTCTCAGCAATGCCCCTCCCTCTCACCCCATTCCCTAGGCTGGACCCTAATAAGTGTCCTGCACTGCCAACTCCCATCTCGGCATCAAAGCCAGGGGCCAGGACTCAGGCCATAAAGAAGAGGTCAGATTGCAAAGGGCAAATACTGGGGGAGATGGCGGGGTGAGGCGCGGGGCAGTGAGTGCAAAGACAGACGGGAAATGCCCGGGGTGGGAGCTGGGCAGGCAGCCTCACGGGGGCAGCGGGGGGCACGGTGGGGTCAGTACCCGGGGGCCCTGGGCAGACTGAGGGGCTGATTTCTCAGCCGAACAATGAAAAGCAGGGAGAGGGTGGGTTGGGGGTTGAGTTTCCAGAAGCAGTGGGAGCAGTTTTAATTCTTGGTCCCCGGGCAGCACTCAGCTGGGTGCCCGTCCACCTCCCGAGAGGACTTTCTGACTTTGAGACACCGTTTTTCGCCCGGCTGACGGATGGTCACCAGCTAAGGAGAACCAGTCTGCACTCGCTGATGGGAAGGCATTAATGTTAGTTTGTTAGATGCCAGAACAGGATAGTAGTTTTGTGGCTGAGAGACCTTCGTCTATTAGAAATGCATACGGACGTATTTGGGTAAGATGCCTTGGTGTCTGGAATTTGTGCTAAATATATTCCACAATATGGCAGGGGAGGTGGACGGAACACAACTAGGAAGGAATGGATGGTCGTTTAAGCTGGGGGGGTGAGCACATTTTGGTTCACTGTTGTATTCTCTGGACTTTGCTGTATGTTTGAGGTTTTCCTTAATGAGAGTTTAAAAAAGAAACAAAGAACCTCATGCATGTCTGGCGACAATGTGGGGACCGGGTTCTCTCATACAGTCTAGGGCACGTGACTCAAGGTTTGGGGCAAGTGATCTGGCAATTTTAACAACATGAGTAAAAACACATGCACCCGTGGAGGCAGAATCTCACTGCAGGTCGCTTATCCTATGGAAACAGGTGTCCCACCTGAGGACCCGCACACAAGGAGGTGGACGGGGCTGCAGACATATGGCCCATTCAAGGGCAGACGGGGCGGATGCGGTTGAACTGGCGGGAGTTGTGGTCTGAGGTTTGGCAGATGGTGAGCTGCTGTGGGCTGAATTGTCCCCCCAGTCCAGACATTGGTCCCCACAAGCCAGCACCTCAGAATGTGACTGTATTTGGAAGGAGGGCCTTTAAAGACATAATTAAGTTACAATGAGATCTTCAGGGTGGACCCAAATCCACTACGAAGGGTGTCTTTATACCAAGAGATCAGGACACAGACACACACAGAGGGACAACCATGTGAGGACAGAGGGAGAAGACGGCGTCTACACGCCAAGGAGAGAGGCCTCAGAAGGAACCAGCCCTGCTGACACCTTGATCTGGGACTTCTAGCCTCCAGGACTGGGAGAAAACACACATCTGTTGTTTAAGCCACCCAGGACTTTGTTATGGCAGCCCTAGCAAACTGATACACTACCGCCATTTTTATAAAAATAAATAACAGCAAAAGTCCCCCCTACACGTGGAGAGCGTGTGGCAGTCTACAAACCGGGCTCCTAACGCCAGTTCCTGGGAGGGCGGGGCTTAAGGGAGAGTGTCAGCTTGTCTTTGCGTTTTGTGCATTTCCTCATACCGACCATGCATTACCTTTGCTGTTGAAAAAGCAAATAACAATAGTATTGTCTGAGAATCAAAAAAAAAAAAATTTGAGAGAGAGAGAGCCATAGAGAAAAAAGATTCTGGACCATGTATCAGGGCCACCAGGTTCAAGTGAAATTGTAAATTTCCAGAAATTCTGCATAAAACTGCCTTTAGGGCTTCGCTGGTGGCGCAGTGGTTGAGAGTCTGCCTGCTAGTGCAGGGGACAAGGGTTCGAGCCCTGGTCCGGGAGGATCCCACATGCCGCGGACCAGCTAGGCCCGTGAGCCACAACTACTGAGCCTGTGCGTCTGGAGCCTGTGCTCCGCAGCAAGAGAGGCCGCGATAGTGAGAGGCCCGCGCACCCGCTTGCCACAACTGGAGAAAGTCCTCACACAGAAACGAAGACCCAACACAGCAAAAATAAATAAATTAATTAATAAAACTCCTACCCCCAACATCTTAAAAAAAAAACAAAACTGCCTTTAAAAAAAACCAGTTTAGTTGGGTATGGAAAGTAGAAATTTGGAGAAAAAGGTCAAATGTTCCACTTCTTCTGTTGATGCTTCTTTCAGACAGAGTGAATCTATGTCCGTCACGCTAAGATGGTGACACTGTTATTTATAAGGTGGTCATAAAATTACCATCTTTTGTCTTTCAGTAAAGAAGGACACTTCCTGGCAGATCCTCAGAGAATCTCAGGTCTCAGACTTGAGAGGAATGCAGTTCTAGCCTCAAACCTCTTGGCCTTGACGCAGCGTGGAAGTCTCGTTTCCTTTCCCGCTGGAATGAATCCGGCCACATGTGCCCGGCCTGTCCAGAGGCAGTCCCCAGGCAGAGGGGGGCCGGCCCACATGCACCATCCTTTTGTGACGCCTACCCTTCCTTCCCTCTTTATTCACACACTGTCATAGGACACTCTGACTTTTCATTACAAAATAATCATTTTAGGACAATTAAAGACCCAGACGTAATGTAGAACCAACACATGATAAACACTGAAATCAACACTGTATCGTTCAAAATGTTTCCATGTCTTCAGAAGCGCAAACATTTCAGGTGAGGGGGAAGATGCTATATTTTTATTTACTTCTAAGCGTTCATATCTAGTTTTGGACTCAGCCTCACCTGTGATTGGTTGGTTATCCTCCAGAACTAATTACGCAGTTAAGTTGTTCCCGGGTTTTTTATTTCCGAGTCAGGCATAGATTAACCTGTGGCTGCTGTGAAAAGGAATCGCCGAGAGAACGCTGGTCATTGTTACCCATCATCATCACGGGAGCCGAGCTCCGGGGTGGACTTGTGTGTCTTGTTCACTGGCATGTTCACCGGGCCTGGGACACAGGAGGACCCCAGGGACGCTTGTCGTGTGAACGACAGAATGAAGAATGAACAACAAACGCGTTCGCAACACTGAGTTCTTTACAGAGTGCGTAATGAATGCCCGCTGCTCACGTGTCCAGCCCACGAGGGGAGGCTGCGCCCAGCGCCTAGCTCAGTGCTGGCATACGGCAGGCGCTCAGCTAACATCTGCTCATGAACAAACATCCTCCGTCAGAGCCACGATCCCCGATCTCAGCGGACGGTAACCCTGGGGGCATCCCCGGCATCCTGAAGATACAGAGGTTCCAGGGGTCCAGGCCACACCTGGGGCTTCTTTCTCACAGCCTTGCCTGGAGGTGAGGCTGCTTTGGGAGGGGGGTCAGCTCCGGAGCACCCACGCCCTCACGCTCCGTGACTGCTCCTGGGGACTGCCCTCCGCCCAAAGCCCTGTCTCACCTTCTCTGACTTGACTCTAACACCCTCCCCTGAGGGCTTCCCGCGCCTCCGGATCAGCGGCACGGGGTGTGCACCCCGTCAGGGCCTTCCATCCCCCCGGCAGGCATCTACTCCCTGAGCACTGTCCCCTGAGCTTCTCCAGCATGGGGCCGGTGTTGAGTCAGCCTGGCACGTTCCAGCCCGGGGTGGAGCCTCCTCTTCTGAACCATGCCTCTCTGCAGCCCGGGGAGGGGGGTACCTTCCAGGTGTGACCCAGTGACGTGGGGACACAGCTCTGCACGCAGCTCCCCGAGGAGACACCCACCCTGCCACGTGCCCTGGTCTCCCGGGGCCACATGATGGGTGATTCTAAGTGTCCAAGGAGGGGAGGGATTGGGGTTTCCAGGCTGTGAGCGCCCGAGAGGCACCAGTGCTTCCAGTGGCCTCTGCTCGATGCCCCACCCCGTCCCAGAAAGTGCTCGTACCCGTGCCGTTCACAACACTCACAGCTTTTCAAACCTTGTCCAGCCCAGCGTGTCTGGTTCTCACCCCTCCTGTGACACAGGCAGGCACTGTCACCCTACCCGGCAGGTGAGGAGGGTCCCGAGGGACAAGCGGCTTGCTCAGGTCCCGTCTAGGCCCCCAGTCCCTGCAAGTGCAGAGCCTTGCCCGGCTGCGGATGGAGAGAGATGTGACCTAGGAGGAAGGTCGCAGGGATGCCATGCTGCTGGCTTTGAAGACGGAGGAAAGGCCACGAGCCGTGGAGCGTGGGGCCCTAAAGCTGGAAAAGGCAGGACACGGCTTCTCCCGGGAGCCCCAGCAGGAACCGGCCCGGCCCGCACCGGACCAGCCCAGGGAGACTCGTGTTGAGCTTGACCTGCCGAACTGTGAGATGAAAAATGTGCGTTGCTTCAAAAGCCACGACGTTTGCGGTAATTTGTTACAGCAGAAACAGGAGCTAATATAATATGGAACAGCACAGAAAGCCCGGAACTCTTTCCTCTGCGCCTTCCCCCAGGTCACCAAGGTCTGGAGAAGGAGGGGTTGCGCTACTGTTCATGATAATTACAAAGAGAGGAAGTGGACCAGGTGAGAAATTCCATCTCTCCCCAGGCAATGCAAACTCGAGTATTCACTAGCCCTCTTCCGGAACTCGGGGCACAGGCGGGTGGGTTACCCATTCGAGTCTCTCCAGGCCCTGGTTCCAGGCGTGAGTTCAAGGGGAGATGCTATCGGAGCAATTTCCTCTGCACGTGCACTTCTGGTGACTCCTTGGGCAGGTGATGCAGCGAGGGAGGGTCAGTGCTCGGGGACTTCCGGCCATTCTCTCTGGGCCCCTGGAACTGGAACCGCCATCCGGAGTTCACAGGGCTGTAAGGAGGCCCCAGTGTGGCCCCAGGGAATTCTGCAGGGCGGGTGGAGTAGAGTTTGCATGTCAGAGCCCTGCCCATCTCCAAGGGCGCCCTTGTGCAGTCAGGGCTGATCGGATGCAGGTGAGGGGGATCTGAAAGTGCAGCGAAATCAAACGTGCCTCATCCAGGCCGAGATTTAGAGAGATCTGGGGTCCTGGAGACCAGCAGAGCAGAGCAAATCTCAGTGGCTGGTTTCTCCGAAAGACCAGCTCCCAAGAGCACCAGGCTTATGGGATTCGACTGGGAGACAGGAAATCCTCATTAGAGGGGTCCGGTCGCAAGACAAGGACTCACCCACACGCACGTGCGCACACACTTACACACACAGACGCACTGTGACACACGTTCCCACACACCCCCAAGCCATCTAGAATCACTGAGCGGCCAGGATCTTCCCTCGGGAGCTGTGACCCAAAGGCTGTGAGTGGCAGAGTCAGCCTGGGTTTCTTTCTTGATCTTTTCAAATCAAGCACCTGCACTGTTAGGACTCTGATTTCCCACCGGCTCCTGGGGCCCAGGGTCGGGTGTGAGCACACCCATGTCCGGCAGAGTCCGGGGTGAGGCTGGAGGGGAGGAAGGACGGGACGCAATAACCCACGCAAACCCGGGTGCACAACTGCAGGGACTTTGTACGTGCGCCTGTGCAGACACAGGCAAGGGCAAGACGTGGTCGCCCCCAGCAGGGCACACGCCCCTCGGCCTTCGAGGTCATGATGACCTGATGCACCCAGACCACTTGGGGCTGAGCTGTCCTCAAATGCAGCCGGAAGCAGCCTGCCAGGGGTTTGAGGGTAGGGAAACGGGGAAGTCCTTCCCCCATCCCAAATAGTTGCCTGTCCTGGCGCCACAGTGCCTGGAGTTTCACCACGAGAGGCTCATTCCTTGGGACGGGCTTTCCTTTACTCCAGGAGGTTTAGCTGACCAAGAGCATCTCCACTAAGGGTTTAACAGCTTTGGGATCCTGAGTAGAGCTGGGCCTAGGGTGGGAGAAGGTGGGTGGGCTGAGAGGAGAGGTGGGGAGCTGAAAGCCAACCAGCCCAGCTCCAGACCACCCCACCCCCACCCTCATGGTGCCGACCCCAAGCCATCCACCGCAAGCCGGGCGGGATCTCTGCTCAACAGCGGTACACAGACATTGTGGTAACACTTTCCTATATAGGTATTTGCAGTTAGAAACGTTTTAAAAATGAAGAGTTCTTTCTGTAGCAAAGAACCCTTAAAATGATAGATTCTGGACCCAGACCGCTTGGATTTTAATCCACCTCTGCCACTTAGTAGCTGTGTGACCTTGAGTGAGTGTCTTCACCTCTCTGTGCCTCACTTTCCTTGTCTTTCAAATGGGGATAGTACCTGCCTCTTAGGTTTATTTTGAGGATTAAATAAAATGAGTTAATATTTGTAAATCATTTAGCACAGTGCCTGGCACATGGTAAATACTACGTACAAATTTGTTAAATAAGATAAAATAAATGCCAATATCGTAACATACTCAACTTGGTGCGTTCCCCTCTGATGTCTGTTTTCTAGTCATGCAGTGAGAGGCGGCAGGAATCCCAGCCTGGAGCTCAGTGCCTGCTGAGGATGTGAGGGCACTGAACAAAGCTTGGGAATGGAAAGACGACAGAGAGGGACACATCAGTGGGTATGTGCCCTTACACAAAAATGCACAAATGACCCCTAGCAGGACGCAGGCTCTCGGGGTGCTAAGGGACACACACGCACACACACACACACACACCTCCGACCTAGCTCTCCCTGACTTCAATCCTTGCCCTGATGGGCGGCACCCAGCCCAGCTTGCAGCCCCACTGTCCCTAGCTCCCAGGGTGGGCGGGGAAAGAGCCACCCTTCTGGTCCTGGCCCTTCCCTGGGTGAGCTCTGGACCTGTTTTCTCAACTGCCCAGTGAAGAAAATAACAGCTGCTTTCTCGGGAATGTTCTGGGGAAGCCCCAGAGGAGCATGGGGCCCTGGCCGGTGACGCTGGTGCAGCGTCTCAGCGTTGCTGCTGGGCGCCCCCGGGGACGAACGGTGCAGGGGTGACGCCCTGCCCCGTCTGTCACACCAGCCATCCTGCAGGGCCTGGAGACCTCGCTGAGACATCAGGTCCCCCCACTGACCCCTCCCTCTGCCCCTCCCTCCCTGCCACCCCTGCCGTGGGTCCTGCGCCGGGATCTTGGGAACTGTATGAAGTTATGTGCTTGAGGAGCTGACAGCAGCCTCCGGGCTCAACTTTTGATCCGCCTGTATGCTGACATCTTCAAAACAGAACGGGCTTCTGGCTCTCCTGTTCCCTTAGTTGGTGGTGGCAGCTCTCCTGCAGGGGTTGGGCAGTGGTGTAAATGCCAGGGTACAAGCTCGTGAGGAGCCAGGACGGGCGCTGTCTGTCACATCGGGGCGCTCCCCTAGCAGGGAGCCTCGGGGGACCTCCGAAGCTGGAGACAGGGACCCCTCGCCTCTCAGCTGCTCCCTCCCTGAGTCTCCCCTTCCTCCAGTCCCCCACCCGCCCCTTTCTGGGTGCCAGTGACTCAGCCTCAGGACCACGGTGCCTGTGGGGCGTAAGTGATGGTCAGGGGCTCCTTAGAGACCCAAGTGGCTGGAGAGGGCCATGCCCTTCATTCAGGGGTTTTCCCTGCGTCCTTGATAGTACAAAGGAGGGCAAGGACAGCTGTCCGCAGTCTGCTGGTCTTCTGAATGAGGAGGAAATACTCACGGGGACAGAAGTCGAGATCCAGGTGAGGATCTCAGGGCTGCTTCCTCCTGAGGCCTCTCTCCTTGCTGTGTAGACACCATCTTCTCCCCGTGTCCTCACGCGGCCGTCCCTCTGTGTGTGTCTGTGTCCTGACCTCCTCTTCTTATAAGGACACCGGTCACATTGGATCAGGGCCAACCCTAATGACATCAGTTTATCTTAACCACCCCCTTAAAGGCCCATCTCCAAATACAGTCACATCCTAAGGTCCTGGGAGCTAGGGTTCAACACAGGAATTGGGCGGGCGGGGCGGGCACAACTCAACCTCTACACATCCTTCTATAAAGCTGATTGGGTCACGTCCATGGCACCAGGCAGGAGGGACACAGAGATGACCAATGCATGGTCTTTCTCTTTGAGGGACTTACAATCTATTAGGCAATTACGTACAGCCATAGCACAAACAGGAAGCCCCGGGAAGGTAAAAACAATGCTGTCCTTGGTTGTACCCAGAGAGAAGGCAGCGGTGTATTGGATTCTGTGGCTGGGGAGCAGGAAGTCTTCTTGAAAGAAGGGGCACTGGTTCTGGGCCTTGAAGGGAGCAAGTTTGCGCAGGTAGGAGCAGGGATGCTGTGATCCCAGGGAACTGCTTGTGTGAAGGTGCAAAGGTTTGAATATCTTCTGGTATCCAGGGAGCTGAGGGCCAGGAGAGCCAGGGAGGGCGGGGTGTTTGTCCAGGGCGGGTCTTAGAGGGCTCTGGGTGCCAGACCAGAACTGTATTCTTTAGGCCATGGGGGCCCAAGCAGAGAAGCTCATGATTTAGCCTCTTGCCATGTTGGGACCTTGGTAGCAGATCTGGGTTAGAGAACGTGACCAGCGGTCAACTGTCCCTCGAGGACACTGGCCGGGCCGGGGCTGCAGGCTGCCGTCCCTGCCTGATGGATGGGCCCAGCGGAGGCTGCCAGTGCTTGAGCCCAGTGCCCGGCCCCGGGGTGGAAGTGGTACAGGACCCAGGCTGGGATAACCATACCATCCTTATCAGTTTTTCAAACGTTTTGTTTTTGAGGAAGAAAAGAAGGGAGAATCAAGTGAGGTTGTTTGGGCTGGATTCTGCCTGCAACGGGGAAGAGCCGAAGGCGTCTAGGCAGGAGGTTACATCATGAAGTTTGCGGGGGAATTACTTTGCCAGGGCTGTAGGCTAGATACGGGAGTCGGGGGGAGGGTAACGGAGGCAGAAAAAGCCACAGATTTGATTATTTCTCTTAAATTCAGCTGCATCCCATCTCTTCAAAGAATTTTCCTCTTTGGTTTCAATACTGTGTTAAAACCCAAGTTGAATAACCTTCCCCACCCAAAGCTATCATTTTCAGCCAGGAGGGGCTGGGGTCCTGGGGCGAGGCTGCAGAGCTGGGCTGGCCCCGCCTCTGCACCCCGTCTCGGGGTGCGTTAATCTGGTTCCCAGAATGGGGCCGACTTTTTCAGAGACGTCCCGTCCCTCCCCCTGTAGCTACGGGGAGAGCGAGGCCTGGTTCAGACTTCTGTCGTCAGGCAAAGAATTTCTGAATGCGGGAGGCTACTCCAGCCTGGATTAAAAAGCCACGTTCATGCCAGCTGGGTTTCTGACAGAAGTGCTACAGGCTGGCACCTGGCAGCGTTACCAGGCTGGCAAAGTCGGGAAACTTTGATTTCTTGCAGCTTTGCTCAGCGGAAGCCTTCAGCATTTCACTGACTCTCCCATGTGACTTGCATTTTTGAAAGGGGCTGGTGTGGAAGTCCTGTTAGATCCCAGCTCCTGGGATGAGGAACTAATGGCGCGATTTGAAGTTCCAGGGGCAGCTGAAGTGAGCATCGCCCACTCCTCCTAAAAGTCTCAGCTCAAGTCCAATCAAATCATGCTCCTTTTCCATGAATCAGTGAATTGTGTTTATGCTGATTCTTGCGCACATAGCAGACTCGAGGGAGGTGGGAGGTGGGCCCGGGTTCGAATCTTGAGTCCGCGAGGTGCGGACTGTGTGACCGTGAACAAACAAATCACTCCGCTGCGAGACTCACCTGGAAAATGGGACGAGCTCAGCCTCCCTGGCGTTTGTGACGTGAACTTGTGGGGACATCAGGTGCAGCGGCAACTGTGATGGATGAGTCGACCGGTGAATGGACCTCGCTTATGAAATGAATCTAAACAGGAAACGCATTGGGACTTGCCTGGCGGTCCAGTGGTTAGGACTCTGCGCTTCCACTGCAGGGGGTGCAGGTTCGATCCCTGGTCGGGGAACTAAGATCCCGCACGCCGTGCAGCGTGGTCAAAAAAACCAAAACCAAACAAACAAAGAAAACCAGGAAATGCATCAGTTAACGGGAAGTCCTCGAGGTGGGGGGAACCCAGCCCTCACTCCCTTCAGCGCTGCTTCACCTGCAAACCAAACCTTGCTTTCAAGATGATGACCTCGTGCTTTACACTCTGGGGCCGAGTCTGCTAACTGTCCCCCAGCATCCAGTCTCCCCTTCTTCCTTTTAGCAATAGAACCTCGCCAAGGAGTGTCAGCTGGACAACTGACCAGAAAGAGACGGAAGCCAGGTGGCCGGGGAGGGGATCTGGTCCATTGGACAAGCAGACGCTGTCACCTCCGGGACATGTCCTCACAAAGGCAGCCTCTTGTCCTGGACTTTCCTCTCCCCCTCCCCCTACCCGGAGGCAGAACAAGTGCCACACGGGTGCGGGTGACACCCCAGGACACAGCATGCAGAACAACTGGGCAGACAAGGGGCCTGGACCCTTCGAGACCTGTGGGGTGCAGCTGCGCTTCCTGTGGACCCCCTGCCCCATGTGGGCTGCAGAGGGGGAGGGAGGTGGGCCCGCACCCGCTGCCCAGCCCTGGACCAGCACGCATCCTCGGGAATTCCCAGCGCTCCTGCACTCACCTGCTCCCTGAATGCACGGTGACCTGATGCTTCCTACCTTCCAGGCACTTTGCAGATATGAACCCTTCCCCCCTCACAGCAGCCGTTTGAGGTCAGTGCTATCGTGACCTCTACACATGAGGCAGCTGAGGCACATGTGGGTGACACAACTCTCGAAGGACGCAGCAGGCACGTGGCAGAATCAGACTGGAGCCCGGGCCGCGTGGCTCCCAGCCACTAGGCTAGTCTTCACGAAGCTTCTAGGAGATCCAGGTACTGTGTGAGGCTCAGAATTCAAAGATGAGGTCCTGCAGCTCTGGCCCCCCAGGCTGTCCCAGCAAGCCGGTGAGGCCAGTGTGAGAGCCAGCAGTGAATGTGGCCCGGGGGGAGGCTAGGGAACCTCCGAGGGAGAAGAAGGGGCTTGCCAGCCTTTGGAGGTGCTGGGTGCCCCTTCAGAATTCCCACCTTAGGGTATGTGTCGGCCGTCGCTCTGTCCCACCTGAGACTTTTCTGGTGGCCCCCTGGGCTCCACTGCATGAAAGGGAAATTACCAGATGTCAGCTGGAAGTTAAAGTTGAGGCTTCTTCAGCCTAAGTGTCCATCGACAGAAGAATGGATAAAGAAGATGTGGTACATGTCTACAATGGAATATTACTCGGCCATGAAAAAGAACGAAATAAGGCCATTTGCAGCAACATGGATGGACCTAGACGTGATTATATGAAGTGAAGTAAGTCAGACAAAGAGAAATACTGTATGATATCACTTATATGTGGAATCAAAAAAATGACACAAGTGAATGTATTCACAAAACAGAATTAGACTCACAGACGCAGAAAACAAACTTATGGTTACCAAAGGGGAAGGGGGGGGCAGGGATAAACTAGGAGGTTGGGACTGACATATACACACTACTATATATAAAATAGATAATCAACAAGGACCTACTGTATAGCACAGGGAACTCTACTCAATACTCTGTAATAACCTACACGGGAAAAGAACCTGAAAAAAGGATAGATATATGTGTATGTATAACTAAATCACTTTACTGGCTGAACACTGGAAACTAACACAACATTGTAAATCAACTATACTCCAATATAAAATAAAAAATAAATTAAAAAATAGAATAAATATACAAAGGTATAAAAAAATTGAGGCTTCTTCCTGGTGTACAGAGAACTGAATAGAGAGTTGTGGGGAGAAAGACCTCTGCAACGTGGAGAAAGCATGTGTTTATCTCTTCTTGGAAAACCCTAGAGCCTTCAGACCCACCTGCAAGGAACTAAAGGGCTCAAGGATGCTGGGGTCTGCGGGGTAGGGGGGAAAGGGAGGAACAGGTGGCATTCGGCAGCAGTGGTAGAAACGTTTGGGTTTAAAATCCTCGGGGTCCTGGGAAGCACGGTTACCATCTGATGACGCTGCAGCCCGGGAGAGTGGCTGGGACTCAGGACAGAGCAGCCCAGAGGCAGGGCCACAGTGAGCCGAGCCCTACAGGTAGATCTGGAGTCCTAAGATGCTGTCCTGGCCGGGCCCAGCAGCCACACGGGATGCTCAGCGGCTGGGTCTTTCACTCTGGAAGGTCTCCGCTGGAGTTCTCACACTTTGCAATTCTGTCTCCTCAGGCTTGTGTGAGTATGAGGGCTGATCCCCTGCTGTTCTCTCCTCACCTCCCAGCACCTTTGTTTTGTTTTTGTTTTTGTCTTGCTTTGTCTTGTTTTTGTTTATTTATTTATATTTAATTTTTATTTTATATTGGAGTCTAGTTGATTAACAGTGTTGTGTTAGTGTCAGGTGTCCAGCAAAGTGACGCAGTTATACGTATACATGTACCTATTCTTTTTCAAATTCTTTTCCCATTTAAGTTATTACAGAGTATTGAGTAGAGTTCCCTGTGCTATACAGTAGGTCCTTGTTGGTTATCTATTTTATATATAGTAATGTGCATATGTCAATCCCAAACTCCCAATCTATCCCTCTTCCCCACCTTCCCCACTCTGGTAGCCATAAGTTTGTTTTCTAAGTCTGTGAGTCTGTTTCTATTTTGTAAATAAGTTCACTTGTATCATTTTTTTAAGATCCTGCATATAAGTGATATCATATTATATTTGTCTTTGACTTAACTTCAGTTAGTACGATCCTGTCTGGGTCCATCCATGGTGCTGCAAATGGCATTATTTCATTCCTTTTTATGGCTGAGTAATATTCCACTGCGTACAAGCACCACAACTTCTTCATCCGTTCCCCTGTCGATGGGCATTTCCCAGCGCCTTTGGATGGCTTTCCGGTCTCCTGACTTCCCTAGCGCTCAGTGCACTCACTTTCCAGGGCTGCTGCAACAAAGCGCCACAGACTGGGCTGCTGAGACAACAGGCATTTATGCTTTCAGCTCTGGAGGCCAGAAGCTCACGCTCAAGGTGTCAGCAGGGTTGGTTCCTTCTGAGGCTTAGAAGGAGACTCTGTGCCAGGCCCCTCTCCTGGCTTCTGGTGTGGGCCAGCCATCCTTGGCTTCCCTGGCTTGTAGACGCGCCAATGCAATCTCTCCCTTCATCGTCACATGGCCTTCTCCCTGTGCGTCTGTGTCCAAATTTCCCTCTTTTTCAAAGGACACCAGGGACTTCCCTGGTGGTCCAGTGGGAAAGAATCCGTCTTGCAATGCAGGGGACGCCGGTTCGATCCCTGGTCAGGGAACTAAGATCCCACATGCAGCGGGGCAACTAAGCCCGTGCGACACAACTAGAGAGCCCACGTGCCACAACTACTGAGCTCGCACGCCTCAACGAGGGAGCCCACGTGCCGCCAACTACAGAGCCCACGCGCCACAACTAGAGAGAAGCCTGTGCACCGCAATGAAGCGTCTGTGCACTGCAACGAAAGATCCCGCGTGCCACAGCTAAGACCCAACACAGCCAAAATAAATAAATAAATAAATATTACAAGGACACCAATCATATTGGACTGAGTCCGCCCCCTCCAGGATGACCTCGTCTGAATAATCTTATCTGCAATGACCCTACTTCTAAACAAGGTCACATTCTTAGGTACTGGTGGTTAGGACTGCAGCATATCCTTTGGAGGCACAATTCAACTCCTAATATCGGCCTGTTATTGGCCTCATAGGGTTCTGGAGAGGATAAAACAATTAGTGGCCATGAAGTCCTCTGCCACAGGGCCTGGTCCGTGTTAAGTGCTAAATAAACACTATCTTTTAGTACAGACTGTCCTGAAGGTTTTATGAGCTTCTGCATTGAGTGAATAGGGAGGGCAGGACTAGAGAATTTATGAGCTTCTGCGTTGCATGAATAGGGAGGGCAGGACTAGAGAATTTATGAGCTTCTGCGTTGCATGAATAGGGAGGGCAGGACTAGAGAATTTATGAGCTTCTGCGTTGCGTGAATAGGGAGGGCAGGACTAGAGAAATGGTCAGTGTCAGGCCGTGGAGACCAAGATTTCCTGCTTAAATTTGGACCGAGTTCTCGTCAGGTGTCCAGGGTTAAAAAAAAACAAAAGCAAACTCTCGTTTCCAAGGCGGCCCAATAACTCCTTGAGGATGTGCCTGCCCCGGAAGCAGAGAGTCCTCAGCAGGGCTGGGCTGGGCAACCTCTGCCACTTTGTTGGGGGGTGGGACGCGGGGGGCGGTCGCCTGGAATTCGCGCTGTTTGCTGGTTTCAGTGGTGGAAATGCTCCCACCGAGACTAATTCAAACCTCAAGACTGACGGCCACCTATAGGGGAAAAGCATCTGAAAAAGAATGGACACATGTATATGTATAACTGAGTCACTTTGCTGTACGCCTGAAACTGACACGATGCTGTAGACCAGCTATCCTCCAATATAAATATATTAATTAATTAAATTAAAAGAAAGAAGACTGAACGAGGAGCTACAAAGACATGCACAGGAGAAGCGCCCCCTCTGGGCTACCACCCCCACCCCGCGCCCCGGGTGTTTCTGGGGTCCTAACCTCCCGAGCAGAGGGGCACCACCGCGTTTGCCCTCAAGCCCCTCCCTCCTGGGCGAGTGCCCGCGGGCTGGGTGTTGGCGTAAAGAACCACCCAGGTGATTCCGATCAGGCTGCCTTGGCCCCGCCTACCCCTCCTCAGCTGATACCCGTGCTTGTGTTTAAGGAGCTACTATGGAGTCAGAGGCACCAGGCACGCAGGGCTGTCGGGACAGGGAAAGACAACAGCCACAGTCGAGGAAGAAAGGCCCGCGCCTCCGGAGGTGTGTCCACGGGCTAGAAAAAGCCCGGGTCCTGCTCAGTTGACAACTCCAGGCAGGTACGGTAGGTGCTGACATGCGGTTGGTTACAGCAGTAAAGTGAGAAGAGCTGAGAAGGGGCCGGGAAGGCGCCGCTGGGGCGGGACTCGGGGAACCACAGCGGATGGAGAGGAATAAAGAAACAGTTGTTCTCCATCCTCTCACCACTGACTCCTGTTAAAAATATCTCCCAGGCACTCTCCATTGTTGAAATAGTTGATCTCACAAGAGACTGCGTTACTTAAGTAGAAATGACTTCTCCCAGCTTCCACGAGACCTCTGGGCAGCCCGAGATAACCCGCCTCACCACACTGAGCTGACATCGTTTTCACTACAATCAAGGACACAGGCTGTTTGTGGGCCGCGCGGGTGCAGGGCCCCGGGGCCCGGGGGGCTGGCAGAGGAGCTCTGAGTGCACACGGTGGTGCTGGCCCACCGGCCAGTCCTGACGGAGGCCTCACCTGGCCCTGTGCCCTTGTCTCCAGGAGACAGAAGCAGCTGGTCCCAAAGTCACTGTTTTCAAACCCTTGGGGTCCTGGGAAGCAAACCTCGAGGACTCAGCACAGCGCTGCACTTGGAGCCAGAAGCTGCATTCTGGTTTCAGCACTTCATTTTCACAACACGATCTTGGCCAAACTGCTAAATTTGTCCAAGCCTCAGTAGCCACATCTGGAAAATAGGTCCAGTCAGTCGACCAGCCAATCCCACAGGGCTGCTGTGATGAGACCAGGCAATGTCCTGTGAAAACAACTGAACCTAATAGGAAGGACCGTCTTGGCCCAAGGCCCCACCCAGCCTCCTGAGCCCCGCAGCTCTGCCCAGCGCTAGCTGCCCAGCGCTGCCATCGCTCTCCTTCCTCCTCCCCAGGTCTGCCTCTGGACCTGGCCTGCAGCCTCCCGCACCCCTCATGCCACCCCTTCCCACCCTCCTCTGGATTACTTCAGCAGCCACAGTCCACCAGGCTGGCTTCCACCTGCATCCTCGCAGACATTCTTGGCAGAATTATCGTCCCCAAACAAAATGCGGACGATAACATTTCCCTAATTGGAAACCTCTCTGGTGTCCTCTTCCTCACAGAGAAGATGCCAGCCCACGGCCACCCATCTCCCACCAAGCCCTGCCCGTCCTCTGACCTCCCAGCAGCCTCGCGAACCTGTAATTGCTATTCCTCCTGACCAAGTGCCCCTCCTTCCGTATCCACTTCTCTAAGCTCCAGCTCATCCCTAAAGATCTGGCTGGAAGGGCAGCAGCTCCTCACGCAGGCTTCCCACCCGCCCCCCTCGGGCACCACATACTCTGCCAGTGCTCGTCACACAGCCTTGTCACCTGTTTGTCTTTACATCCGTGTGATCTGTGAGCTCCTCCAGGGAGGAGCTGCTCTGCGCATGGCCGCCAGCACTTAGCAGGTGCTCAGTCAACATGCAGCACCCTGAGTGAGAGCCCGAAGCAGAAACTTGATACAAGAATGATCAGATGGGGCAACAGGTAAAGTTAACACTTGCTGACTGTGTCTGCCATTTTGTGAACTTGAGTGAGATCCAATATCTTGTCTAATCATTACAGAGACCCGTTATGTTTAACCTTATTGCACAGATAAGGAAATGGAAGCTCTGAAAGATTAAACAAGTTGCGTATGTCACAGCTAGTAAGTGGCAGGATTCAGACTCAGTTTGTCTGACTCCAGACCCCATGCATATTCATGTCTCCTAGGCTGGTTCACCTTGCCCTTGGCTCTCGTAGGAGCTGCGGGTCCCTTTTATGGAGCAGATTCCCTGGCTCAAAGAAAGCTGAAGAATGAGTATACAAGAACCCTCCATCACAGCCAACACCCCTGTCCCCACTGGAAAGACTGACGTTTTCTTAAACGGTAGGACTAGGGGTTGGGATGGAGTGAGGTGCCGGAAGGGCTAGGTAAGGGGTCTCTTCCTCCCCTGGTTCTGCATTTGGTAATGTTGCCTCATGGAAGACCTCATTTGGGGAGGGGGCTGCGTGATGATAACGCCTGCTGGCCTTGTGGTAGCTGGACAACCCGCAGCTGTGGATGAAGCCCAGGAAGCCGTCGGTACCCGACCTCAGTGCTCGTCTCCGTATATTAAAAGCATAACCGTGTAAAGATGGATATTAAAAGCACACCCGGGCGAGACTCCCTTCCAGGAGAGTTTTCACCTATCGTGCTGGCCCCGGGGCAGCAGGGACCCCGAGCGGCTGCCCCCGGCCCTCTGCCTGGTCCAACGGTCACGAAACACCCCCTTGCTGCCTGATTACCGCCGGCTCCGGGGCAGGCCACTGTGAACCGTTCTTAAGCAGGGATCATTTTTCTCGTCAAGCTAAAATCAAATAGTGTAAATTCGGAACAGCAGTCAGAGGAACAAAGGGTTCAGAGGGGCGGCTGCGCAGTGTGTGCAGAGAAAGGAGAGCCCGGGTGAGCGGCCGTGTCCTCGGCGGGGCTGCAGGACCGTCCTCTCTGTCCACGGCTGGCTTTCGGGGGCGGGGCGAGCAGCGAACCCTCACACCCCTGATTGACTAAAGCAAAACACTCTTGGTAGAAAAGAGCATTTGCCGGGGCAACGCCTGCCCCTGGAACCCACCGAGCCTCCCCAGACCTGCCATCCCAGCCCGGCCGCTGTGCCTGGAAGACAACTGGGAAAGAGCCACAGCGTGGGGGCCACGCCGGGTGGGCGTCCAGCCTGCGGGCAGACGGCGGAGCGGCTGACGCAGAGCCCGGCCGGTCTGCATGCCGTGAGTCTCAGTGGCCAGAGTTAGCATCTTGGCCGCCAGCCGGGCTCCATCACCAGGGCAGGGAGAGCCAGGCAGCCGCCCTCCTGAACTGCCAGGACTTCCGTGGCTGAAAGAACCACCGGGGATGCCTTCGGGGCCGCAATCTCAGGTCACCCCGAGAGCATCCGAAGACGAAACGAGGCCTTTCCAAAAGCCTGGAAAACGTATTTCAAACCCAGTCTGTAGAAAATCGTGTTTCCCCCGTCGTCCCAGATACACTGCAGACTGGCTGTCCTCTGCTGTCACTGGTGGACGTGGGGGGGGGGCCCTGATCGCTCTGAGGGCGACTCCTGACTTTCTGAGTAAAGCAATGAACTCGATATCGAAGGAAAATGTGCCCTTGTGCTGTTAGGGCGATGGGCAGAGAATGGAGGTTCTGCGGAAAAAGCACCACTCATTTAAAATCGGATTTTAATTTTTTTCCAGCTTTCAAAGTCCAGCCCAGTTCCTGAAGCAAAAACAAACGGAAAAACCCAGCACTGTATTTTTCATTCTTTCTACAGAAAACAAATGCATTTATCTTATACCCTTTCTTCTAAGTAGAGGTGGATGGTTCTTTTTTTTTTAACACTTGTTTATTTTTTGAATATTTTTGTATTTTTACACTTCTTTCCAACATATAGGATGAAAATTCCAAAAACCTTGCAGAATTCCACAGGGCCCTGATTTCCTATTTCCACAGCCTGCAATGCACCAGCATTCTGCTCTGACCTCCTTTTCACCCTTGAGAATCCTGGCATCCCGCCCCCTTCCTCTCTCTGGAGGACCCCTGCCCTCTGTCACGGTGTCCTCGTCTTAATCACCCAGACCCACACCAAGGACTTCACGGAGAAAGCATCCCTTCCCCAGGGATGGGTTCCCAGTGGCGCCAATTCAGCCACTGTCCAGGGAAGCGTTTGGGGATGGGGCCCCGTGGCTTTCCAGACTCCAACATGCTCACAAATGTTTTGGTCCTATAGCCATTTGCCACCAGGCCTAATACGAGGATGGAGGTGCAGACTGACATTTGGGTTTCTGGAGGACTTGCAAATTCCCCACCACCACCCCTCAGTCCGTAAGCACCTGACCCCAGTCGAGCTGCTTTCTTGGGCCTCACTGGCTAGTTTTCTCTACAATACTGGCTGCAGCTTTAGAACCTGTGGCGGTCAAGGAGGATGCATTACTAATCCTGGGTCTCAGGCCACGCATGTTGAAAGTCACTCTCCAACACATTAAAATCTCCGGCAGCCGTGGGCCCTTGTGGATGCGCTCCGGATGGGATTGTGAACGCTCAGCCCAGCCGACACGATCCTCTCACACAGGGGGTGTCACAGTCGTTTGTTAATAAACTTGGAAAAATAGATGCTTTATGCTTTTCATTCTGCCATGTTTGCCGAGAGACACTGTACTGTGAGTTTTTATAGTGAATGATTTTCCCACTCAGACATACGCAATTTGTGAAGAGACTCTCTGCTCTCGAGAAATAACGTCGAATCCGTTTTGAGTTGGAAGTCACTGCCGTGACGGGGGGACCCCTGCACCCACTACCTCGGTGCTCGGTCAGTGTGGACTCCTGACCCAGGTCAGGCTGACTGGTATCTGTCCGTCCATCCTCCTGTGTATCTCTGTCCATATCACACAGCCAGTTAACGCGGAGCGAGCGTCGTGTGCTCCATGACCAGATTCCTAAGCGTTAGCCAAGGTGTTTCTACAGAGATTTCCCTTCTCATTTCACAGTAGAAACACACCGGAAGGAACTTCACGGGGAGAAATGAGAGTCTGGGTCTCCCTTGCTTGGCTCAGAGAGCACGCTGACGTGGTGAGGGGTGACGACTTCAGTGTGACAGTCCCAGGACACGCGCGTTCCCTTCCTTCTCCCTTCACGGCCCCTCTACCTCATGCCCCAGCGCTGAGGAAGGAAGAAGTTAAGCACATCCCGGAGTTTCCCCAGCACTGGTGGTGGGACCGTGTGGAAAGGACCCCCCCAGCCTGCCTGTCAGCCGGCACTGCGGTGACAGAGGTAGTGAAGGTGACAACCATGCCAATGGAAAGGGGGTGGGAACACAGTGGACAGGGCCCCTCTCCAGGGCCGGGCTCCTGGATTGTCATCTTTGACTAAGTCATCGAAGGGTTGTTTCGGTAGAATGGTCACTCTCACAGCCCGTAAGGAGGGGACCCCAGGACTTTCCTCTATTTAAATAAGGGGGACCAAGGCGTGGAAAGCTTGCCCATCGCGGGCTCTGGGGTCAGGCGGGGTGCTGAGCATTGCCACTCACTCTGTCCCTGCATTCCCCGCCCTGCTCCGCCTGCCCTCAGCCCCGGGACGGACTATCTGGACACACCCAATGGGCTCCCTTGCCTTTGGTTCCAGGTGGGTTTGGGCAGTAGGAGGACCAACTGGAAATCAGAGGCGGGAGGAGAGCAAGGTGGACACTTCCCTGCTTCTTGCCTGTAGGGTCACCGTGGGCCCTGCCTGTTCTGCTGCCCTCTCCCTCTAGGTTCAAGCAACTGCCCCCGCCTCCAGTCCCTCGGGCCACAGGGCGGTGACCTGCCACGACCAGCCCGGAAGTCTACACTTTCACCTGGGTTCCCTGCACCGAACCCACATCTCAACACCCTTCTTCCATGTTTCCCCCTTAGGAACGAGGCTGGTACTTCTGCCACGTGATCATTAGCTTGCAGTCGTTCATAGGCAACTCAGCAGCTTTGGGGTGAAGCCCATTCTTTCCCGGGCCCTCTCCACATGGTCCTCACCAGTCACCTGTCCACACTGGCCTCAGCCAGGATGGACCTCCTCCGGGTGCACCCACAGGCTCCCCTCAGCCTCCCCGAGGCTGCTTCTTTGCCAGCACTGCCTGTCTCAGCCTGGATCACCCTAGGTAGCCCCTGTAATGACCCAGGGCTTGGCTCTCACATCCCTTCCGGCCGGAATCCTTCATGATCTCACAC
The DNA here is from genome assembly GCF_005190385.1 of Monodon monoceros. Classification (NCBI taxonomy): domain Eukaryota; kingdom Metazoa; phylum Chordata; class Mammalia; order Artiodactyla; family Monodontidae; genus Monodon; species Monodon monoceros. Next base: position 102,442,286 of record NW_021703776.1, on the reverse strand, counting down.
CAGGCAGAAGTGTCAAGTTCACATTCCTGGAAGGCAATCCCCTTCCTTCTCCCTCAGCACATACAGCTTAAGGTCACCCTGCTGGGGGGGACACCTTGCGCTGGCTGGCTGGCTGGCTTCTGGAGACCCTCCTATGTGGGGGCTGGCCCCTGCTACTCAGGAGAAGGGTGGCACCACGAACCTCCTGCGCTGGGGGCCGAACCTGGACTGAAGGTTGACACGGCATAAACGTGGAGGGTTGGCAGGCTTTGGCATTGAGGAACTGGATTTAAATTCTGGCTCCGTGCCTTCGTGGCTGGGGACCTGGACCAGCGATCTGGCCTGGCCATCCTGCAAGCCTCCGGAAGGGCCCTGCCTCTCCGCAGCTTTCTCCACCTCCTGGAACCCGCCTCCCCCCTCCCCCCAGCACAGTTCAAAGCTCTGCACCAGACCTTATCCTTCCCTCATTGTTTCCTGCAGGTTGGCTTTGTTTCCCTACCAGACTATCAAGTTTGTGGGCTGGACGCATTAACACAAACACAAAGGGTTGGTGAAATCAGCCGGAGTGAAAAAGATGCTGATAGGAATAGTTCCAGGTATCACTGGGCCACTAAGAACCTCAGTTTCTTCTTTTAGAAACTCTGGGGCTGGAGGAGTGTCTGACTTTTTATTCCCAGGGCAACAAAGGAGGCACCCCCTGGTGCTGGACCTTATGCTTCCCTTTGATGTGAATTTCTCCCTCACCAGGGCTCGTGGTCCTTTTTTTGTCTTGTTCTGGCTTACAGTTCAGATAGGCTCCACCTAGCACTCCTTCATCCAATGGCCACGTGGCCCCAGGAACCACAGACCAAAGGCTTCTCCATGACCACAACTGTGTCCTCAATAAGAATGCATTGCTTTTTAGCCACAGGAGGACTGAAGGAAAGAGAGCAGCTGAATCACAGTTTAAGTGACCACCTTTATCACAACCCCACGGAACTCACACTCTGATGAAGGTATATCCACAGCCCCATCTGCAAATTAAAAATGCCAAATATTTTGACCTGAAAGGTACCTTAAAGTATATGCTAATTTAAAACACCCTTTGACAAACCAGAAAACTGAAAAGGCTTTGACGGCCTGAAACGCAAGTGGTCTGACTCCCAGTGCACGCTGGGATGAAAGGCTGAGTGCTCTCATCTAAGCGGCCAGAACCTTCTGCCCCGGCTCGTTCGCTCTTTCGCGAGGATGCCTCCAAGATGGCTCCCTTCAGTGATGGCACACGGCTGCCTTTGGACACTGCTTCGCGCTCTTCAAAGTTCCTTCCATTTTCCCACTGAACCGTCTCAACAACCCCACGGAGCTGGCTTTTGCAGCCTCGCTCTTCGGATGACAGAACAGCCTGCCTGAGAGACTGCATGCGGAGACGAAGCGCCCCAAGCCTTCCCTACCTGGATGTGGGCAGAGTCGCCCAGTCCCGGCTCCTCCTGGCACAGCACCCGAGTTCTGCAGGACACCCTGTGCTGGCGGCGCGGATTCGCCTTGACCCACGCACTCCGTGCAGAGGGTCCCCCAAACCTCCAGTGCCCAGTCTCAGGGAGCGGAGGTTGAGGCAGGGGTGGCCGTAGAGAGTCAAGCTGAGTGGTCCACCCAAGCATCAAAGCTTTGGCAGTGGCTCATGGTAGCCCCTCATCCCTGATAGCAGAGCCAACAGTCCCGTAGATGTTGACCTGATGCTGCCTGACCCACCGCCACACCTGCTTCCGGCTCTAGAAAGTGGGGAATAATGAAAATGTCACTCTCACACGCTTGTCAGGAGGATCAAGTGAGCTGATATACGGAGCGCGTGTAGAACAGTGTCTGGCCCCAGTACCTGCTGCCCGAGTGTTATGATGGCATCATCTCATTGCCTCGGATAAGCAGTCACTCAGCATTACACTGTGTACGTACAAAGCCTCATTGCACCTACAATTAAACCAGAGCTCAAGGTCAGGGAAAGGGTGAGCACCTGCTTCCTCCCCAGGCTGGAAGAAGCAGCAGACTCTGGGAGGTGAGGGTGCCCCATCTTCCACGGCCTGAGGCATCAGCCTGTGGTCTGGGGCTGAGTCACAGGTTAACTCCAGCCACTGACCTCATGGGTCATTTACCAGGGGTGCAGAAGTGCTGCCTGCAGCGATGTCACAGGTCTGGTCTACCTGCTTCTCATCCACAACACCACCCTGCCCAGGCAGGATAGGAACTCCAGCGCAGAGAGGCTGGAATCCTGAATTTTCTGTTTTGCGGTGTCACTTGTCCACGTTTTAATCCACATCTCCTCCTTCCATACTGCAACAAGACTTTTCTTTTCCCTGTATACGGAGCTTAGATTGGAAAAAAAGCTGTTTGAATTGATGCTACCGTTAAGTCATGTCTTCCTGGGACACAACTCCCGGGCAAAGGGGCTTAAATCAGTAGAGTGCCCCCTCTATCCCAGTCCAGGGAGAGGTGGCAGAGGTGCATGCACTTGCATTAATTAGGCATCTACTGCATGCATGCCTATGACAGGCCCTATCAACCTGCGGATACAGGAACAAGGTACAGCAACAGGACAGACCAAGAAACACAATGTCATGGCACCGTGGGGTGCGTGCCGTGACGGGCCTCGGTCCTGGGCGCCTTGGGAAGCCAGTGGAGGGATGCTTTCCAGCCTGGGTGAGGAAGAGGTTGGGAACGGAGCCAGGAGGAGGCATTCCTGGGGAGGAGGCTAGCTTCAGTTTACAATGCAGATTCTGAGAGTCTTTGAGCTGAAAGAAACCTTTGTGCTCAGGACTTTTTGACAGTTAAAAAAAAAAAAACTAACAGGGATTCCAGAAGAAGTGAGAGGAGCGACTCACAGACGGCTGTCTCCCTCCTGGTCCCCAGGAGCCTGGCCCTATCAGGGAGGCTCCCATTCCCAGGGCTTTGAGGGAAGCTGGTCACCCAGGTCTTCCTGCCAGGAACTAGCTAGCAGGGGCAGGTTTAGGTGGCAGAGACCCCAAAGGTAAGCCAGAGGGTCTCCGCCTTGATGCTGGTTAGAATCACCCAAGGAGCTTTAACTCACTCCCCACGTGCAGACAGGTGCTATTGGAATCCAGAGGCACTAAGCTTGGTGCACAGAACCCTATATCCCGTGTCTTGTTTGTTTTTTCACTTCTAATAATTTTGATTGAAGTATAGCTGAATCACCACGTTGTGTTAATTTCTGCTGTACAGCAGTGATTCGGTTTGATACACACACACACACACACACACATTCTTTTCTTGAATATTCTTTTCCATTATGGTTCATCATAGGACACTGAATAGAGTTCTCTGTGCTCTACAGTAGGACTTCGGTGTTTATCTCCTGTGTCTTGTTGGATGTGCAGCCTGCTGGGTACTAGGGATAGAGGATGGTTTTTCCCATTTCATAGAGGAAGCAGATCTGTGAGGGCCAGGTGGCTGGTCAGATGTCACAGATGTGGCAAGAGAGGCATGGAGTCGAGTTTGCAAGCCCAGTGCCTCCACTGGCCGGAGGTCCTGGCCTTGCGCTGACCCACTCACAGCCAGGCACCCAGTGGAACTGCTGTGAAGGGCACATTTTTCAAGTTCCCTGGAACCGCTCGCTTGTGACAGGGCCGCAGAGCCCTGAGGCTCCTCGGGGTGAGCTGTTTTGTCACGAACCCTTATTGGGAACGGCAAGACTGAGCTGTCATGCTTAGTCCTGGTTCCACCTGGACTCTAGCTCATGCGGGACAAGAGGCTGGGGCGAGGTCCGCAGGGGCCAAGGCCCTGAGAGCATCCGGAATCTGCCAGGGAGGAAAGGAAGCCAAGGAAGAGCCCCATCTGGCTGCCGAGCCCTTGCTCCTCAGGAGCAGGGAGGGGCACGCCCGGAGCCCTGACTCTGCGTTGCTCTTCTACTACTGCTGTCCCCCGGCAACCTCTGGGACCCACGGTCATCTCTCAGGGCCACCCAAGGCCATCGTCAGGCCTGAGAGGAGCAGAGGCACAGACGCACACTGAGGGAAAATGATTCGTGGAGACTCACAGGGAGAAGACATTTGTGTGACGATGGAGGTTAGGTCTTGGGATGCTGCATCCGCAAGCCAAGGAATGCTGGTGGCTGACAGACACCACCAGGGGCTGGAAAAGGCAAGGAAGGGGATGCCCACACCCTGACCTCAGACTTCCAGCCTCCAGAACTGGGAGAGAAAAGATTTCTGTGGTCTTAAGGCCCCCAATCTGTGGTGTTTTATTACGGCAGCCCCAGGAAACTGACAGAGATGGGTAAAATGACAACTGCACGTCAAGCCGTGCCAGGAGGAGGGCTCAGGAGGCTGGGGAAGACTGTCTACCACCTCCAGCCACCCCAGAGCTTGTGAGGGGGCTGCACAGGAAGATGGACTGAGGTAGAGGGACCCTTAGAGGTGAGCTAGTCTACACCCCATTCGACACACAGGGCACAGCCCAGAGAGGGCATCAGGGTAGAAGGGGGCTGAGGCTAGAGCCCACACCTGGGGGTTCTTTCCTGGGAAGCAGGGGGATTGTGAGCCCTCAGAAGATGTGCCTTGGCATCTTGGCCTCTGCAACCCCGACTGGTGTCTGGGACACAGAAGAGGCTCAGAATAATTTGGTGGCTGTTTGCTGTCCCTAGGTTGGCCAGCACCCACACGACATCCTCTTCCCACGCCTAGCCTGGGAACACTGAAGCCTGAGAGATTTGAGAACAGTGCCAGGGTGCAATCAACTTCTCAGCCAGACAGAGGGAGGACCTTGGCCTCTGGAGGTGAGGCAGGAGCAGCTCAGGGCAAAGTATGTTTCTATTATCACGCAGCCTTACAACTCATCTGCCCAGCCCGACCCTGCCCGGAGCACTCCACGGATGGACGGCGCCGGGAGCCCTTCCAGCCTCCTCTGCAGCCCGCCTCCGGCTCTCCCTGATTTGTTTCACTTGGAGGAATTGTTTTGTTTTAATTTACCTTCATTTGGTCATTTCTTACATAAGCCCCCTGGCCCAGGTCATTTGCTAGGTTGTCCGTCCCCCACGTGAGGATCTAAGGTCCCTGGGAACATTCCGGACGCCACTGGACAAGGGGGATTTAAACACAATGTTTGCACCAAGAAAGAGTGGGTTGACTTTGCACGGAAAATAAAATGTTCCCGCCAGAAGCAACTTGAGAAGTGGCCACCCACTCAGGGTTTTTTACAGATGAGGCCACTGAGGCCTAAAGAGCTGAGAGGACTTGCTCAAGGTCACACTCAAGGTCACAAGGTCGTTAGTGACAGCCGGGGGCACCGTGAGCGGGTCCCTCCCTCGCCCTCTTCTTCCCCTTTCTTTCTCCAGCTACTTCACAGCCCACTCCCGCCTCCCCCCCACCCCCCAATCAAGTTCCCTGGCCCATCCTCCCACCCATCCCCCCTCTCTAGCCCGGGCCTCTCCAGGGAATGAAAAGACGCACGCATCCCTCCCAAGAGCGCCGGACACTCCCAGCGCCGCGCCTCTGACCGCGGCCTCCAGGGCGCCCACCGCTCCTTCCCAGAATCGGCGCTACAGACCCCGCTTTTGTACGCGAACCTGAACCGGCCAACTTTCTGCGGCAGGTGGGGCCGGGTCTTCTTAGCTCACCCCTCTTCCTCCCTCCATCCCGCCCCCGCCCATCACGGAGACTCAATTCCAAGGGGAGGAGCGAGGAAGAAGGCCAGTCCCTGACTCCTTGCTGAGGACGACACTGTCCTCCGAAGCCGACCCTGAGCCTCCGGCCCGCCGCCCTCAGGGCCCTCCGCCTGCGGTTCCCGCCCTCCGCCTGCGGTTCCCGCCCTCCGCCTGCGGTTCCCGCCGGCTCAGCAGCGCTCGAGCCTGGAGGCGCGTGCCCGGGGCGCTGGCGTGGTGGGCCGCGGGCTCCCGGGGCGCGCCCCTTCCCCCGACCCCAGTCCCGGTCCGGTCCCGTACACTCCCCTCGGACCGCCTTCACCATTTGACCACGAAGCGGGACCAGAGCAACTCCCAGCAGCCGAGCGCTCGGGCCCCTGTGGTCCGGTGGGCGGTCCCTGGGCGCGCTCTGGGCTGGAGGAGGGTGTCGGCGCCCAGCCCCGCGCCGGCCCCGGACCCGCAGAAGACCCGCCAGCAGCGGCGGCCACGGGCAAGGGCTGCCGGGGAGAAGTGCCCCAGACACTCACCGCAGGTGCCAGGGCGCGCCGGAGTTCAGATGGGTCTTTCTGGAACCAGAACGGCATTTTTCCTCTGAGAGCCGGTGTCAGGAGTCAGCCCGCCGCCGGGCTCGCCCCGCCCAGCCCTTGCACACACGCCAACACACAGGCACACACTTGCACACGCGCCCTGCGCATCGCACAGGCTCCCGGAGGCCCGGCAGGGACCGCAGGGACTAGCCCTGGGGGGCGCGGAGGGGGGGTCTGCAGGTCTCCCCGGTCGCTCCGGGGAGTGAACCATTTCCAATCTCGCGTAGGGACGAAGGTGCGGGCCAAGGTTGAAGACCCTGGAGCCCGAGGGCAGCCCGGAGGCCACCCCGGAGCCGCGGCGGGGGTGGGGGGGTGTCAGGAAAAGTCGGCGCCCTCGGAGACGAGGGGTGGTGGGACTGACTGAGGCTGGCCTTTGCCCGCGGGGCGCAGGGCGGGGATGGGGCCGGGTGGGGGGGCTGGGACCCGCGCACTCCCCCTCCCCCGCCAGCCTTGCCCGTGGTAGCGCAGTACTGTACGCCCGGCTTCGCCCAGATCCCCTCGGAGGGGGCGGAAGATGGAAGTTGGCTTTTGTCTGACCCGGTCAGACAGCCGTTTTGTGGGATAAAGGCTTAACGCTCGGTGAACACGCAGAAAAAGCTCAGCGCTGGCCCTCTGACAGTCCCATTGTCTGGGGCCTGAGCCCAGCGGTTCGGTCTGAAAGCGCCAAGTTCATGACATTTCAAAGAGAAATGATACTGGAGGTGGGGAGGGAAGGGTGGGCCCGAGAAACAAAACCCTAGGAGATAACAAAATTTGGCTCCTTGACCACGGGACTCCTCGGCAGCCCTCTTCACACCCGTTCAGACCAAGTCCCTTTCTCAGGACACATCTGGTTGGGGAGCCATGCAGATAGAGTCAGGATCACCAGGGGCTGCCGTTTGCAAGGTGAAGGTGTGAAAAGATGCCCAGATAAGCACTGTGGAAGCTTCTAGGACTATTAGCAAAGCCCCACAGCCAGCAGCGCAAGCTCCCATTGTCTGCACTGCCCCGCAGGATGAGACTTTGCCAAAAGGACTTTAGGTGACAAAACGAGTTTATTTTAAAGAGCTAGAGTGTTATTGTTTTCTTTCATTTTTATTACTGTTATTACCATATCCTTTTAAAAAAACATTATTTTCTGAGCCAGGGAGCAAAGAAGCTTCCATTTTTAGTGTTTAATTTGTTTAATGTGCCTCTCTGCAAAAGCAAATAATTCGGGAGAGAAAGCGGAGCAGTCAGGAAATTGAATGTGTTTTGTCTCCAGCCAAGTTTCCCTTGAGTGATTTCGTTTGCTTTCTGTCTCGCCGAGCAGGCTCTGCTCTCGGACCTCCAGCAGGCTTTGCCAGGCCGGCAGGCGAGGGCCTCTGCACCCCTCAGCCCTTTGGCCAGGTAAGCCATCCTCTGGAAGAACAAAACAGGCCTTGCAGAATCATGCTAACGCGAGGAGAGAATAGGATTAGGCAAAAGTACCAGCAAGGTAAGTCGGATTAACAGCAAGGTTCAATACATGTTGGCATTCTTGTGCAATTTTTAATTCTACAAAGGTATATGTTTCCCTTCCCTGGTTTTATTTAAAGAGGCTGTTTGTTTGTGCCCAAGAGTGGTAAGGCTCTGTGCGGAATTGGAAACGTATAACCTTGCAAAATGACATTTCGCCCTGTAAGAGCGTGACACGCACGGGCAGATACCGGCAGAGCGCAGACGCGCGTTCTTTGTTAACGCCTCTTGCCCCCTGGCGTCGCTTTGATGGAAGGACACTCCCACGCACTGCTGCGGAGTATCTGCCAACCGGCTCCTTCCCCACAGGCAACCAGGGAGATGCCTGCTAGCCGAGTCACTTTTTAAATACCCAAAGTCGGTGTTTAAACACTTACGAACAGGGACTGGAGATCACTAAACCTTGGGAGCAAAGAGTTTGATGGCAAAAACTTTTTTATACTGTTGAAAAAAATATATATCTGTATTGCATTTTGCCACATGCAAGTTTAGTCTTCATTGGTTAATCAGGCTCCTCTGTGTGTCATAAATTAGTACAGTTTCTTTGGGGCAAGGCAAGGGAGCATTTATAATAGTTTCAGTTTATAAATCGTTTAGCAATAAACTTTGGGGGCAGAGGGCTGCAGTTCCCTGGGTAGCCAAGGCTGGTTCATGGACTGTTGGGGAGTCATCGCATCTGACTGTCTGTGGCATTTCTGAAGGTCCTTTCCAGGATGAACTGCAGACAGAAAGCCAGAGTGGAAAGAATCAACCCAAAAGGCTTTTGAGGTTCTGACTGAGAGGGAAACACGTGTTTGCAAAAGCTTAAGGCCAAAGGAAAAGACAGTTCTGCTTGATCAGAGCTTTCCCCTTTGGGGGAGGTCTCGGAGAGAGGACAGCCATGGGGTTTCTGCTTCCATTTCAGACTCTGCATGTTGTAGGTGATATAGGGCATGGATTTGGAATGTGAATCTCCATAGATAGAGGTGGAGTCCCCAAGGAGACTGGGCAGGGTGAGAACTCTGGGAAAGCTGTGGCGGATGTCTCTTCCAGCACTCCTGTCAGCTCTGTGGAACTGGACAGAGAAGTTTTCTCCATCTGCGCCCTGGCTCTGCTTGCCTCGCTACCTGTGAGCTTCCCACAGAGAAGCTGAAGAATTCCTGATGGTGCGTTTCTATAGTGTTCTCTGGGTGATGCGTTTAGTAAACTCAAGAAGTCTGTAATTCCATTTTGATTACTCTAGTGAAAGGAGAGTCCAGGTTTTGTTTGTTTTTAAAAATGTCTTTCTCTTTTCCGGATTTAATGCAGATACGTGCGTTTATATAAGAGGAATGGACTTTTGCAAGAGGCCAGATCTCACCGGTTCCTTGTTTTAATGGCTGGGTCTGCGGATTCATGCACGAATGCCTCTTTTGCAACTAATCAATAACCTAGCTCATTGTGGAGGCCGCAGAGCTCCAGGGCCTGTAGTTTTCTCTTTGGTGGGTTAAGCTCATGACCTTTTGGGTCTAAACTCTGTTCTGGTTACCCAGTACATACACTTTAAAGTTACTTATTTCCATTTGATGCCTGACAGTTCTAAAGGCGTGGAGAGTCTGACCCTTTTTGCCCCCCCCCATTATCTTTAGGCTCTAAAATCTTTCAGGAGTTTTCCTTTGCTTGAGCCCATATCTATAACTGAGGTTCCCATTTTCCCAGATGTCAGCACCAGTACCTGAGTCCAGATGCTCTGTGGCAGGAGAAAGTGTGGTTCAGCGCACCCGCCTGCTCCCCTCCTGCACCCGTCCTTCTCCTCTGCCTCATTTTGCGGGAACCTTGAGCTTAATGTGACATGGAGGGGTTCCCAGACTGGGGCACGTTGAACAAATGTCCCCCGTAGACAAGAACGACGGACGAGCTGGCCGTGGGGAAGAAGAGTTCTAAAGCAGCTGGGAGTTGACCAAATGTGTAGAAAACATCAAAAGGCGCACTCATTCGCACACCTCTCTTTGTGCCTGGGTTGTGTATCCCTCGGCTGGTTTCCCTGGGCTTGTTCGTAACTAGCAGATGTATTTCTCAGAGGGATGCTGTCCTTATTCCTACTAATAGCACTGTTTGCTTACCTAGAAATTAAAAGTAGAGGTGAAGCATCCTCCCAGCTGAAAGGGGATAGCCGGAACTCCCTGGACAGAAACGAAACTGGCAGCAACTCTCCGTGAGTGGTGGTCGTTGTAGTAGATCCAGAGCTCGGTGGAGAAGCCCAGACCCCGGCCTTTTCCTTGAGGCCATTTAGTCTGCACTCCCTGCCTCCCATCACCAACCCACAGATACTGCCAGTAATAACAACCACCAGCTCAGAGGCGGGCAGGCCCTCGGCCACTGTATGTGTGCCTTTTTTGGCCTTGGGACTGGCAGCCTCCAGCTTGCACAGTGGTGGTCTGCACCCGTGGACCCAAGCTCCAACGATCTGGGGCCTGGGCTGCCGGCTGCACCACGGTGGGGAAACGCCGGCTGCTTCTGGGCACTGGGGGCTTGTTGATTGCTGAGGGGCTGGGGGTTCTCGGTGGCGAGGCCCCTCCAGGGCCCAGGCCGTGGATCAGGCCTGAGCCTGAGCTCCTAGGGGTTTTGTTTTTGTTGGGAGAGGGGGTTTGGAGACAGGAAGTGCTTGCAGAGCGTAGGGGAAATATTTGGAGAAAGCTGACAAGAATTCAGCCCCAGATCCGAGGAGGTCAGTCATCTAGGCCAGACTTTAGGGAAACCCAGCCGGGGAGGTGGGAAGTAGAGAGACACCCTGTTAGGTCTTCAGGGTTGACACTTTGGGGGCCCCCACCCCCCATTAGGAACCTCCTTCCTCTGCAAGCTTGGAGGATGGGCATTGCGCACACAAGAGGCTCGGGCAGTCCAGTGAGCCCTGCTTCCCACTGCTGGCCTGTTTGGGGGAAATGTGATCAAATCCATGCACAATCACCAACCCCTTTATCAGGTAGGGAACCCCAATTCAAAAGGGAGAAATGGGAAGCTTTGGAAACCCGCCACTCTAGTGATGAGGGATGGAGAAGGGCAAATTTATTTCCACTGGACTGCTGTAAAGTAGGTTTGGAGAGAACAAAGCAAAAATGTTTGTAAGTATATGTATATATTTCATATTTGTCTTCTGTAAATATAGCTTTATTGGGTGTCTTAAACGCCTGAATTGAGCAGAGTCCAAAAGCTGTCTGTTGGCCAAGTTCACACACATCGGCTCTCTCCCTGGGCATCTCCATGCATTTTATTTATTCTTCAGTTTTTTCAAACTTATTCTTGAACCACGTGAAGGCAGTTTTATTTGGCTTGTAAAGACTGTTTAACCCATCGAGTATGCATTGTAGAAGTTTCACCGTCAAATGCCAGCCTGAGTTCCAAATTGGGAAGTTAAATATTTGTTTTTAATTTTCTGGCTCAAAAATGTTAACTAACAGAAATGATTCTTTCTGCTCTAATGTGCTTGCATACATGGGGTTGTTATTAGAACCTTCCCCTAAAACAACATTTGCTTCCTGTCCTGACGCATTGTGTTTGGAAACTCCATTCTTAGAAGAAATTTTAATATGTACAAATAAAAAGCAAGTGCTTGACCTTAGGGGGTTTTGGTACAAGAGGCAGGGCAATGAGGACACAGCATTCATATTATTATTTGAGCAGCTTGGTTATAGACCAGGTTAAGTAAAAGAATGTATTTTGTGGGAAATTGTAAAAGGGCTTGCTTTACAGAAAACATTGGCACCAAAGTCCCCTTAATGCTTGTCCTTTTCAATATTATAATTGAAGACTGAAAAAATAACTTAAATTTGGAATTTTATAAAGAATTTCAAGGTTTAATTTGCCAAATATTTTAGCTTTGTTTCATTTTTTCATCTACCTATTTATACATGTCACTTTCTTAAATTAAGCACATTGCTCTTTACTGAGTGCAACTAAACGACAGAGAATACGAACAGGTTTGGAGATAACCTCACACATGACCCGCACATCGTTGGGAACGGAACCAGGGAAGACTATCTTCTCTGGGGAGGTGTATTTCCAGGCAAATCAAATTGCAAACAGTTTAAAATACCCTCTGCTCAAACTAACACTTGCGTCTGATGGAGGAGGTACCGTCTGACCATAAACCAAGACGGGATCCCTCATAAAGAATCAGTATTCCCACATCCTCACATGTGACTTTTTAAAAAGGGCCCTTTGGGGGAATAGACGCCTCTAGCGCTTAGGGAGTTGAGGTACACATAACCTCCACAACTGCCTAGTAACTGTCTTAACTGGGGTGCCATTTACTTGCTCTCTGCTTTATCCTCCAATGTCTAAAGGAAACAAAGATGCCGCCTACCTACCTCTGCTAGGGGAAGTTCGCTTCCGTTTCTTGTGGAACGCACGCCAAGGACCCTCTCTTCCCCTAGACCTGGTGTTAACTCCCATGAGTGATGCCCGCTGCACCTTCTAGAGTGACCCGAACCGCTTACATCTCTTTTCAGCCGAGCAGGGTTCATCTGAAGTCTGCCCTTTACGGCATCCACAGGTCTCCTGCATGAGACACACACGTGTAGAAGGTGGCCATGTATAACCAGAGCTAGGTAGGTTTTAGTGGGTCGAGTACGACCGTTCTTGATCCCCTGGCAGCTTGAGTCCAGGAAACTCCCTCCGCCTCCACCTCCTTCCTGTGGGAACCCAGGGAAGGAAAGGAAAAGGAGGCACAGCTTTCTGGTTTTCGAGGTGGGCAGGGATGGAGGGGCTTCTAGGGGGCAAATCATTTCTTTCCACCAAATTCAGGGATTTAGCAGGTCACCAGGTAATTCATTCAGCCATGTGCTCTGTAGCCAACACCATTTTTAATTTACCAGGAGACGCTTCCCTCTCTCTGAGATCTAGGACTGCCTTGGGGAAGCCCTCCCTGCCACGCAGCTGAGGCAGACTTCCCCCGGCACTGCCTTTCCTGGACCATTTTGGACCTCCTCCCCGGGATCTGTAGGCTGCTGTATTGGAGACTCATCAAGTCTCATGTGCTCCCACTCCTGTCCTGCTCCTGTCCTGGTGGGGTTGGAGGCTGAAAGGGGTGGGACAGGAAGGGACAAGGGGGTATTTCTCTTTCACTTTTGCTTAATGCTTCCTCTTAAAGACAGCGGGGAGGTTTGACAGCAAGCTCGCCTATTAGGTTTCCACCCTGTCTGCCTCCCCGTCAGCTAGGAGAGCCCCTGTACTTTAAAATGCAACCTCCCCCTCTTCCCCACACTGTTTGAAACGCGGCTGTGAGATTTGGCTGAATCGAGCTGCGTTTGCTGCCGGCACGTGGGTCCGGGCGTGGGCGCGTTTTGCACGCACGGGGACGCGTGTGCACGGGGACGGCGTGCGGCGGCTGTCGTCCAGACCCGTTCCTACGGGCGCAGCGCAGCAGCAGCCGCGGACTGCGTTGGGAAAGCGGACCGAGGGTGGAGGAGGTCGAAGGGGAAACTGGTCCAGGCGAAAGAACAATTAGGGCCTGTCGGGGTGCCTGCACTTTCCCGCCTTCTCGAAGTGACCTTTACGCCCGCGGCGGCGAGGAAGTAAACAATATTGATTAGGTTCTTCCTTCGGTTCCACGGGGCCGCGCTCCGCTGTGCAAAATGAACCATCAGTGGACGCTATTGACCGAGCGCGCTGGCGGCCTCTCCCATTCACATGTCCGCGCGTAATGAATTCGTCCATTTAGAAACATTACAAGGAATATTGGAGATTGACTGCCAGAGGAAGTGACACTTGACCCTTGCATCCTGCGCCCCGGAGGGGACAGCAGCCCGATTTCAAAATAGCAGTCCTCGAGCAGCGCCGCGCGGCGGTGACCGGCCGCCGCCCTCCAGAACCTCTCCGGGCCCCCTTACTCGCCCCTCCCGCCTTGCGAGCCGCGTTCCCTGCTCGACACCTTCTCGCCGCCGCGTTTCAATCAGACTCACTGGGATGGTACCGAGCAGGCGCCAGGGACAAGAAACAGGGCGCGAGCGGCAACGCGCGAACACGCCGAGCCGCGCGATCCAGCGCCCCCAGCCACGCGCGCGCTGCTCGCGGGGACCCCACCCGGCCCGGCCGGATCGCCGAAAGAGCTGGGGCCCGCAGGGTCGCCCCCGGGACGCAGGGACCCTCCCGGCTCCCGCGCCCCTCGCTTCAGTCTCCGGAACGAACTGGGCGGGCGCTTGCCCTTGGCGAGCCCGGGGCTGGGATGCCCGGGAGGGGGATGAAGACACGTCGCCCCCTAATCGCCGCGCTCCCAGTTCGGTTCCTGCGGGGACCGGAGCGAATAGTGGACCGAGATGCAGAAAGGGAGGAGAGAAAGGACAAGAGAGAGGAGACGAGGGAGGGGAGAAGGGCCTTGGCGTGCGTCCCGCCCTCGGGCCTCAGCGCCCCAAACGCCCCGCGCTTAGGGCGAGGTTGGGAAGGCTCCGAGACCGCGCGGCGCGGATCTGGGGCGCTTAGGACATTCACAAACATAATCGAGGTGCCGAACTGGGCTTCTTAATTTCGAAGTCGGGGCGGGCGGGTGTGGCTGGAGCGCGCGGGCCCGCCCCAGCGCTCCGAACGCTTCGCTCTGGTCTCCCTCAGGCCGCGCGAACCCGCCAAGACTGCTCCGCCTGGAAGTCCGGCCGCGCTTTTTGTTCTGGCCGGTGGCCGTAATTTAACGTAAAATGCCTATTAGAATTACTGCTGCTGCTACACGAGTTTCTCCTTGTTTTGCCACCAACTAACAGGATTAGCCAACAAGAGCGAGATTTCAAATTAACCATAAAAATTACAAATTGCAATTCATTTAGCTGCCCATTTACTACATTAAAAACCATAAATAAATGAATCTGTGTTCGGAGGGTTGAAACGGCCGCGAGGAAGCCTGAGCAGTTGAACTCAGGCCTCGCTCCTTGCCAGTCAGGGCTTGCGCCGGGAGTGCGGCGGTCGCCCGGTTGGCACTGTCCTCCAGGGCACCAGATAGAGGCAGTGTGCGCTGTAGAGTTCTTTCAGGGGACTTAGGGCGGGGAAGGAGGCCCCCGAGCGCAAGCATTCTGACCATCTAAATGACTCCCTAGGAAGGGGCTGTGCGGGGGAAGAGGTGTGGGCGCCGAGGAGTGGTCTAGGGGAGAGGGCTCTTCAGAAGGAACGCCGGGAGACGCAGCAAAAATGATTTGCAAAGCTGAGCGGGTGGTGGCGATTCTCGTCTGGCGCCTAGAGTGTAAGGAGTGAGATGCTGGTGAGTTCCGTGCTGCATTTGGCAGTGGACGTGCCTTTAGCCAAATTACTGTTTCCAGTCGGTTTGCAGGGGCAGGCGGGCCTTTTTAGGCCCTTCGTCTGGCCTGCGGGGTGGGTGTGTGGAGCTGAGCGGCCTTTCAAACCCAGTTTCTGCTTTCTCAATCATTGAAGTTTTATGCATTACAGGCGCCCAGAGTCCTAAAGTTTTGTGTGGGCAGTAGACTCAGTGGGAGGCGTGATTTATGGGGGATGCGCTGGGTCGCGGTGGGTGAGCGAAAGAGGATTCCCGCTTTGCTGGGGGAGGCGGACTGGGCAGGAGCTCTCTTTCCCCCTTGGCCAAACGTCACTTAGAGGCAAACACTGACCATGCCTCGCTCCCACCTGGTTGGTTTCGGGAGATTTTGTTTCTAAGCCAAAGGGTCTTTGGTAACGGACACGCGCTTTGCTTCTCTCTGCAGCCGGCACCAGGCCTCCCCAGGGCAGGTGACGTTGCCCCACCGCGTGCGATCAGCAGGGGGCGCGCTGGGACACCTCCCCCGCGCCAGCCGCCAGCCCCGCCGGCCACCCGTGGGGGTGGGGAGCTTCGAGCTTCTTTCCCCGCAAGTTGGCCCGCGCCGGGGGTCTTCTACCCGACCGCGTGGGCTCCTGTCCCGTGGGGCACTTCCCGGAACTGGGGCGAGGGGTGGTGCGCGCCCCGGCGAGGAGGGCGGGTCGGCCGGAGCCGCGGGCAGGACCAGGCTTGGCACCGAGCTGGCGACGCGCGCAATGTGGCCAGGCTCCAGTGCCCGTGCTGTCCCAGTATCGGAAGAAAGTGCGCTAGGTTCCACTGGCCGCCACCAAGACGCGCACCCTAGTTCTTTACAGACGCACGTTCTTTGGCACCCTCCCACCCCCGCCGCCGCTCCTGCCCTAAACTCTCGGGCCAAATCCAGAGGAGGACATGCCTCCTCCCTAGAATGTTCTCGAATAAATCCTGAACTAGTCTGATTCCACCTGAGCCCGGGCCTCCCGCGGGTAACACCAGAGTCAGGAAGGCCGGGGATGGGGTGATGGGGACGGTAACAGGCGGGGCGGGCACTTGGTGCCCAGTGGATCCTGCGTGGTGCTGGCGCCGCCGTCCCACCGAATCTGACCTTCCTTGCCCTCCTGAACCTGTTCAAAGGTTGGGCGGGCCCCACAGAGAGTGTGCCTCCAGCTTGGGCAGGCCGGGACGCAGGGGCGCACGCAGACTTTTCCAGAACCCCTGCAGAACCATGGAGCCCTTGGCATAGTGCTGGGTGAGGCCTTGGCGCCTCCGATGGCTCCCCGGAAAGGGTGGGCGGGGCGTCCGGGTTGCGCCCCCGGGCCCTGGGCTGTAACCGCCCCCTCCCCGGCCTCGGTGCCCCAGGGGAAAGGAGCGCGCGCAGCCCGAACCCCGCGCGGCTTCTTCCGCAAGTCCCGGAAAAAGGCGTAAGGGGAGTAGGGGAGTTGTTTTCCTGTCCTCGGGTCTCGCTCTCTTATCCTTGAACACGGAGCCAGAAGACGCAAAGGAGAGTTTGTTCAACTCTCCGCCGACAACCGCCGCTCAGTTACGTCTCATTTACTTCCTGCAGCTCTGCGTTCCCGGGCGCAGGGAGCGGGAGAAGCCTTTGTTCCGCCGACAAAGACCGGGAAGCTCGCCGGCCGGTCGGGTGGCCCAGGTTGAATGGGCTCCCCGCGCCCCGCTGCCGGTTTCGGGGCTGCTGGGCTGCTGGGTTAGGGGCACCTCCTCAGATCCGGACTGTGTTCTCTTGGGGCGCCGAACTGTTCCCTTGAGCCTGCCGGAGCCCTTGCAGAATCCTGGTAGAAATACCTAGCCCGCCCCACACAGGGCCTTCCGCGGGGCTTGAGGGGGTCTGAGAATCATTCCCGTGACCGCAGGAGGACACTGCCTCCCAGTCGCCGGGCGGAGGCGGGCAGTGGCTGGGGAACGGGGGAGCCGCGGCCGCGTTTACAGCAATCGCCAGGGTTCATCCGTGCTCACCAGGTGGCTTTCCTCCTCGCCACGTGAGGTATTTTATTAAATCTTTCCAGGCACTCACTGAGACAGGTACTATCTCCATTGCACGGCTGAGGAACCAGGCCGGCGCAGCTAGTAAATAGCTGAATTTGAGCAAGGCTTGCCTTTAGAACTGCGGCTCCGCTGACGCCCTCTGTGGCCCCCACGTGGAGCCTGCTCTGCGCCTTGGGCCGCAGGCGCCTGACCTGTAAACTGCTGATGATCCATCCACCCTGCTGACTCCTTCGTGGAGTGAAGCCCAGATTCTGAGGACTGTCTTAGCCGATGAGGTCGCTCACAGTGGGTCGGACAGGGTGTGGGTGTGGCCATGGCCCTCCCCCTCGGAGCAGTGGGGCCCTGGCAGACAGCACTTTGCACCTTGATGACTTTAAACTGTTGAAGCGATCAGAGAACAGAGCTCCACCGTCAGTCTGGGAGTCTTGGAGCTGGGGCGGCGAGAGGGAGGGTGCGGGGGGATCCTGAGGGAGAAGCCATGCTGGACCCCCAGGTTTCCGGAATCCGTGATCAACAGGCTTTACTAAGCACCTGCTGTGGGTCCAACACTGCACTTGGTGCACTGGGGGCGTGCAGGGTGTTGGAGGGGCAGCCCCCAAGCTTGCTCCAGCCTCCGTGTTCTCTACCCAGAGGAGGGGTCCCGGAGCATACCCTTCTAGTCACGGCTGGACACAAACGGAGCTCCCACCAGCCTGTCTGGAACCTTGCACACTATACCAAACAGACCAGCCTGTGTCTCACATTGGCGGCTTCTCTCTCTTCACGTCTGGTCTTTGCCTGGCACACGAGGAGAGCTCAGTCCTTGTGGGCTAGGCTGGGCGGCACCTCTCCGGCTGCAGCATTTCCTGTACATATGAGTGAGCGAAGGGCAAGTGAGGGGATGGTCCCTCTGGGAGATGTATATGATGTATGTGCACAAAACAATCAGGCTCTGCACCCTTCCTTGGAAGACAGACCCTTTATATCCCCGCGGGGTCTGAGCGCAGCACTATCTAGAGCAGTCTTTCTGGTTCCCGGTGCAGATTTACCTCCACCCCTCCCCCACCCGCTCTGCGTGAGTCCTGACCCCACCCCCCCAACCCCGCCCCAGGACCACATCCACTGACCAGCAGAGCCCGTCTCTGGCCTGGAAACAAGAATGTCCCCTCCTCTCACCACTCCGAGCAGGCAAGTGCGTCATCCATGGATGTAAAAAGCTGGCAGGGCGGATGCGGTGGGGAAATGGGCGGCAGAGCAGAAGTGGAGGCCGTGCTCTCCCAGGGCCTTGCTTTGGACAGAAGCAGCCTGCACCCCCATCTCCATTTTATAGATGGAGAAATGAGATCCTGGAAAGATGAAAGGATCAACTATTAGGAGGCCAGCCAAGGGCCTGGAGGAGGGGAGCCCTGTCAGCTAATAATAACTCATACTTGGATAGCGTTCCCTATGTGCCTCATCCTCCTTGCACTTTATGGATGCAGCCCCCCAACGAGCCTGGAAGATAGGGTCTAGTCTTATTCTTCCCATTTTACAGATGAGAAAACCGAGGCACCGCGAGGTTTGGTGACTTGCCCAAGATCACACCACCTGGTAAGTGGTGGAGCCTTGGTTTGTCACCACACTGTCCTGCCCTGCATAGTGTCACCTCTCACAAAGAGACGCCTGTCCCCAGGAGGAGCCCCACCGTCCACTGTGGACAGATGAGCAGAGACAAGAGAAGGGGCGGAGGAAGGTCCAGCCATCCACCTGGCCCCTGGGTGCCTGCCTTTCATCCTCAGAGCCTCCTGGTCCCTCCAGGAGGGTGGACCTGATGAAGGACGCCTTGAATTTTCCCAGATAAAAGGGCGCAGCTGGCCTCACAGGCCCCAATTACCCCTCTGCCGGGAGAGGTTCCACATGCTGACCCCGGTTCCCACTCCCCCCTCATCCTTAGCTTTGATCTAATGAGTCTTAATCCCCGCTGATGACCCGGCCTCTGTCCATCTGTTTCCGTCCACTCTCTAGGCGGCAGCGCCAGCCTCTTTGGGATTCTTTGGCCTGAACACCTGTTCCCACCAGCGACCTTGTTCCCCAAACCTCCCGCCTTCCCAAGTAAATGTCCCCCCCCAAGTAAATGTCCCTTAAACGATCAAGAAAAAGTCAAGCATATTTAATACCCAGCAGAGAAAAGTCAGGTGTGTTTAATAACAGATTAGATGATTTCCTCCAAAGTGGGTAAAAGAATATTCAAAGTTGAGATGCTTTCTTATGAGACGTCTAGAAAACTTAGCGCCCCAAGAAAACAAGGGGTTTTGCTGTAGTCGATTTCAAGGCTTTTCAACCCAAACGACACCAGCGAGGACTTAGGAGGCTTCCGGGACCGTGGCAACCAGCATGGCTTCTGGGGCCAAGCAGATCTGGTTTAGAGCCCCACCCTTCTCCTCACTAGCTGTGTGGCTTCACGTAAATCTCCCACCCTCTCTGAGCCTTGTCTTCCACCTTCAAGTAGGGCAGGAACAGTAATCAGGGGGTTGCGTGAATCGAAGTGACAAGCTTGGGGCTAGAAACCTGTTCCTAGCACTTTCCTCTCGGCCACTCTGCATGCTCCATCAGGACCTGGGCCCAGCAGAGCCTATGTATGCACTACAGGTCCGGAGGCCGGGGGCCAGGCACAGGTAGGGCAGGAGAGGGGCAAGCGGGAGGTGGACAGTGCCGAGGACAAACCAAGTACTCAGCCTGGGAAAAGACTGCGCTGCTGGCCTTCTCCAAGCTCCTTCTCAGCTAGATGCTCAGGCCGCGGGCGTCCACTGCTGCCTGTCTCCTCTGGATATGATAGAATCTGTGCCATGTTTCACCTGCCCCGTGAGCCTTGCTTCACTGTGTATCTGTCCCCTCCTGCGGAGCCCGGGAGGTCAGGGTGCGCGACCTGGATCTCTGCTGAGAATGCCGGCTCATCCGTGCGTTTGTGTTGTCTATGTGGAACAAAGGTCCACCCCTTTTCCCAGCAACCGAGCCCTGACGGTACCCCTCTTACTCGATGGCTGGAAAGCTGCACCCCAGTTGCCTGTAAAACTACTGCACTTATATTAGGGTTCCAGGTTCCAAAGCTTCAGAGACCGCCCGGGATGGAAATAACCCTGATGAGGTTTAGGGAGAGTACCTGCTTCAAGCGGTTCTCCTTCACCCCAGCCCACGTAGAGGACGAGCCCTCCTTTATCCGAAGCCCCACGAATGGATGCAGCTGGGTTTGAATCTGGACCCTCTTGGCAGGAGGGTAATCGGGCAGGTTTGGACTTCCCCTTCACAGCTTCTTTGTGGACCCCCTGGAGGAGGTGCTGGTGAGCAGCACAGCATCCTGGGTGCAGCCAGGGCTGGGGGCCTCTAGTCCCCAGGATCACACGGCCCCCAGGGAACAGCTCGGACTCCCCTGCTTCCTGCCTTTGGAACCTGTGTTGACTCACTTCATCTAAAAGAGATGAAAACCCTTGGGTATCTCCCCCGGTCTTCCTGCTTCCGGGGTCATACCCGCCTCCCATGACCTTTCCTGGAACAACCCCCCTCGATAGTGACTGCATCTAGAGTTGGGAAATCACAGTTTATATGAAAAAGGGCCGAGCCCTTGCTGTGAAGGGGAAAGCCATGCAGGGCTCCGGGCTGGGGAGGGGGCACCTTCTCACCTTGCAGATGGCAAATGGATTTTCATTCAGAGGAAATCAAATCCCCTAAGAGGGTGCCTAATGTGAGAAGCTGGGGCAGACACTGAAGCCTGGTCATTGAGCCACAGGTGAAACAGCTTCCAGGTAGTGATGTGCCACCGAGGCCCAGTCAGACGGGGCAGTGTTGTCAGCTCCCCCCAGTCTGAGCACCAAGGTGCCTTGCCCCTCTGTCCCTCCCCTCCAGGGACGTCCCCACCTCCCCTCCATCCCTCCCCTCCAGGGATGTCCCCATGTCCCCTCTGTCCCTCCCCTCCAGGGACGTCCCCATGATAGAAGGCCAGGGGGACGGCTCTGCAGCAGGAACTTGATGACCCCACCTTCCCTTCAGCATCCCATGAGGGTGTTTAAATCCAAACGTGGTGTGTAAATGCAGGGTGTTTCCTGAGGTCCTGGAGGTGCCCCTTGGGGCCTCCATGGCTCCTGGAGAGGCTCCCGCACACAGCCCACACACTCCCGGTGATTCCCAGGAAACTGTGCCTCCTGAGGGCAGGGCCCCTCTCAGTCACATCTGACAATCGGCCAATGAGGCATGAAGCTCCCACATCCCCGGAGCAAGCACATCTGACTTCTGTCACCACCTGTGCTGTCCGCACGTGAATTGCTTTGTTTTAACCACTGGTGACAACTCAGGTGGACTCGGCCTTACCTGGGGACTCTCGCGCCTCCTCTCATTCTGGCATCTGGAGCTTCTAAAGGGCTATGGGGGTCCGTCTCTGTGGGACTCGTGGGCATCTGCGCCTGCCGGAAGCTTTGATGATTAACTCCCACCTCTCGCTGATTTAAGTGCTGAATCCATTCTGAGCGGCTCGGAGAAAACAGACAATGAGGACTAACTGGCAAAGACCAGAAGAGAGAGGGCGGGGAGAAGTGGGGCATTTGCTGCTCTCCCTTGTTCCTGAAGTGGGGGCTCTTTCTCCTGCAGTGATGCTGTGGGCCGGGGGTGGATGGTGCAGGCCGTTCCGGATAATTCTGTCCTGTCGGGCAGCCCTCTGAGTGGGCACCAGGCAGCTGCACCACGTTGTCCGTGGACAGCTGTGATTCGGCATCTGGGGCTTGGGCGCTGCCAGGGGAGGACCCCCAGCTGCCCTTCAGTTGCCAGTCCATTCCCTCCCTGTTTGTGTCTCCGTCTGCAAACACTCACTGGCAGGAACTGAGTTGCCTGCCACTCCCAGAGGCTAGAAATGCATCGGAGGTGGACGATCACAGGAGAGATGACCACTAGGGACCTGAGACAGGCTCTGGGGGCGCCGGGAGGGAAGGTGTCCCACACAGCAAGGCCGCGCTGGCCCAGGACCAGGTGCCAGTTTTACCCCTGCCCTGTCGCGGTCAACCGTGACCTCGGGCAGGCCAGTAACTTCTGTAACATGGCCTCCTCCTGCCTCCCTGGGGTGATGCAGTGAGAACTCTGGGTCTGGAGGGAAATGGAGAGATTATCACTTACTGCAACTTTTCTTTTTCCAGAGGCCAGAGAAGACAGCCAGCTGTGCAATCCAGGCTCCTGTGTTTTGGGCCCCCCTCTGGTGCAAGAGGACACAGCTTTGTTCATGCCCCACTTGGTGGTTTCTAACCGTCCCTCCCGCGGAGGTGGTGGAGAGGACTCCTGGCAGGGTAGGGGTCTTGAACAGAACGTGCTTGTACTGGGGGGAATGCTCTCTCCCCTTCCCCAGTCATGTCCTCCCCAGAACCTCAGAATGTGACCCTCATTTGGAAGTAGGGTCTTTGCAGATGCCACTAGTTAGGTGGGCCCTAAATACATGAACTGGTGTTCTTATAAGAAGAAAAGAGGACACAGGGAGACCCCCCAGAGGACGCAGCCATGGACGGCGGAGGCAGAGATTGGGGTGTCTCATCTATAAGCCGAGGAAGCCGAGGGTGGCGGAACCACCAGAAGCCAGGAGGGCCTTGACAGGTTCCAGAGCGCGGGTGGCCCTCCCACACCTTGATCTTGGACTTCCAGCCCCCAGCCGTGGAGAACACATTTCTGCTGTTTAAGGCACCGAGTCTGCGGGGCTTTGCTACAGCAAACCCCTGCGATGCTGAAATGCCCTGCAGGAGAGGACCAGGGGCGAGGCTAGCGGGCGGCAGTGAGGCCAGGGGCTCAGGGGTCCCTCCCACTGGCTGTGATGTCGCTGTGGTCTCCGCGATGCCCTGTGTGCCCCCATGAAGTGTCAGCACAAGGCCCCCGGGGCGAGAGGGTATGATCTGAGGGTGCTGGGAGCTCCCTCTGCCCTCCAACCCCCACCAGAGTCTCCCTCCCTGTCCTGTCTCTGTGTCCCAGCAGTGGCCATGCAGCCACAGTGTGGCAGAGCCCACAGGAGGAGACCAGAATGAGGCCCGGAAGGAGGGCGTTTCTTATGCTCTCGGGCGAGAGGGGTCCCGCCCCCCCTCCCCCCACGGAGCCACGGGAGGCCACAGCGTGGTTGGGAGGTGGAGGGGCGGCCATGAGGGGGGAGCCTAGGTGCCCGACAGAGAGGCGGGAGGGCCGAGCGGCTTAGGGGTGGCAGGTCTGCACACTCTGGGGGCTCCAAGCTCTAGGGGTGGTCCCGAGCTGCCTGGCACCTGGGCCAGGGTAATAAAGGCAGAGGGCTGCTGCCCGTGGGGCGCCTGGGCATAGAGCGGAGGGGTGCCTCTGGACGGTCGTCCTCTGCAGCTCTGCAGGACCCCACTGGGCCCTTGGCTCTCTCCCCAGGAGGGGCAGTCTCTCCCCAGCCAGAAAGGTTTTCAAGATGTTAAATATCATAGCATAGACAAAATCATACAGATAGATAGATAGATAGATAGAGATAGATAGATAGATATAGATAGATAGATAGATATAGATAGATAGATAGAGAGAGAGAGAGAGAGAGAGAGAGAGAGACAATCAGTACACAGTTGTTGAACGTCTGTTATTACCTCGCTCGGACCGGCATTTGACCCGGACCGCAGTCAGGACACCCGGCATCACAGGCAGTGCCCTGGACGTGCAGAACTGTTTCCTGGTGGAGGGAAGGAGAGAGTGCAGTGCTGGCTCCGAGGCGGATCCGAGGGCGGGGTCAGGGCTCCTGGGAAAGAGGCCGGGAGTGTGAGATGTGTTGGGGGCTTTTGTTTTATTTGCAAAGCTCTGCTTGCTTTGCAGGCCAGTGTCACACTTCATGGGAGCGCTCCATACCCACGGGGCTCCTTGCGTGTCACCCTGGTGCCCGAGGACATGACATTGCTGCCCATCTGCTGCTGCCTGCTGCTTGCCCTCCTCCCCCCGTGTCTGTGGGCATTTGCTTAGAGCAGGGAGGCGGCCGCGTGACCTTGAAAGGGGGACACAGCTTTGCGACATGCCAGGCTCCCTTCTGGGGGGCAGGCAGGGTCTGGCTGCACATCTGTCTGGAAATATGTGGATGAAAAGAGGTGCTGTCCGGGCAGTGACAGCACAGCTGGGGGCAGGGGAAGAGGGCCTGGTCCCCCACGGCCTGACTGCTGGGCTGCAGGGCCATAGGAGGCCAAGGACTGGAGGAGGGGTCGGGGCCGTGTAGAGGTGCTGGACGGGTGCAGGACGGGCCCCGGCCTCGCCCCTCAGCCTCCTTCCTTTCTTCCGCCGCTTCACGGCTTGCTACCTGCTCTGTGTTTTGCAAAGTGTGCCATGCACCTCGGAGCCTGCGGCATCTTCATCAAAATGACTGAAGCTGTCGCTTGGAGCCAACGTCCACTTAGGCCTCCCTGTGCCTAGTTACCACCTCCTCCGGGCCCCAGGAACTTTCTGCTGAGTATGAATCCGCATCAGTGTTTCTCAGGCGGTGTTCCTCGGAATACTGGTTTCTCCAGGGATTAATGTTGTTTGTCCTGCAGAAAGGCAGGGGAAGTTTCCATGGAAGAAGTGATCAGGGTTTCCCACCATCCAGGGCCTCCTTCTGTATGCATATTAAAGGCTCCGAGGGACTTCCCTGGCCATCCTGTGGTTAAGGCTCTGTGCTTCCACTGCAGGGGGCACGGGTTTGATCCTTGGTTGGGGAATTAGGATCCCGCATGCTGCGTGGTACGGCCAAAAAAAAAAAAAGGCTCTGGTTTTATTTAACCAGGCATCTTCCCCAGAATCTTTCCCCAGGTAACACCTATTGACACTTCTGCATCTGGAACCCTCTGGGAGAGCCCTGTTTCACAACATTGAGGGGAAATGGTCTGGGAGCAAATCAGCGGTGCATATCGTTTCTGTTTTTGTGACCTAGTAACCCAGCAGCTTTGCCCACTGAAGGGTTTGTCAAGCTGTTATCTGGGCCGATCCCGAGGGAAATGACAGAGTAGAGACAGTTTGTCTCCACTGCTGTGGACTTCCGTCCTCATCCGCCTCTTTCCTCTCAGCGTCCCCTCCCCCCGACCTGCTCGGCTGCCCCGTGTTATGATTCTGCCCGCCTTTCATCTCCCTGAAATTATATCCTTCATGACCAGAATGGAAAGCTTGTTTATACTAATGTGTCAATGACTAGCCCGCTGATATTGCTTAAATTCGGCGTGGGCAGGAGGCTTTGTGCACACCACCCACAGGCCCTGGGATGTTTGCCTTTCAGCAGAGGACCACCCCCTATTTCCCCTCCGTTCTTCTCTTCCCTGCCCCCTGGTCCTCGGCCACCAAAGTTTGTCCGGCCCAGTCCAGCAGCACAGCCTGGGCCTCAGGACCACGTGCCTCGGCTCTCGGAGGAGGGGCGAGGGGGTGGGGCTCCCGTGTGTCGGCCCACAGGCTCCCATCCCTCTCCCTGGCTGTCCTTGAGGTCTACAAGGCAGCTCCCTGACCCCACCATCTGGTGTTTGGGAACAGGAAGGCTTACCCTTTCTGAGTCCCAAGTTCAAGGGCACATGGACCTTCGTTTTTCTTTTCTCCACTGTGTCCCGGGGTGGGGTGATCAACCAGAAGCCCCGCGTTAAGTTCTCGTTCAGTGCAGCAGAGACAGGAACCGTCCCTCTGGACGCACGCAGCCTCTCTCCCTCTCATGGTAGACATGCCCTCATGTTTGCCATGGGCTTGGCTCCTGACAGGGGCCCATTCCCAATCCCCTCTCAGCTGGGCAAGGCCAGGAGGCCACGTGGCAGGTGGGCAGTAGGTGGGAGGGATCCTTTCCACCCTCCTGTGGCTGGTGGTGCGCCACTTGCACTGGTGACCCTAGGACACAGCAGGGTGGCACGCGGGAGACACCTGGGCACCTTGGGGAGCACAGCCACCAGCCCCC
The DNA here is from genome assembly GCF_005190385.1 of Monodon monoceros. Taxonomy (NCBI): domain Eukaryota; kingdom Metazoa; phylum Chordata; class Mammalia; order Artiodactyla; family Monodontidae; genus Monodon; species Monodon monoceros. The sequence continues at coordinate 102,416,520 of NW_021703776.1, read as the reverse complement.
AGTCACCACACCTGGGAGACAAATACATCTTCACCTAAACCCTCTGGAGAGCCGCCTTGGGAACGCTGCCGTGAATCAGCATCGCTGGCGTCCTAGGTGTCCGTCACACCTCAGTGGGGACTCAGGGTTGTTCAGCTGGGGGCAAAATGGGGTCTGGGGCAGCGGTGTTTGCAGGGGGAGAGCGACGGTGCAGGAAGAGTGGGTCAGGAAAGGTGGGGGGCAGGTAGGGTACCTATCCCAGGTGTCCCCGAATTCCCATGGCCTATCTTTGCTTCTGTACCTTTGTGGACGTGGGTGGTAGAGAAAGGGGTGTCAGAGGCCCTGCCTTCCCAGCAGGAGAGGAAGCTGGGGGCTGCCGTGGGTCCCGGCTCGGGCACCTGGATAGGAGCAAATGACCCTCTGTGAATCTTGCCCTTCTGTCCTACTCTTGTTACCGACCCTCCCGAGTCAGTTCCCAGCCAAGGGTCTCCTGCGTGGTGTCGCTGGAGCCAGCAGGAGGGGACGGAGCTCAGTTCAGAGGTAGAGGTAAGCTTTGCTCTCTGCGCGAAGAACTGCTTGAGCTCTAGAGCACGCGCTCTCTGCCCTCAGGCCGGGGCGGGGCTGCTCTATAGGGTCTGGCCGGGGGAGGGGGCGGGGTTCTCGGGGGCGGGGCAGCCGCGCCGCTCACGCTCCAGATCGCAAAGCGCCGGGCGCAGCGGTTCTGCACACGGCCCGCTGCCGCCATCTTGAGTCGCGGTGTCGGGCGCAGCGTTTTTACGTCAGAAACTCTGGTCCGAGCGGGAGAGGCCTCTGCACGCGAACCCCTGTGAGCAAGTGAAGACTAAGCACAGAGGAAGAAAAGGTTAGTCTTATTATCCAGGTTCTGTTTTCGTTCTCCGGGAATCGTTGCCGTGGTTTGCTGGTGACACTTAGCGTCGCAGGAGCTCAGCATGGGTGCAAATCGAAGCCGGTGAGGGGAGGGTGCGTGTGCGCGTGTTGATGTGGGCACACGTGTGCGTGCGTGTGCGTGTGCTCTGACCGGGCCTTCCTGTGCCAGCAGAGAGAATCTGTTTCGTTCTGCAAGAGAACCCGTGCGTTTGGCGGGGATGCAAAGAGTCGGGCCTTAAAAAAAAAAATCTCCGTGTTCTTTCGTGAATGTCAGCAGAGCGGGGCGGGGGCGGGGGGTGGGGTGGACAGGTGGTCCTGGGCTAGAGGGACGGGAGTAATTGGCCACATGCAACATGGTTGTGATTGGTTCCGCGTGTAGCTAGCTGAGCAGCCGCGAAGGCCCCGTGGATTATTAGATGGAAGGAATGAATTTTAAAAACTTATGCTTCCCGTGTTCTTCTCTTCATCGCATAGTCCTTTAAAAATATCCTCACCGGGCAATCTGAAATATTTAACAGGATCATTCTTGATTTAAATCTAATAAATGGGGGTGGGGGTCGCCTTCCACGTACGATACGCGCCCTGTAACCCGAGGTGGGGCGTGCCACGTGCGTCCTCATTCTCCTCAGAGCAGTGCGCCTGCGCTTCCGTCCCTCGAGTGCAGGATGCCTGTGGCACATCCCTTCACTTGGGAGGTCTACAGCAGCTCCGAGGATGGGGGTCCTGTTTCCTGGGGTTCCACAGTTCCCCACCCCCGTCTGCCCTGTGAGCAGCTGGCGGGATCACATTCACCAGGCAGTTTGGTTAGGGTGAGGGGTGCAGCAAGTAGTCCCTGGGGTCCACTGTGCCCAGCCCGGCTGTGAGTCCACTGCCCGGACTCCATGCAGAAGCACAGCAGGGACACCCCCAGGGGTCATTTCCAAAGGTGAGCACTCAGATTTGCAGCTGGACTTCTACCATCTCTGGGCAAGACTGCATGTGCTCTGGAGAAAATCAATTTTGTAGCGTCCTTTTGAGACAGAACCTGCATTTGCGTCTAAATAAAGCACTCTTTAAGTAATATTCTGTGATGTCTTGTCCAGCGGGTTCTCTGCATTGATGTTTTGGTGGTGGAAGTCTCTGCTATTTCATTGCTTTGAAATTGTTAAAAGCACTGAAATGACTGGTACCTCCCAGGGCCCAGGAGAGCCCTTGCAGCCTGAAAAATGGAACAGAGACAAATTAAATGATAATATTGCACCTGCTCCGATCTGTAATTTAGACTCTCTTAATGAAAAAACAATGAATGGCTTCGTTTTCTGCCGTGTTGGAAGCTCTCCTCACAGTGGTTCAGGTTAAAGAGAAACGCCCCCCATCTGCATCCTCCCCGGGCTTTGCGGTGCGGGGCCCCTTTAGAAGGCGCCCTCCAGGTTCAGGGCGCTGACACCATGCTCACCAGGTCTGGCCGTGGCGTCTGTGTCCCTGCAGAGGACAGAGCACGGAAGCCGCCTCCTGTAAATACTTGCCCAGAAGCTCGGGTCACCCGCTGGCTCAGGGCCACTCACAGCGTCCGCCTGGCTGCTGGGGAGCTGGGGAGTGAGGCCTTCCGAGTGTGCCCCAGGTACAGCCCCTGTTCTAGAAGGTTCTAAGAGGAAGAAAGGCCTCTGGGAGCAAGGAGCGGCCTCTGCCACAGCCCCCAAGGTGTGGGCAGTTATACTCAGCGGAGCCACTGCTGTCCGCCAGCTGCCCCCGAGGGGACATGCCTGCCTCTCGGTCACACCCCAGCACCGAGCTTCCCCGAGCGCCCCTCAGACCAGGGTCCCACATCAGAAAGGGCTGGAGAGAGCTCTTCCCTGGCCCGTGGGCGGCCTACCCTCTGCCGGCTGAGAGGAGACGTGCCCCGGACAGGCTCCCCAGGCCCGAGGCTGCGTGGACACCGGCGGGCCCAGGTCCTTGGGAAGAGCCCTGAGTGAGGAGTTTATGGGCCAGGCCTGAGCGCCCAGCTCGCGGAGGGCAGTGGTGGCCCGGGGCTGCTGGAACCAGGCTCCACAGCTGAGTGAGGGAAACAGAAATTCATTGTCTGGGGGCCAGAAGTGCACAAGGAAACAGACGTCATCATAACACACGGAGGGGCTGAGTTGTGAGCAGTATTCACAGTTATGTGCACCTAATATCAGCTGAACAAGAAGCTGTGATGTGATGTGTTGGAAAGAAGCAGTGGAGAAGGCAAGGGGGAGAGAGGCTACAGAGAGCCTGTTGCTGGACCCCGGGGCAGAGGTGCCAGGAAGGGGAGCAGGCGGGCTGCTCGTTTGCATCGAAAGTCGGCCGAACTGTGTTAACTTTGAAAACTGTTATTATTTTTTTTTTTTTTTAGAAGATGTTGGGGGTAGGAGCTTATTAATTAATTAATTTATCTTTGCTGTGTTGGGTCTTCATTTCTGTGCGAGGGCTTTCTCTAGTTGCGGCGAGCGGGGGCCACTCTTCATCGCGGTGCGCGGGCCTCTCACTATCGCGGCCTCTCTTGTTGCGGAGCACAGGCTCCAGACGCGCAGGCTCAGTAGTTGTGGCTCACGGGCCTAGTTGCTCTGTGGCATGTGGGATCCTCTCAGACCAGGGCTCGAACCCGTGTCCCCTGCATTGGCAGGCAGATTCTCAACCACTGCGCCACCAGGAAAGCCCACTATTATTGTTTTGATGAAATGAAACAGAGATAAAATCCTTGGATCATTTGACATTTTTAAAAAGGTGGATGTATCAGAACGTGGCGCCGTGGGTGCAGCTGGCGGGGAGCCCCGAGGACTCAGACTCCGAGGGATGGTTCCCAGGCCACGCACGAGCGCCGCGGGGCCTGGGTCATTCCCTGCGGTGAGAGCTGTCCAGAGCGTGCGGGAGGGTGGCCAACAGATGCTAGCTGCACGTCCGCAGTCGGGACAGTCAAGACCCAGGGTCCCCGCGGACCCCTCACCTGTGCTTGAGACCCTGGTTCGGCTGGCAGTGTGTTCCCTAGGGAGGCCCAGCTTGGGGACCCTGGTGGGACTGGAGGGGAGGAGTTTGGGGTGGGGAGATGCCCTGAAGGCACAGCCCAAGAGTGTCATCCCATCTTGTGCGTCCTAGCCCTGGGCCTCTCGGAGCTGCCCCGAGGGCCGTGCCTCTGGCCAGAGCCCTGCCCTGGACCCTTCGGGATCTGTATATCTGCAGCGACAGTCTCTTTGGTACCCAGTTACGCCTGCGGCGAGCACGCAGGGGGACAGCAGGGGCGGCCTGAGGTGACATGGCTTGTGGATTCCTCAGGCTGGCCTCTGTGGCCCGGGGGCCTGCAGGCAGCATTTGGGGACCCTGTGCCTTTTCTCAGAGAGCTCTGTTTCTGTTCTCAGCGGCTTCTGTGGCACCCAGATGGCTAAGAGCCACCCTTTCGCGTCAGGCTTGGCCGGGCTCTGCCCCTCCTCCAGCTCACGGGTCTGTCCTTGGCTGCAAAGGGCAAAGCTGTGCAGTGACACGGCAGCGACGTGAGGGGAAAGCCAACCTGGAGCCTGGAGGGACCGAGCGGGCCTTATCCTCCTGCGGCGCTGAGGGACCCCTCCCCGTGGTTGGTGCGCGAGAAGAATTCTTAGCCTTTTCTCCGTTTTCCCCTCACTAATACGATTTCCAGCTGTTTGCCCTCATGAACGAACAAGAAGTACAGTTTCCTTCATGAATGTGCCTGCTTCCGAAGCGGCTCATTTACAGTTCCTTCTGGCAGAGGCTGCAGCATCTGTTACCACTTTTACCTGGGCCCCAAGGGCGGAGGTTCTTCCTTTGCTGGCTTCAGATGGTGGTGCATAAACATCTTCCTTCCCTTCCCGGGTTTCGACAGCAGGCAGGAGCAGCTGGGAATTTATGGAGGCCCCAGCTCCTCACCAGGTCAAACAGGATCGGCAGCCAGAGACACCTGAAGGCAGGTGTGCACACCTGGCTGGAGCCGTGACGCACCTTCCCGTCGTATCTGAACTCTGACAATGCCCACCGCGTTGATTCCTCCGGGTCGAGCCCTCAACTGGGGGCTTAGGCGAGAATGCACTTTCCTCCTGGGACACCGGGGGTGCCGGGGTGCTCCCCACGAGACTCCTGCAGTCCCTGGAAGCCCACCGAAGGGAGTCAGTTTACAGCGCGGTAGGCGGCTGGTTAAAAGACAACAGGCTGTAAGGTGGCTGGGGATGGGGTCTGGGTGGAGCCGGTGGCTCTTTCTACTGGATTATTAACTCAACCTTCTGGTGCTTTTGGCCACTTACGTGTCCTCCCTTCCTCAGACTTGCATTTTCATCAATCTGGAAAGCAAGCCCCAAGTCCCAGTCCCCCACAACCGCAGTGGTAAGTTGCCAGAATCTTCGCCCAGTTCGCATGCTGTTTAAGGAGTAGAATATATACAATATGTTTTCAGCATCAAATTCCCGTTGAGATTTGCCTTTTAAAAAATACCTATGAGCCCCCAGTTGATCTCTGATGAGGGAGTAGGCTGGGCGGGGGTGGGGGGTGGGGGTGGGGGTAGGGCGGTGGGGGGGGAACGCAGGTGCTGCAGTGGCCACCAGGGGGCGCGGGCACCACTCAGGGGGAATCTCGAAGCTCATCCCAGGATGAGCCCCATCCTCGCACCGAGGCCTTCCCGCCGGCGTCCCGCTTCAGCAGGGACTATGGGGGGTCGCGTGTCCACGGGGCTTGGCCTGGTTCTAGGTGGGCTGCAGGGGCGTGAAGTGATGGAGGGGGTTCTTGGACAGGAACCCCCTTCTCCTCAAACGCAGCCACTGGGTATTCCAGGAAATCCTCAGTTGCACAGAACACACTGACCAAAAACAAACCAGGGACAACCTGTGGCGGCAGTGGGCACGTTTTAGAAGCAGAGGCAGACCGCTCTCTGATGGGCTCACAGCAGTGGGAAGTGGTTTCCGGGAGGTGGGTCCTGAGTCATCAAAGATCTACGTGTGCTCTGTGCGCGCTGGGAGACAGGAGAAGGGCGGGTCTTTCTGGAGTGCTGCGTCTGAGGAACCCTTGGTCAAGCAGGCTCCCCTTCGCTTCCCCAGCTGTGCGATGGGGCGCAGGTAGGTGAGGCCTAGGGTTAGGGTGAGGGCACTGGCTGTGGGGTCGGCCATGCCACAGGCAGACAGGTGAACTGTCTGTGCTTCAGTCCCTGAGACTTTACCCCCAGGGGACATTGAGCATGTCTGGGGACATCTTTCGTCTGGAGAGAGGCGGTGGGGAGAGGCCAGAGATGCTGCAACACCCCGAAGGGCCCAGCACAGCCGGGCTAATAGTTATCTGGTCCACACATCCAGTGCTAGGCTGGGGAGCCCCAATCTAGAGGGGTCGCCCTGACAGTGGGTCCCCAGGGCTGGGTGAGCACAAGGGTCACATTCCAGACGCCTCCTCTGGGCAGGGGGCACGGCTCCCTCTCCCCTTCGCTCTGGGCACTGGATTTGCCCCTTTCTTGCACCACCTGGACTCCACTCACCATCACTCAACGTGTGCCTACAGGGCACCGGCTCTGTGCCAGGCAGGGTGAGGGGAGAGAGATGGGGTGTCTCTCTCGACAGGGGAGTTACGCAGGGGGAGGACCCCAAAGCTGCCCACGACTGTGCTGAGTTGGTGACCAGTATGGGGCCTGGACAGTTACCATTGTTCGAAGACAAGGGAGTAGCAATGGGGAGAAGCGTGTACACTGAGTGCAGAAGGTGAAAAGTATTCCAAGAGCAAAGACATGTGGTTTCGTAAATTCTTCACCGCACCAGGAAATCGGGAGTGGGAGTGAGGGCACGTGCACTGTCTGTGTGGGGCCTCCAGTGTGATTCTTCTTGCCCTTGGTAGCCACAGCTGCGTTAGCCCCTCGGAGCCATAACATACGTGGCAGATGGGCGTGAGTCTCTCCCAGGTCCCAGGTCTGGCGCCGGCTGGTGTGGGTTTTGGGGACAGCCTGTCCCGGTGGTCCTCCCAGGTCAGCACCCCCCTCATGACCTCATTTAACCCTAATTACTTCCCGAGAGGCCCCGTCTCCAGATACAGCTGCGCTGGGGGCAGGGCTTCGACGTATGAATTTGGGAACACAGACACCTGTCCGTAACGAGCCCTCAGGGCAGCAGGCCTCATGCAAAGGAACCTGCATGAAGCAAAACAGAGACAGTGTGGGCGAGATGGTGGGAAACCAACACCTGTGTAAACGGTTTGCTTGCATTTGTGTTAGAATTTGCCTATTCAGAGACATCTTTGTGTTTCTAAACTGCATTACAAATAAACATTAAAAACAAAACTGAACTTCCAGAGAAGGAAGAGAGCTGATTGGCTTGGGTGGGAGGGGAGTTCCGAGATGTTAGGGTGGATCCGGTCCCTCCAAATTCATTTGTTGGAGTCCTGACCCCCAGTAGCTCAGAATGTCATCTGATTTGGAGGTAGGGTGTGTACAGAGGTCGCGGAGATAAAGTGAGGTCATTGGCGTGGGTCTCGTCCACTGTTTCTGTTGTCCTTGTGTAAAGGGGAAGCTTAGACGTGGACACACAGGGAGACCCCATGTGAGGACGAAGATGGCTGTCTGGGAGCCGCGGAGAGATCCCTTGGGAGGAATCCACCCTGCCCGCACCTTGATCTCGGCCATCTGCCCTCCAGAACCATGAGACTGTCCGTTTCTGTAGCTTAAGCTGCCCAGTCTGTGGTGCTTTGTTACAACAGCCCTAGCGAATGAGTCACAAGTCAGAGGGGGGTTGTCTTGGGCTTTTGTTTTATTTTGTGGATTTGTGTGTGTGGATGAATGGGAGAGACTTGAACATATTCATAGGCTGCAAATAGACAGCAAGAGCCTAGATACTGGTGAGATAAGTGTGATCCAGCCCTACATTGGAATATTATGCAGCCCGGAAAAGGAAGCAGATCCTGACACATCCTACGACGTGGATGAAGCTTGAGGATGTTATGCTCAGTGAAATAAGCCAGACACAAAAGGACAAATCTGTGAGATTCCACTTACATGAGGTTCCTAATCAAATTTACAGACACAGAAAGGAGAAGGTGGGTGCTGGGGTCCGGGGGGCTGGGGATGGGGAGTTGGTATTTGATGGGAACAGAGTTTCAGTTGGGGCAGATGAAAAAGTTCTGGAGATGATGGTGGTGATGGTCGCTCAACAGTATGGATGTACCGGATATCACTAAACCATGCACTTAAAGGTGGTTAAACTGGTAAACTTTGATGTTATCTCTATTCTACTACAATTAAAAAAAAAACAGTAAAGAAAGTGCTGGTGAGAGGGTGTTATTCGCCGGTGTCTGAAGACAGAGGGGCAGTGGGTCCCTGTCGCTGTCAGGAAGCTTGAGATTCTGCACAGTTGAGCTTTTGGACACACACCTCCCAAGGTGCCTCCGTCTCTGAACTTTGCTGGGTCCGTACTCCTGGGTCCTCATGCAGGACCTCAAGCCAAGCTGGTCAGACAAATCAGCCACAGGCCTGGGCCTGTCTCTGTGGCCATCTGGCTGGGGAGAGAAGGCCTGCGGCCTTGTACTGGCCTCTTTGTCTCGGAGCTCTCCAGGGTCCCTGGAAGTGGACAGGGTTTCAAGTTGGAGCCCAAGGTGTGGGTTTGGGACAAGGTCTGGCTGAGCCTCTGTCCCCATGACCTGGAAACCAGGGGTCAGAACCTCGTGGTCAGCATGCGTGTCCCTCCCCTTGTCCCACGCTTGATCCACTGCCCCCTCCCACCAGGTCCCGTCCTCTGCTCAACCCCAACGCTCGTCTCTTGGGGCGAGGATGCCCGGCAGACACCACATCTTTGGGGTGGTCCTTCTCTGGCCCCCCATGTTGTCCCTAAACAGGTTGAAGTTATTGGGCCTTCAATCTAAAGCTGGCTAGTGCAGCGACCAGGACGGAGGGGTCTGTGCGTCGGCTCCAGTACAGCGTGTAGGGTCTCAGCTGTAGGTCCTGAAAGGCAGGATGGGGGCTGTCTCCAGCTTGGGCAGCCTGGCCCTGAGTGCCTGGCCACCGATGGCACAGGCCGGCTGGCCCTGTTGCCGGCCACGCTCCGTGTGAGTTAGGGCTGGACCAGCGGCTCCCACTGGAAGTGGGGGCTGAAGAGGGCCTCCCTGGGTCAGCGGGGCAGAAGGGGGTCTCACTCAAGGTCTCCCTCTTTGGAAGAAGCCCCCTTTTCTCGAGGACCTGAAGCACATGGGAGCCATGCACATGTCTCCTGCTGTGGGAGAGAGCAGCCTTCACCTCCTCTCAGCAAACTCAGCCCCTCTCTTCCTACAGCTTGGGAGGCTGGGGGTGATGCTGAAGTTCATGTGCTCTCTTCCCTGTGGATATCTGCACAAAGCAAGGCCTGCTCAGGAGAGGAAAAAGAACTTGCTCCCAGCTCTACCTCTGAAATTTAAATTTTAAAAGCTTAGATGGATAAAACAGCTGTGCATATCTGACAGAGCACTAGGATTTCCAAAGCATAACCTCCGTAAGTTCTGTTTTCTTTTAGTAAAGTAAGCGTTTCCTTGACAGCCACTGGGAGGTCACAGGCCACGCTGAACACATGACACCCCATCACTGAGCCAACAAAGCCACAGCCAGCAGGGCTGCATGGCAGGGACCACGTGACCCTGCTTGGGGGCCCCTGAGTCCCCAGAAATGGAAAGCGAGCTAGGCGGCCCAGACTGGACGTTCCCCTGGAAGCTGTGATTCAGCAGCGGACATTATACTTCCTGGAGATCGAGAGCAAGGGAGACGGAGAGGGAGAGGGGAGATGGTAAAAAGCAGCAGAAGGAAGAAAGAATTGGCAGGAGGATCAGTTTCCCAGGCCGTCATCGTGAGTCACCGCCGCCCACCAGGTGGCCAGAAGTGCAGAATGCATTCGCCCGCAGGTCTGGAGGCCAGGAGCCAAAGACCAAGCCGCCAGCAGGGTTGGCGCTCACAGGGAGGACCCGTGGCATCTCCTCCGCCAGCTTCTGGTGTGCCTCACGGTCCTCGGTGTTCGTGCCGGCAGCGGCATCCCTCCAGCGGCATGTCCACTGCCGCATGGCTGTCTCCCTCTGTGGGTCTTCTCTTCCCGTAAGGTCCCCAGTCATCACGCAGGAGGACCCACCTGCCCCAGGACGACCTCGTCTTAACTAACCGCGTCTGCAGGACCCCGCTTCCACACCAGCTCACTCTGTGCGGTTCCCGAGGTCGTTTAGGGGCTAATTCATCGCACAGCAGAGGGAGGAAAAGAAGAGAAGGAGCGAGAAGAGGGAGGGAGGAGGGATGCCCTGGGGTGGGACCGCAGTGAAGGGCTTTCTGGGCTGACTGGGGAGACGTCCGGCTGTAGGGTCCCACCCTGTCGGGGGCGCCCACCCCCACCTGGTGGCTGAGTACGACGGGCAGGGGGCACGGCTGCCCTGACCCCACCTGTGGCCCCTGGGAGCCACATGTGCGTCTAAACACAGCCCTGCACCCTTATTGTCACCTTTGCCACAAACAAACAGGAGCCAGGTGGCCCCGAGGCCGCACGAGTGACTGTCTTGTCCAAACAAGTCATGGCGTGGCGGCCAGGAGCTCCCAGCAGCAGGACCCTCTGCGGTCCCCTCCCAAGCACGCCCCTCGGGCGCAGGATGTTCTCAGGCCCTCTCTGGTCAGATGTCCAGCTCAGTTTAGACCCAGTCGTGCCACTTTCTAGCAAAGTGACCTCGATGTGGGAAAGAAGACGAAGCCCCAGGCTGTGTGTGGCATGCGCCTACTCTCCGCAGCCCGACTGCCTCCACCGCCCCGGTCAGAGTAACGCCGAGCCGGCCGTGCGGCCTGTGCTGGACGTGCAGCGGCCGAGGGGCTTGGGAGGGCGGGACTCCCACTGACACAGCTGCTGCCTCGACAGCTCCCGCCTTGGAGACGGGCGGCAGGAGCCCCGTCCACCCCAGGCTGCATGGGGCACCCACGGCCTACCCAGCTCTGTGGTGGGTGATGGACAGGGAGGGGGGTCGCACAGGACAGTGTCCATTTGTACGAACCCTGAGGCACTAGCTCCTTTAGTTACATTGTAACTCTTGCTTGTATCATTTTCTGCGTTTTTTACTTCTGTAAATGTGCCCAGAACTGTGAAGGGTCTGAGATTGTTTTCTTCTTGCAAGGTAGCAAGTCACCTGCCCCAGTTTCAGGGACTCAGGCAGAAGCCACATCTGGTCAGAGACAAAGGACAGTGCATCAGTCACAGCGGGAGCGGCAACCGGAGTATCAGCCTTTATCCTTGTCTGTGATCGCCGAGGACCAGAGGGGGACCTGCATCCTTTCTCTACGGGGGACCCTTTGTCTCGCGACAAAATACGGAACCGTTTGCTGCTGTCACATCACTTATCCACCAACCGCACGGCGAGCAGTCATGCTGGTCTCCGACACTCAGAGACCAGTGCATACTGGGTACACTGGGAGGGCCGCGTGGCTGTAGGTGCTGAGGGCAAGGCTCTCGGAGGGGGCATGTCACAGCCTCACGTCAAGGTGACACCTGTGGGCACGCGGGGTCAGCAGCGGTCCACGTGGGAGGGGGTTCCCGTTCTCTCTTGGCCCCTGGAGCCTGCCGTGGCCCCCACTCTCAGGGCCCCCCACCCCTGCTGCGGCATCTGGCCGTCACGGGCTGCTGCTCAGGAGGCCCCCGGTGAGGAGGGCTGGGTCCCACTCCAGCTGCCAGTGCCTGCCCGGGTGACCTCCTCGGCCGCTGTCCTGCTCTGTGTCCTCAATGCGACCCCCCAACTCTTGCCCGAGCACCTGACGGTGCCGTGAATGTCTTTCCGTGAAAGCAGGTGTCCGTGTACAGAGTGGTGGCGAACGTTTGATACGGTGTTCCAGTGATTCCAATACAAGGTGATCACCTCCGAGCTTGCACGTCGTGCTCTCTGGATCTCTCCTTGCTTCACTGCTGTTTCTCTGTCTCCTCAGACGGCCTTCCCCATCCCCTCCATCTGCAGAGGGTCTTCCCAATGCCTCCTTCGTCTGGTCCCCGAGGTCTCGCTGTCCCAAGGTGGCAGCCCCGCCCAGACCTCGCTCTCTGTCTCATCCCCCCCCATCACCATCCCTCAACCCGCCTGCTCCTGAGCCCCCATTTCTACTCTAAACCAGCACTGCTGGCTGTGGACTGCCTTCTCCCCGCCTTCCAGGCTGAAACTTAGAAAAATGTTTGGTTCGTATAGTTGGAGTTTTGAGCCGTGCCGTGTGTGAAGCCTGTTCTTGTAGAGCTCTGTGCCCTTTCTGCCGCCTGAAGCCCAGCGCAGTGCCTTGGACTCAGCTCATCTTGAAGATCCATGCCCGCCCCAGGCCATGTCAGCAGAACTGTTTTGTAGCCGGGAGCGAAACCTTTCTGCTTAGCTTAGGCAGAGATGGCTGTACTGGCAGGGCGGGGCGTCAGGAGGACTGGAGACCCAGGCCAGGGAGTCAGTGCCAGACCCCAGAACACAGAAGGGCGTCCGGCTGCGGCACATCACCCATCCCACCAGCATGCCGTCACTGGCTTGTGTTCCTATTCGCCTTTCTGCCCCAGCTGTCGGGGTCACTGGGGTCCAGCCCATCCTGCCTTCTGACCTCAGCCTCTGTCTCCTTCTCTGCTTCCCGTCGCATCTGCATCAGATCCGCTGAGTGTCCTCTGACTGCCTAGTTGTTTCTCTACATAAGGCACCAATTTCTTAAGAAACGTCCTACACTTTCTCAGATTCCTTACCACCACGGCAGGGAGATGCTCCTGCTGCTTCCGCCCCTGTTCAAGAGATCCCTCAGCCAGACTGTGACGGTGTGGTTGCAGCCACCTTAGCTGAACAGGCCAGCGTTCCGGACCTGTCTGTAGGTGAGGCAAGGGTGGGTAGCTCTCCACAAAATCCATCTTCTCTCCTTCCGTAAGAGCAGGAATGCAGCTGAGTCATGGCTGCAGCATTTCCCAGCCTCACTTGTAGCTGATTGTGGTACTTGGCTGAGTTCTCCCTGGGAATGTAAGTAGAACTCTGCTTGGGTGGCCATAACAAAGGACTGCAGACTGGTGGCTGAAATAACAGAAATTTATTTTCTCACAGTTCTAGAGGCTGGAAATCCAAAATCCAGGTGTTGGCAGGGCTGGTTCCTCCTGAGGCTTCTCTCCTGGTTTTGCAGACAGGCACCTTCTCACCGTGTCCTCGCATTGTGGGCCCTCTGAGCGTGTCTGTGTCCTTATCTCCTTTTCTTAGGAGGTATGACCATGTGACCTCACTTTACCTTAATCACTTTGTTTAAGGCCCCACCTCCAAATACAGTCCCATGCTGAGATTCTGGGGGTTAAAACTTCAACACGTGAATTTTCGGGGAGCCCCAATTCAGCCCACAACAGAGATAGGTACAGCTTCTGTTCCCTTGCCTAAGATCTGTTACCTTAACTTATCTCGTAACAGTAGTGTGCCCTGTGGCCTCTTCCCACTGGGTGCAACGGCAACGACTCAGGCAGCCTCAGAAGCCACGTGGTCAAGACGGCAGAGGCCCTGTGCACCGGCCCCTGAGTGACCACACGAGCTGCGCTGCCCACCGCCTCTGCCCGGCGCCTGGGCGAGAAGCGCCTCCTTTGTCCTGTGATGCGCGTGTTTGTTGCAATCTCTTGTTCGAGGGGCTCCTCTTGCCGAATGAGAACACGAGGTGCAGATTAAAAGGGGGGAAATGAGCTCAGGGGCACTGAGTCCATTACCTGCTCCGCTGTGTGCGTTGGGAGAGTAGTGCTGCCCCAGCCATCTCACGGGGCCTAGTTCAGTGACCCTGGAAGTCAACCCACCGGCCGGAGAGCACCAGACAGGAAGTGTGTGACAGGGCTACTGCTGGAGTGTCTTGAGCCTTGCGAGAAACGTGCCTGACACGAAGCTTTGTTTTCTTTTTCTACTTATTTCAGCTATTTTAATACATAAAAATATATGTAACGCATAAGTAATAAAACACAAAGAGTGAACCCCTGGGTACCAGCTCTCAAGCTGGGCACTGAAGCGTCACAGTGGGCTGCATCCCTGCTCTGTGCCCTCCCTGGGTAACCGTCGTCTTGACGGTGGAATTAGTTTTTTCAGTTGTCCACCGGGATTAATGAGGGTCTGACTTTTCATGAAGATCATCGGTATAACAAAGTTAATTTGTAGCCAGAAGAATTTGCTGGGGCAGCTATTTGCAGCGCTCACCTGGTGAGTGCTGTGGGGCGGGGCAGGGGAGGATGCGCAGACGGGGCGGGGGAGGACGCGCAGACGGGGCGGGGGAGGACGCGCAGACGGGGCGGGGGAGGACGCGCAGACGGGGCAGGGGAGGACGCGCAGAGCTTTAGGGTCAGAAGTTCGTACCTTATGATTATGAACCTCTGGCCTCTAAAAATGTATATTTTCTGTGCGGAAATTACTTCTTCGATACATTTCTGTTGTTGTTTTGCCGTGCCGAGCAGCTTGTGGGATCTCAATTCCCCGACCAGGGATTGAAGCTGGGCCACGGCAGTGAAAGCCCGGAATCCTAACCACTAGGCCACCAGGGAACGCCCACATTTCTGTTATTTTTATGCAGAGCTATTGAATCTTTTTTCTTTTCCTTTTGGTGCTACTTTAGAGATAAAAGATAAAGATGTGTTTTTGTCTCTATACTACTGCTACTGATATTCATGATTATACATTAAAGGTGCAAGAAGTGAGTAACTGTTATTATCATCTTTGAAATTTAATGTCAACTAATGGCTTAGTTGTGCGTTAGTTACTGTTTGCAGTATTTGCGGTTTATTTAATAATCTAAGATCTATTACCCTAACTGATCTCGTAACAGTAGTGTGAATATTTCTTTTCTCCCAAGTTTACAAACGAAGAAACTTATCTCAGGAATTAGATGATGGGTCATAATGTAGTGAGAATCAGAGATTGGACTCAAAATCAGGTATTTTGGTTAAATAAAATGTGTTCTCTCTCTCTCTCTACGATTTTTCCCCAGTGGCTTTGTTTTCGGCTCAGTAACAAGCATGCTGACGTTCTGGGGCGGGTTGGGGGGTCAGCGTCACCATGGAATAGATCAGTGTCTTGTGGGTGCTGTAACCACTTGCCAAAAGCTTGGTGGCTCAAAACAAGAGAAGTTTATTCTCTCACAGTTTGGTATCACAGGGACCTGTTCAGGGTGTCTGCTCACGTCTGCCGTGAAGTTCCTGCACCCACCCCACAAGTGGGACAGAAGTGGGCGGGTGTAGGCGGGATCAGGGCACAGACACCCTCAGGAATGCCCCAAGGTGGCTTATGCAGGCTCCCGTGTTTGACAGTTTTGTCTAAGGAGTTGCTAACATCCAAGTGACTGTGGGCACCTTCCTTGGCAAACCCTCCTCCGTAGGGCCTGAGCTTGAATTTGTTCCCTGGTAGCTTGGAGGCCTTTGCTTAGATTTGGTCTAATGGTCTGTGGGCCTGAGCAGAGCTCGAAGGCAGGTGCCGGCACCCAGGGGAGAGAATGGCATGTTGTGTCATTAAGGTCATGTGGTCACAGCCCCAATCCCGTAACCCGGTTACAGATGCAGCTCCATCAATACCAGTTCTCAGGAACTTGGCCTTCAAGGTTTGCAAGTCAAGAACAGAATTCACCTTGCTATAATGTAAGTTAAAAAAAAAAAAAAATAGCAACAAAACCCACCCCTGGATATAATTCTGAGTGAATCAAGGATTATGGGGTCGACTTCAGTTCCTTGACTGTAGCCAAGTAGCTGGAAATTCCCGGCCTAGGCGGCCAGGGGGCACAACTTGAGCTATCGTCCCAAATCCGGCACAGGCAGCTGAGGGTTTGTTCTTGCATGTTACACACCTTTTCTCTGTTAACATAAGTGTTAAGTTGGCCAGGCATTCATTCGATCTTGATTACTGGTCCCTGAGCTCCAGGGCATAGGGATGCCTTTGCTTGGGTTGGCTTAGGTTCCGAAAGGGTGTTTTTAAAGTTAATATGACTTAGAAGATGCAGAGTCTGTAGAGGCATTTCCACGAAACTGGACTGTGAGTCAGTCCTTTGAAGCTTTTAGACCAGGCACTCGCTTGTCTTCTTTGCTCTACTCGTTCTTGGCCCCCAGGCTTTCATCTGTGTTGAAAAACTGTTGAGGTGCACAAGCTACTCTTATTCTGACCTGTGGTTACGACTAACCCCACCTCTGCCGTTTGCTGTGTTTCCTTGGACAAGTTATGTGACCTCTCTGTGCCTTGTTTCCTAATCTTAAAATGGGAGTAGCCTCGACTTGGTCCGGTTGTTATGGGGATTAAGCGAAATGATATAGACAAAGTCCTAACACAGCAGCCAGTGCACATCGAGGCCCCAGTAGATCTTCTGTGGGCACGCTGGTCATTATCAGCTTCAGTGCTGTGGCCTCTGTGCTGGCCACTCCATGGTCACTTGGAGTGACCCGTGGCTTTCAACAAGGGCTTCATCATTAGTACCTTCAGCGTGCCCATCCGTCAGGCTCCAGAACAAATGCCGCTGTGTTCCTGGGCGCTAAGTGGTGAGGAGGCCCTGGCTCCCCATCCACCCACCTTTTCATGTACTCTGGCTGCTTCTCCGTGCTCTCTGAGATTGTTGATTGCATAACAGAGCGTGTGGCTGGTACAGTACGCGGCAGAAGGTTCTGTTCTTCAGAACACTTGTGGGGGTGGGAGGTTAGGGGGTGCTTCGTTCTGCTTAGTTCAAGCCCTTGATTCAGATCTGATTTTTCTTTGGTCCGTTCCCACCGTTTCACCTTCAACTAAAGACTTAATCAACAGAAACATCCTATTGCTTGGTTCCTCCATCCATTTGTTCATTGATTCAGCAAACATTTACTGATTATCCATGCTAAGTAATATAACAATGTATTGTATATAGATGGCTGAAGGGTCTATCTGGTGATTTTTCTTAAAACTAAGAGCTCCTCCAAAGGAGAATTGAAATGTTTACCTCCAGTGACAGCTTCCTCAACTTATAGACAGTCTATTAATGTGTTCTTATACTTGGTCTTTGTAAATAAGACTCGGGAACCTAGAGAGAGCCATACAGAACCAGGGTGTTACGTTAGATACTGTTTATCACTCCAGCTCAGGCACTTTGGAGTGTAAAGGCGGAGCTATTAGTAATTATGCTAAGAAAACAGGCAGGAGCTGGGACTGGCCCAGGAAGCCAGGACATACGGTCCACTGTGCAGAAAGACGGAGTGAACACTCCTAATACGCAGATAGGCCCTAGAAGTGAGAAATAGTAACAACTAAAGAACAAACAACCTTGTAGAAAAATGGGCCAGAAGCTGATCAGAAAATTCGCAGGAGAAATACAAATGGTTAATAAACATACTCAAAGATTCAGTCTACTAGTGACCAGCGAACTGCAAGGTAAAAAAGAGGAACCATTTTCACCTGTAGATTGGCAAACGCTGAAGGTAAAGTGGTTCCGCATGTCAACACAGGTGGGAGATTCCCAGTCGTGGGAGTGTAAACAGGGACAGCACATTGAAGGGAACATTCACAGTATCTGTTCAAAAATCAGATGTGCATATGCTGTAAACCCGGAAGTGTTGCTTCTAGAGCGCTGGCGGTTGAAGCAGTCAGGCAAGGTGGCGAGGGAGCGCAGACACGTGTGCCTGCCTGACCGTTGGTAGTGACAGCGAACCACCGGAGATGACCCAGCTGTTCCCTAGAAGGGGCCACTTAAGTAGTCTAAAATTTACTCTGTAAAAGAGTGTGTGGCTACTAAAAAGGAAGCGATCGCCCTGAGAGTAATGCAATAAATGGTCTGAGTCAGACACACCTCACCTGATCTCGACCTGAGCCCACCTGCCTGGTTTCTGCCACTTGGAGACCGACCCGTGTGGCCAGGGGGCCCTGTCTGAGGCTGGCCAGCCATGCCGGGAGTCTCTGGTCCCTCCCACCCTCTCGGGTCCCAGATGAAGCACCAAGTCCGAGGCAAGGGGTCGGCTTCCTGCAGAATTTGCCAAAGCGTCCAAGTGACACAGTACGGAGACGGGGGACAGAACTCCGTGGAGCCAACTGCAACTCAAAGAGGTGGCAGAGAGCAGGCAGCTAGATTCCTCCCTCCCTCTCCAGTGGACCGTCCCCAAGCATGGCTTTTCCATACAACCTGCCTGGAGGTGTCCCGTGTGGCTGGAGCCCCACGTGCAGCTCCCCGGCCTGAAACAAAGCGGGGTCAGCCCCGAGTCAGCTTCTTGAGCTCCCCTGGCTTTGTGCCCACCCCACCTCACTTCCCATCCTCACCCTTGTTGCCCTGGGATTGCTCCTGCCCAGGAAGAAGCATCAGCACCACACCTCACTTCAGGCTGTGTTTTCCAGGGAACAGGGACTGAGCCACCTTCTTAGTGAGGTTTTCATTTCAACCAGCCTACTTAAAATTGCAACCCACCTGCCCACCCTCCCTCCCTCCTAATTCTCCTGACTCTGCTCTACTTTTTTCCCCCATAGCACTTGTCATCTCCTAAAATATTATATCATTTATTTCTTTAGTGTTTAGTGTCCATGTCCTCTGGCTAGAAAAGAGGCTTCAAGAAGGCAGGAATCTTTGTTTTGTTCACCAGTATATCTCAAAATGCCTAGAACATGACGCTTTAAAAAAAAACAAACACTCATTGAATAAATAGATGAATGAATTTGTGTGGTTGACACGAAAAGATATTCATGATACATTGCTGAGTAAAAAGCATAGTTTTCAACATCCTGTGTTCGTAGATTGGAAGACTTAACATTGTTAAGATCTCAATACTATCCAAAGTCATCTACCGATTCAACCCAATCTCTATCAAAATCTCAATGGCATTTTTTCACAGAAATTGAAAAATACCCTAAAATTCAAATGGAATCTCAAGGGACCCCAAATAGCCAAAACAATTTTTTAAAACAAGAACAAAGTTGGAGGACTCACACTTTATGATTTCAAAACATATTACAAAGCTATAGTAATCAAAACAGTGTGGTAATGGCATAAAGATAGATTGAAAATGGAAGAGAATAGAGAGCCCAGAAATAAACCCTTGTGTATATGGTCAATGATCTCAACAAGGGTGCTAAGACCACTCAATGGGGAAAGGACTGTCTCTTCAACAAATGGTGCTGGGAAAACTGGATATCCACGTGCAAAAGAATGAAGCTGGGCCATTATCTTAACACCATATACAAAAATTAACTCAGAATGGATTAGAGCCCTGAACATAAGACCCAAAACTATAAAACTTCTAGAAGAAAACACAGGGGAAAATCTTAGTGACTTTGGACTTGGCAATGATTTCTCAGACACAACGGTAAACACACCAACAACAAAAGAAAAAACAAACAGATAGGACTACCTCAAACTTAAAAACTTTTGTACGTGAAAGAACACAATCAAAAGAGTGAAAAGGCAAGCTAAGAATGGGAAAAATCCTTGCAAATAATATATCAGATAAGGGGATAATACCCAGAGTATATAAAGAACTCCTAGAATTCAACAACAACAAAATTAACTGGATTAAAAAACGGGCAAAGGCCATGAATAGACATTTCTCTAAAGATGGTATACAAATAGCCAGTAAGGATATGGAAATATGCTCACCATCACTAAAATCAGAGAAATGCACGTCGAAACCATGGTGAGATGTCAGTCACACTTATTAGGGGGACTCCTATCAGAGCCCAGGAGGGTGGCAGGAAGTGCGTGGGCCTCCCCAGAAGCACAGGCTTCTGCCATCAGTAAGGTCAGTGCTTCGGCCCCTGGGGTCATGTCTGGGACGAGGCGTGGGCTGCCAGGGGAGGCCCAGTGATGTGAACTGGGTCACACAGTGCTCCCAAGGGGAGCACAGAAGCATCCCCACCACCTCTTTTATGGCAACAGGGTGCCCCAGTGCAGGGGAAGCAGAGACAGCGCAGCACCTGCACCCTTGGCTGCACTGCCTGCCAGGGTCACTAGGAGCAGTGCCTGACCCAGGAGTCGGGGCTGGGGCTCACCAGCTGGGGGAACAGCTTGGGCACCTGGGGCTGCTTGGACTGAATGCAGGAGCCGGGAGTTACCAGAGAGGTGGACACGGGCTACCGTGACCTTGGGCTTGGACACAGGGCTGCAGTGGCCACAGACTCTGCTTGTCCAGTCTCCTCTTGGGCGGTCAGCTCCTCAGTTGTGAAGGGGAGGTGGGAAAGCGGAGGGTGTGGACGGTCCCTGAGACATTCCTCTATACTGTGATCATATTCCCAATAATAGAGGAGCATTCCAGCCATGTATTTCTACGGCTGGGGTGTCTTTGGGCCCCCAGGAAGGGAGAACTGTAGGGCAGTAGGACAGGGGATTTGGCTGCCAAACCTGGGTGGAGCCTGGCGTGAGGTGCCCCCAGGGGAGGGCGCCTCTGCTTTCCCTGTTTTATTTGTTTGCCAGTCAGTTGCCCTAAGGGCCAGTTGCAGAGAGGAGATTAACTGGGTTTCTCAGCAGGAGAGCCTAACACTGGGTGTTGAAGCTCTACCTGGTTAGTGCTGGTTTTAATCTAAGCCAATTATGTTTACAAAGACCACCACACTTTTGCTTGTTGACTAAGCAGAGCCTCTTAGTTTCCCATTTGATTTGCCCAGCAGCATTCCTCCACCCATCTCCCTGAGAAATAAAGAGGGTCCATACAAGAGCATTTTCCAAACAACAGAAATCCAGCATAGTGAATTCTATAGTGAATATTTACTGTCATTTTCAACTATCTGTAATACAGCACAGGTATCCCACCTTAGGATGGCATGGATAATTTGGATTAGATTTCAATATACTGTACAGGAAAAGAAACTCTAGAAGTTCAGACGAAATGGGTGAATACGTAGAACATCCTTTTGTGCTCCTGGAGAAGTAAAGATCGTAGGAAAGAAAGCGAGAGAGATTTATTGTCTACGGTTCTGGAGGCCAGGTCTCAAGTCAAGGTGTGCACACTCCCTCTGAAGGCCCCAGGGCTCTCATCCTTGGGGCAGCCTCAGGCATTCCTTGGGACCAACCCTCTGTCCTCACTGGAGTCCTCCCCACTGCCTTCACTTTGTCTGCATCCATGGTTCTCCCTTTTGGGGGGTGTTGTGTGCGTGTGTGTGTGGGATCTTAGTTCCCTGACCAAGGATTGAACCCAGGCCCTGGCAGTAAAAGCGCCGTGTCCTAACCACTGGACCGCCTGGGAATTCCCCCACGGTTCCCCTTTTGAGGAGGACACTAATCCTATTCGATCAGGGCCCACCCTTGTGACCTCATCTTAACTTGGTTAAATCTTCAAAGACTCTTTGCAAATAAGGTCACATTCTGAGGTGTTGGGGGTAGGCCTTCCACTTCCCTTCTTTGGGGGGACACAGTGCAGCCCATAACACAGGCTGAAGGACAGTGAGATCCCTGGAGAAACAAGTCCATGAGGAAGGAGCCTTTGGATTAAAAACAGGAGGCAACACTATTTGGAAAAAGGAAGCTTTCCCAACTTTTCTTCTTCCTTCTTGGAGAGCCAAGGTTCTCAGGTAGTAATTACCTGGTGCTTTTAACTGACAACCAAGTACTAAGTCCAGGTGCTAGATTTAAAACTATAGGCTCTTTTAAGTTAAAAATTGGTTTCATAATGCCCAGCAGCTCAGTGTTTGACAACCTACCTACCTACCCATCTTCCTCCTTCCTAAATTCCTTTCAAATACCTGTTACGGAGAAGGATTGGGGTTGCTAAGATGAAACAGAAACAGGGTCCCCAAAGAGCTGTGTGTCTTCGGAAGCGTAAACTAGATCTCCTTGGTGAACAGGTGGACTCCAGCATCAGAGCAGGAATCTGTGTGGCTCCCAGTGCACACAGCATAATTTCTGGCACACATCGAGTAACATTTTTTACATCAAATTACGTTTTTCGGTAACATTTTTTCTATGTTTTTCAATGACCATTTAAACAAATGCAAAGAGCTGTCTGTGGATCTCAGGAAACACAACAGTTTCCTTTATGAGAAGCCCCCTGACAGGGCTTTCCCGTGTGCCCAGATTTCCAAGAGGACCCGAAGGCCGTTTCTGATCCTGTGAGGTGGAGTAAAGTGCAGACTCTCCCTCCTCGGACCTGGGAAACTTTGAAATGATCTTTCCAGTGATTTGTTGGCATGTTGACCTTTTTTCAGCGGGCTTCCCCAGAACTGGCCCGACAAGGCGGTCACGTGGAGGGCTATTGATCGCCTCTGGGGCTGCAGGAAGCAATTCATTAGGAGGTGACTTGACTGAGGGGCTCCTGTCAAGCCGCCGCCTCACCCTGGGCCCTTTTTCAGAGCTTATCTGCCGGCGCTCCCCTTGCCCTAGCTGGGTCTTGGCAACCAATGTGATTGACGCAAAATTAGGGGAAAGGGTGATGCCAGCTGTTCACACTGGTATGGGTCACCAGGAGAGTTAGGATGGGTCTGAGAGCCGTCAGGTGGCAAATGAGACACAATCTGAAGGGCGGCAGGATGTCAGTCACCTGTCAAAGTACACAGCGTTCTGCAGTGAAAAGACAAATTCTGAGGGCGTCAGTGTGCACGTGAGAAAGACAAGCAAGCAGCTGGGCGGCGGCCCCAGGCCCTAGTGACAGCCTCTGAGTTGGCAGCAGTGGGTGCTACCCAGGGTTGGCAGCGAGGCTGAGGGCAAGGAGGACCCAACGCAGTCTGACCCTACGCCCGGGTCACCTCCCCGAGCTGGGGCGCCGGTGACACAATAACCCAGGGCAGGAAGAGCCTCGTTAGGGGGCGGTGAGGAAAGCAAACCGACGCTGTTGTTGGAAACGACGCCTGCACTGAACTCTGCTCGGAGGAGCCCTCCTCCCATCCCTACTCAGATCTCTCATTTTGTGAGTGGTCCTAACAACTTTAGTTTCCCAGCAGATTGGAGGGGCCTGAGGGCTGGGCAGCAAAATGGCAGTGGGCAGAGTGCCTGCCCTCCTATCGGAAAATGTTTGTTGAATGGCTGATAGATGGATGAGTGGATGATTTATTCAGCATTCTTCCTGAATAATAATGAGGAGCCAGACCCTGAGGCTCAGGGCAGACCAGGATGACTGACAGAGAGGCACTTCTCCCCTCAGGGGCACACAGCTGGACGGAGGACCAGAGCACAGACACGGCCAGGCGACAGGGCCCTGTTGCCTTAGCAACTTTGGGGAGGCTTGATGCGATGAGGAAAGTGAGAAAATGACACTTTAGCTGAGGTCTGATGGATGAATAAGAATAAACTCTACAATTTCAAATAGAAAACCTACCTGAGAGGAGATTTCCCTGGCGGTCCAGTGGTAAAGAATCCGCCTTCCAATGCAGGGGACATGGGTTCGATCCCCGGTCGGGGAACTAAGATCCCACATGCCACGGACCAGCTGAGCCACGCGCCACTACTACTGAGCACGCATGCTTCAGTTATAGAGCCTGTGTGCCGCAAACTACAGAGCCCATGTGCTCTGGAGCCCACGCGCCATAACGGAAGATCCTGCATGCTGCAACTGAGACCCGACACAGCCAGAAAAATAACCTACCCGAGAGCAGACACAGAACAAACACGAAGAGCTATAGGTTCTAATGAGAAAATTACTTTAGGGGACTTTTAACTCATTGTCCTTGGCTGTCTTGTGTTCCTGAACTGGGGAATGTATATCACACAGGACAACAAAAACTGTAGAGCACTTATAAGGAGCCAACACACTAGAAAAACAGTGGCTAACGGATGAAAATAGTGATGCGATACTGCTTTTCACATGCTACTGTCTCGTCTTAAATCACAAACCTAGGCAGGAACTCCCGCCCTGTCTCAGCACATCCGCTCTTTCCAGACCAGTCGGCCTTGTACCAGGCACTCGTGTTATAATTGTTCAGTAAGAGATTCTTCAGGTGTGAATCTTTGAAGATCTATACGGAAAATCCACAAAGGACCAAGTTTGGGTCCTAGGCCTTGGATGCAGATTTCATGCATCTTTCTTTGCATATTTTCGTGCTTTGGGTGTTTTATTTGTTTGTTTTTTGTTTTTTTCGCGTTTTTTTGGCCGCACCACACGGCATGTGGGATCTTAGTTCTCCGACCAGGGATCGAAGCCAAACCCCCTGCAGTGGAAGCGCAGAGTCTTAACCACTGGGCCGCCAGGGAGGTGCTTTCTTTGCATATTTTGGCGGCATTCAGGGGTCAATATGAAATCCCCCTGTGGCTAATTCACCAAGAGCAAGTGTGGTGGTAGATGAGTGGGTAGTTGGCCAGCTTCCTAGTGTGTGAGATAAACGTGTTAGAGCTGAACTGAAATATCTTTATTAACGTTTTATAATATTAATACTTTTCAGAGTATATCCCAACTCTAAGGCTTTATCTGCTAGTTACATTATTACAAAGAGATCATCTGAAACTCTCAGAAAGTGAACATTCATAGCAAAAGGTCTATGTAAAACATGAAGTAGAAAAAGCAAGTTTAGATTTAAATAGGCCCCCTTCGCTCCTCTCTTTTTACCACCAACATAAAGGGAGTGTCTATAATTCAAGGGTGGGTAGTTCCCGGGCACCAGATGACTTGATTATGTCTAATCCAGGTCTCTAGATGAACTGCCAGAAACACTCCTCAGGTAAGATCGCAGGAGACTTTGAAAACTGGCTAAGTAAACACAGTACCCTCGTCCCCATCCTGAGCTCCTGTTCGCTCAGCCTCGCTTTAGCAGCTGAAGAGACGGGACGTGGAAATCTTTTGTGTACCTTCAGTGAAATGGGATATTCAGTCACCTGCTCACAGACCAGAGCAATTCCAGGAAACGTTTCAGTCCCCAAACTTACTCTGAAACAAGGCTTAGGCCAGTTCAGAGCAGGCGTTACCCTGTTAGAGCCTCATAAACTGGATCAATCTCAGGCAAAGTCTTCCAGTCTCTGTGGTGAGGGAAAAGTAGCAGCTCTCAGTTTTCCGTACATGAACAGCTCTGTGTTCCATGCAGGAGAAACTTTCGGGTCTGGACTGTATTATAAATGTATCGGGTTGAGTGTAACGAGGGGAGGGCTTTCTCTACCGCCATTGCAGTGCCATTTCGCGACTGAAAATAACTTTTGCAAAGCTGCGTCGCATAGTTGCCGGGGCGGGCGGGGGTGGGTTCGTGGGGGAGGGTGGGACAGGCGTCCTCTTGTCCCTCTGCTTTCGGGGAAGAGTCAGCGGAACCAAGGACCGCAGCTCAGCTCCAGCCCTGCCTCCCTTCCCAGAAGCCTGTTCTCTTTTCAAGCTTCCCTGTCAACATCGCTCGGGGGAGAGGGCAATTCCAGGGCATTTCCCGCAGCGCCGGGCCCTGGTTCACCTTTGGGACGGTGCAGGTCGTGCAGGATGGCTTATCGGGCTGCTCTGGGTGCCAAACTGCGCACAGTTGTTACTTCTTTAATTAAAGAATCAAACAGCACCCACTCTTCGCTGTCTCGGTGGTGCCCTTCACACCTACCTCCCCCGGTCTGGCACTGGGGCCCCGGGATGAGAGCCTCTGAGGCCAGTTCTGACTCTTGTCCAACCCAGCACCCGGCGCTGGCAGAGCAGGCATTCAGCGGACTTGTGCGGAGGGCAGCGTGTGCGGTGGGGCCCTGACACCTTCGTCACCTGGGGCGGCTCTACATCCGGCAGGGACCGAGGGAAGTGGACCTCGGGCAGGGCGCTGCTCCTCTGCCGTGTGGCCTGCCACTCGCGGACCCTGGACATGCTGGCTGTTACTTGGGCTGGATGCTCTTCCCTTTCCCTGGGCTCTGTTTTCTGGGTGTCCAGACCTCCCCCCCTTTCTAGTACAGGGAGAAAGGGCCCTCTCTCCCAGAGAGAGAGGATAGCATTCCTGGGAGAGGACAGAGCAAGGCCCAAGAAGACGCCCAACCTCCCAGGGTCAGTGGGAGGGGCAGGAGGAAGTTAAACTGGGCTAAACTACACGTCACTTTCCACCAGGAGGAAAACGAAGTTTCCCAAGAGGTTGTGTTGAAACTTAGTACATTTTGAAAAGCTATAAAATATTCTTCCATTCCAAATCTGAATATCCTACAGAGAGAATTCCCCGCCTTTTTAAAGAAAAACCCATAAATACGATGGCTGGTTTTGAACCTTTAATAAAAGTAAAAAATGAATGCAAAAGAACACAATGCTGAAAACTTGGTGTGAATGTGGATCCCACTAATGCTCAAACCTGGCGTAGTGCAAAGCGTGTTCACACTAGTTTACATTCTACAGACTCAGATGGCTTTGGTTCATACACTCGCTATAAAGTATCGGCAACAAAATTCTTCAGATTCACATCTTTTGGCTACATTGTTTCTAACAGGTATAGATTTATTTCCAGTTTAAGAGAAAAAAATACTCACTGTGCATGATCAAGTATATTTGAAAGATTCAATGCCTGGTCTCATCTAATAACTTCTGGTTTTTCATGAAATGCTGATAGCCTCATTGAAAACTCTTTTCACATAGCTGCTTGATTTCAGAAAAATGTGTAAGGGGGTCATTGCAAAGTTCAGAATGATCCTATTTTCTTTTAAACAAAATTCCTCTAAAACAAATTAGCTACAGTAACCTACTCCAGGATATTTTCCTCAAAACAAAACCCAACTGCAACGAGGACCATCACGTGAGGGGAGCTGAGAGCACAGCCCACGGCTGCTGGCAGTGGCTCTGACCTCCAGCTGCTCAGGGGGAAGGAGTCTTTTCATTCAGCCATGTTCACAGAGTGTAAAACAACCAAAACATTTAAATTGCAAAATACAAAAAGGTAAATTTGTGAGTAAAAATTACAAGTTTACTAAACGCACAAAACTGGAGTATTTCAAAGGACCGGCTCAGTGGAGAGCACAGCAACGAAGTAACTGCACAACTGAGAGGGGCTGTTGCTGAATTTTGCCCCCATGCAGCACTGAAATGGAGAACCCTCTGTAACACCTCATACGTTAAAAAAATAAATATTTAAGAGAATACAAGGCTCAGGTTGGTTTTCATATACATTGCACTTGAAGTTGGAGACCCAGTACTTGCAAACTGGGTCTAACAAACATGGTCTATGCCATTAAATGAATACATTGTGCTCACCACGTCTTTGAGTATTTAGAAACACCAAATGTTTAATACAGTGACATACGCACTCTTCTTTTTACAAGGCAATCACAGATTGCAAATCCCATAGGGCTGTGGAAAAAAAACAGTCATCTCTGTTCTGGAGTATCAAAGAAACAACACACGATTTCGGCTCACTAAGACTGAGACACACGGCAGGCAGGTGCCCCTCCTAGATGATTACGGATTCTGGATAAACTGCGTAAATACTGAGGTGGACATTCCAGCACATCACAGTACAGAACGATGACCTCTCATTGCCTTCTGCTCTCGGTAAGATTGTCTACATGCGACTCCACGGAGGAATGAAAAGCACAGCCGTACGCTGGGACACGTGCGCAGCTGCGGGACGGGGCGCCCGGCACTGCCACCCTAAGCTCGCCGCCCCTGCCTTTCTCTTTTTTTACACAACCCTATTTTATAAATCTTTTGGATAAGTAATATTCCTATTTTATCACACTTCATCTTTGTAAGCACCATCGAGCTCTCCCCTGGGCGCTGATACAAAACCAGAGCTGGTAGTTAGGCTTTAGTTCAAGGCTTGGAAATATGGCAACTTGCTTTTAATGACACATGAAACCGAATCTTCGGGACCCTGCAGCCGGCCGGCCTGCACTTGGGGCCTCCTGAGCAGACCCAGGCGTGAATGCGGTCAGGCAAGGTGACATCTCAGCACAAGTGGTCATCTTCCCAGTCTGCTGCTCTAAAACAGGTGAACTGCTTTCCAGGAGTCACTTGTACAGTCAGCCCAATCTAAAAAGATTATTGAGGAAAAAAGATAATCTTTGCCACAATCCAGTATCCCAGATTTTCTCCCAAATCTTGCCATTCTTCAGGATCAGTGGGTTTGAAGAGTCAATCGCTATGTGGCTTTTCAGGAACACCCTACATGTAGAAAGAGAAAAAGGAGCGAGAGAAAATCAGCACTAAATGTATACATATTTTATTTTTTTATTTTTTATTTTTTGCAGTACGCGGGCCTCTCACTGCTGTGGCCTCTCCCGTTGCGGAGCACAGGCTCCGGACGCACAGGCTCAGTGGCCATGGCTCACGGGCCCAGCCGCTCCGCGGCATGTGGGATCTTCCCGGACCGGGGCACGAACCCATGTCCCCTGCATCGGATCCAAGACCAGATGACCTTCCTGAGGTCACGGGGCTGCATGAGGAGAGACCGCCACGCCTCCTGCACACGTTCTAACCTCTGGCTTAGCAGCTGGCCGGCCAAGTGGAGTGGGGAGCAGTGTGCAAGGGCAGCTCCGCGCGCTCCCGAGGCGCCCGGCTCCAGCCCTGCGCTGCACCCACTCAGGCAGGTGGTCAGCCTCCTGAGTTTGGATTTCCCCATCTCTAAAGCGGGCTGAGTCCCTACCTCTAGACTGCTGTTACAGGCCTCAGCTGGCAGTGACACTATTTAGCACAACACCTCGAGTGCAACAGAAGTGCTAATTAATGTTGTTATTACTGCCAGCAGCCGCTGGATGGCAAACAGGAAAGGCAAACTGAATTCCATGTGCCAGGGAAGCGCACCTGTAACCAGGTGTCCGGGGCCTGGGCCCCAGGAAGCAGGGCCACGCTCTTCGCCGTGGCAGCTGGAAGCCTTACTTTCTTTGAGAAAAGACTTTAAGCTACAAACAGCAACAGATGCAGATTCTATAAAATGATGCTACGGACTCACTTTTAAACATGCAGGCTGACAACGAATACCACAAAGAAAAAGCCACTCGGACCATTTAACACTCAAGCAAAGCCAACCTGTAGGTTTGGGGCATGGCTGCCCTTGATGGTAGTAACCATATTTCTTTTAAGGGCAGTGGGAACTGAGAAGGCGCGAAGGGGAGGGATGCAGAGGCGCTGGGACGGTCACCCTCAGAGGGAACAGAGCCACGTCGCACTGGACTCGGGCAGCTCTGGTCACTGTGTTGACCAGCGCCCACCTAAGGTCTCCACCTTCAGACCTTCATCTTCTTCACTCGAATCACATCCCACCACAAAAGCCTTACTTGGTGAAGTTTTAAACCAAGAATTCACTCTTAAACGCTGCCCCTAAAATACCACCGCAGATCCATCTTCTGTCTAAGGGCCCAGCGGCACAGCCAGAGGAAAAGAAATGGGCGGTGCTGACCAATCCCATTTCTAAGGCACTGAGCCATTTCCTGGGTTTTAAGGATGGAAATGAGTTTTCAAATTCTTAACAAAGAATAAGCTCACTTTCACAAATAAGCTGTTAATTTTTTCCCTTTCTTTGAAGGAAGAAAATAAAGACTTGGCTTAAGTATTTTAACTCCTTCTTTAAAAAGAAAATGTTTAACTTGCTCTTTTTAAAGACTTTTTTGGGTGAGAAAGATTCTAGCAAGGTGCCAGTCTGTCCCAGCCTAAACTTTCAAGAGTCCCCAAAGAGAATAAACATGAGGTTAACAATTCTTGGACACAGATACACAACAGCAGGGCACACATCCCAGTGTGTTAGGATGCACGAGCCTCAGTGGCCCTGGCTTACGTGCTAGGGTCCCCGCAGCCCAGGCCCGCGGGACCTTCTCCAGGTGACTGGGATCTGCAACTGCAGTGGCCAGGCAGGTGGAGGAGGGTAGCAGCCACACCTGTGGATGCTTTTACCGCAGTGTCCTCGCTCCAGCCCGCCACGTCCACCTGTTGCTGCTTGGTGGGGAAAGCCCACGCAACAAGAGGTCCTGGGAAAGACTGCAGTTGGGCAGGGACACTCAGTGTCACGGGGAGCCACAGTTTTCTAGAACAAAGCTTATTATAAATGGAGTTTTCATTCTTCAGCTCTGATGTAATCTGAAGCACATTTAATTTCCTACACTTCCAGTTCTCTTCTCATGAAAAATACAGTCTGGGCTTCACGCACTTATCTTTTACTGCAGCAGGTTTTAGAAAGGCCGCCTGCCAGCCCACGGGAGGGGCAAGAAAGGCAGCGTCCTCAGTTCAAGCCGAAGTGGACAGGGGATTTGCGAAGAGGAGGGGTAGGTTGAAAGGTTCAAGAGTTAGCGGAACTGGATGTGAAGGCTACGCAGTTCCTGTTGGACAAAGGTGGACTTTTTATTAAGATTCTCTACTGCTTTCGGGGTGGATTCGTTTACAGATACTTTGAAGGATGGAAGAAGAGAGAAACAAAAAGGCAGAGACCAGTCTGGACAGACTCAGGGAGGGGCTGCTGGGGTAGGGATGAGAGTCTGGGAGCTCTGGGGGGACTGATGTGCTGCTTTGTCATCCGCAACCCAAGGCCAAGGCTTTGCTCCCAGTAAACAGCACAGAGGCAGAGGGACCAGCGTCCTGCAGTGACCTCCACGTAAACGATCTCAACAGGGCACAGCAGCAGGTCTGCCCACCTCCTGACACACATGCACCCGCTGCAGAGACCTGTCACAAACTCCTGTGCGCACCTTAGCGCTTCTGCTCATACAAGTGCAGCTGGCCCTTGAACAACACGGGTTTGAACAGCACGGTTCCACTTACATGCGGATGTTTTTCAATAGTAAATGCTACAGCGCTGCGTGCTCTGTGGTTGGTTAAATCCACGGAAGCAGAGGGCTGACTCTACGTTACACTCAGATTTTCAACTTCTTGGAGGGCTGGTGCCCCAATCCACGTGCTCTTCAAAGGTCAACTGTAATGTTTTCATTGTAAATTTTAAAAATGCAAAAGAGAAAAAACCCTAAACTACCTGCAGTTCTCCTTCTCAGAAATCGCCACTTTCGTTCCTTTACACACCCCCTGTCCTGTTCCCTACCTTGGGAGCAAGTGCTGCATGCCTTTGCCAATCCGACTGACCGATCCTTTAAAACTACTTAAACCTGGTTCCTCAGTCTCAGGTCTCAAGTAACTCATAGGAGTAAGTCTCCCTCATTCGCTCGCCTGACTTCTGGCAGAAACACAGCTGTGACGTGATGTGCGATCGTTTTGCCTTCATTCACACTGACTGTGCCCTCCGCTGGGTTTGGAAACCTGGAGAAAAGGGACTTAGCTTTTTTCTCCCTTGGAGCAGCCGGCGCCCGGGAACAGCCGGCAGTGGGCGCCCGCTACCACATCTGTTCCGAGGACCCATGCTGGATGCAGCAGCCAGAGGGGGAGTCGGTAAAACCAGCTGTGACTGCTCCTCCGGCTGGAAAGGGCCTGCCGTTTCCCCCTTCAGCTGGGATCCAGGCGTAAGGGTTTACATTTTCACGGATGTAAATATGGCAGGAGCGCTGGGCTCAGAGACCCGGGAGGGTTGTTTCCCTTTGATGACCTGGGATGTTCATCACCCTCCTCCAGTATCAAGACACAGCAGTAACATCCAAATACAAGTTTTTTCCCCAACTTTAAAGAGTGAAAAAGAAGAAAAAGCTTAAGTGGGGAGAATTACAATTATGCCAGCTATCTTAAGTTAGGTTTAAAACTTTCATCTTTTCAAAAACGAAAATGCCTGCGACAAGGATGGAATGATCACTGATAAAACCGCCTTCTTTCAGCGTCGTGACCAAAGGTGTGATTGTGCCACTCTTGTAAAATAAGTTACCTTCAACCGTTTCTAGGTGTTAGGAGCTAGTGCATGATGTGTAGTGTCTACCTCTATCAAAAAAGACCCTTGGGCTTCCCTGGTGGTGCAGTGGTTGAGAGTCCGCCTGCCGATGCACCGGGAAGATCCCACATGCCGCGGAGCAGCTGGGCCCGTGAGCCATGGCCGCTGAGCCTGCGCGTCCGGAGCCTGTGCTCCGCAACGGGAGAGGCCACAACAGTGAGAGGCCCGCGTACCGCAAAAAAAAAAAAAAAAAAAAAGACTAAAGCTGGTTAAAAACCTTCATCATAAATGCATGGCAGCATCAGCCCAGCCTCCCGAATTTATAACCAACTGGCTGAATGCTGTCAGTTTTAACTCCACGAAGAGTCACGGGGGTTGAAGACAACTTATCTCAAAAGCCCTATTAGGACTCCTCAGCTAAACGGCACTGAAAATAAAAATCCCAAAGCAGTAAGGGATCATAGAGCTGCCTCGTTCTACTCTGAACCGGAAAGGGCTCCAGGGAGCAGCACAGGGGCACCACGAGACTGTGGCCACCGTGAGTGTGAGAAGAGCCAGGTCCTCTGATGCTCATGAGGGGTCGAGAAAGAAAGGTTTTTCAATTGAGTCTTTTCGTTTTGGCAAAAGCAGATCCACACAGAGTCACAAAAGGGTGGAAGGCAAGGATAATTTGGGCTCAGGAACCGGTGGAACACATTACAAATTCTGCCTTTTTGAAATTACTTCCATTTTTATGAAACAGCCAAGCAGCCTTCAAATCTGGCCCTCCCAAGCCACCGTCAGCTGGCACGAATAAACGTCTTGTTTTTAAAAACACCATCTGAGGAACCAAGTCAAGTTTCTGACAAAGCCCCAGAGTGTCTCTGAGAGAAATGGCCCTTATAAGATTCTAGTTTCTTTTTTTTTTAGTTCATTTTATTTAAGCCTCGAGTCAAAGTCTATTCAAACTGACAGTCAAATGTCCACATTTCATCAAAGCGCTCAAGTGTCGACCATTATTAACTCCCGGAAATAACTGCTAAGTCATCCCGACTTCGTTTGTCTTTCTGGCTCTCGGGAAGTGGCTCTGTGCGGGGGTCCCGTTTCTCTCTCTTTAGTTATTAGACAGGGTCCAGGCTGGAGTCCACCTACACAGGGATGCTGAGCCCCCTCCCAGCCTGGTCCACACTCTCATGGGCCTGGCCTGGGGTCCCTTCCCTAGCATAGCATCATCTGTACCTGCGTGAAGGCGGGGAGGAAACTCATTATAAATCATTCATTTAGCCATTCAGTAACTTTTCTCTGCCAGTTATCACAGGAGCTGCAGTTCATCTGTAACGTGAGTGGAACTCTAGTTCCTTTTAGTGCGCGTTGTGAGCTTACGATTCCCTGAATCTTTATAATCTAGCAAAGAGTAACCTGGGTATTGCACCTAGTTTTTTTAAATACGCTTTTCTGAATAACTGTTGCGAGTCTCAACTAGATATTTATCAACAGCAACCATAATGTATCACGTACACTCAGCCTGTGAAGCTGGGAACCACAGCTGGGCGCGCAGGTGACAACTGTACGTACCATGGCTAGCTGTCGTCCTATGTTTCCCACGGTCACACCTCCCGAGAAGAAGATGCACGGGAGCCAGGAGCGGATGTACAGAAAGTCCGGGGACGTGTACCTGGAGAGAAGGAGACGTGAGCCCCTGGGCAGCCGGCTCCCCGGCGCAGGTGGGGCAGGCACACGGCGCACCAGCAGCGTCAGTATGTGACATCCACGCTCACCGCCACTGCTGGGTTTTCCTTTACATTAAATTACGCATGGTGCATTTTTAACATGTGAATCAACAATAAGCAGCGTTTTTGAGAATTTCATGTCTAAGTTTATGCTATGTAATTACAGAAAAAACATGACATCTTAGCTTAGAAGGTATTTTTTTTAAAAGTTAAGTAACAGCTTCCGGACGGAGGTGATATTTGAGAGCACATGCTTACTGATAGACACCATTGTACACCAGCAGCTGAGTGATCACAGTGGCAAGGAAGGCGATGGTGATCCCAAGCCCAAGGCCACTTCTTGAACGGTCAAATGTCCACCAAAGGCCCAAAGACAGGGCTGCTAACGTCAAGGAGAGCTGAACGTTATTGGCAAAATCCAATTTCTGGCGATGCAGAGTTAAGGAAAAGCGTAACGGTTTTTAATATGGTCAAACCCAAAAAAGCCCCAGGGCCTACAATTATGTGTGCACCACATAATTCTTCATCCATAGCAGCTGCCAGGTGAGCTGCAGAGAGCATCTGTTGGATACAAGGTTACCGTGACCGAGATGACCTGGAACTTCTCTGGGATCCCTGGGTTGAAAACTTGACTTTACAAGTAAGCTTCCTGAAAGCTACATATAAAATTCTGCTGGTATTTCAACCAACAGCATACTTTGCTAGTAAGTCCTCTATAGTTCCCCTTTTACTTCTCGTTTTTATTAGTCGGTTGAACTGAGCAAGCCCAGTCTTCGCTCCACGTCTGCAAGAAGACACCTCACCAGGATGGCATCCAACACGACACGGTCGCAGCTGGTGGAGACACGACTGGCTTCTGTCCCAACACTGCTTACCAACTGCGGACGAAACAAGTTTGTCAGAGCCCAGACCTCTTATAATACCCTTTTCTGACATTCTTATCATTAAAATCAGGCTAGAGCAGATTTAAGAAGCAGTAACTCTAAAATTAACTTTCTCCAAAAATATAATCTAGTTGTGCTAAAGAAACCATAAATCTTTTGAGAGCTGGTAAACCACGGCCCGTCTTCCTGAAGAATGCACTGTGTACAGACACGCAGCATGTCTTGTGCGTTCCACCCGTGGGCGCCAGCACCTGATCCTGAAGTTAGCCTCCACTAAGAACCCTATTCCAGAGGCCACCACTTCTGACTGGCCCTGGGCCTTGCGTGGTCATGCCAGGGAGGGACAGAGAAGCAGACAGGCTTCTCCTCCACCTTCTGGAAGGATCCGCCAAGAAGAGTGATGCTCTTGCCACTTCTCACTGGGCCACAGGAACCAGGTCTTCACGGTGGAAGGATGTAAGGTAGAAATGTAAAGGGAATTCACAAGGTGAACTCTGAGGATCCAACAGATGCTGCCTGAGAAAGGACTGAATGAAGACGTCCACCGTGTTCCTGGTGTTAACTGTTTCCTGAAATGAACTGAAAGGACTCCAAGAACCGTTATGAAAACTGCTGAGAGTAAACTGAGCAACGTGCTTTGAAATAACATACTCGGAAGAAGATGGTTCAACTGACTCATGATGTGATATATACTCATTAAAAGTAACGAAACTTTTCAACATGTAACGTAAGAAGCTGCTCTGGACAGCACACCCACTGAAGGATACAGCACTGGCGTGATTGATACCAACAAAAACTGCCACACAGCGCATCACACTGGCCCACTCCCTCTTAAACTTGTGTGGCTCTCCAAGGCGACTGTCAATGCAGGGGTAAAGCAAGCCGACGACAGCTGTTGAAGAAAGACAAGGCAGCAGCGTTAGAGAACCGGCTGAAAATGATGTGATCTCTGCGTGGCAATTATTAACATATTTTTCAAACCATTCCTTTTCCTAGAAGATTTATCAGCTACAATGTAATATTTGAATTAAAACTAATTTTACATTTTTGTTCTCCTCGAGTACAAACAAACAAAAATCATTGTTTCGAAAAATTTAAAATAAAATCGCAGTTCTTTGGTTTGAAGCACAGAACGAATGGAGCCAGGGGTTAATTATCCATAAGCAAACTACTTCTGCGCCTACACAGGGGGCCTCCAGTTTGCATCAGTGTTGTTCCAGTTTGCGTCAGTGTTGTTCCATCGTACAGTGGGGAGGGGAGCTTCCACGAGGGCCTTGAGGCCACAGCACCAGTGTGTAGAGCCATATACTGAAAGGGTTTAGAAAAACAAAGTAGGAGCCTATCTTTCCAAGAACAAAAATGAGAACACTCTCCCCACTGCTTGGTAACCACAGCATCCCTCCCATGACACGTCCCGGCTGGAACACAGCTCTCCACTCCAGCCTCGTGCTGAGAAGGCAACGTGTTTCCACAGCGCAGGGGATACACCCAGACTCCAGTGGGGGAGTAGGCAGAGTTAAGAACAGTGGGCCTGTCACTCAGTTGTGTCCCCTTGGACACGGTTGCTTAACCTTTCTGTAATTCAGTTTCCACGTCTGTAAAATGGAGCTACAGCAGAGTCCTTTTGTAAGGACGAAAGGAAGCAAAACATGTAAAAATGCAAGGTAAGCAGTCCATAAACATCAGCTACGAAGCAGACAGGAGGGCATCCCTCCTGTAGCACCGCAGTCACTTAGGTACACGCTTGTTCTGCCCGCCAGACCAGGATGCTTGACAGGGGCAGTCCGCTCACTCTGTACTGCCAACAGCTGGGAGAGCTGATGCTACAGAAAGCATCTGACAAATGTTTGCTAGTCAGTGGATGCTGTGTGACCAGAGAAGTACTGTGACCTGAGCTGAGACCAATTCAGCAAGTTTATAAAACCAGCCAAATGACCAAGAAATTCTACTCAAAAAAGACAGTCCGCCTGTCCACAATTTAGACTGCTAACCCTGGGTCATGTTTTGTGGCTGGCCAGGTGTACTGCAATATGAACTCTGAACAGGGGATTTGTTTTCCTTCATCTATGGAGCCCAACGTTTTAGGGGGAAGGCCTGGCTTTGGCACGTTCACGGGCATCCCGAAAAAGGAAGTGTGGGAGGCCGCTCGGGCAGCAGTTCTGCCCACTCGGCCCACGTGACGGTTTGTTTTCAGTTACCCAGCGCTGTAGCATGTTGGCTGGGGCAGCCAATCGCACTGCAGTTCCCTCGCTCACCAGTTCTGCCAGCGGCCAATCGCACAGCTCGCTCGGGATGACAGCTGCGGGCTCCCCCAACACTGTCCTCAGGGCCGGATCAGTAAGAGGGAAGGACCTCGGTCAGCCTGGCACAAGCGTGAAACAGCCAATCATCTCCACACCTGGTCCCCAATCGCTGGGCTTCTTCCAGCCTCCAGAGACTGGCATTGCGGATCACCATCCTCTCCCCCCGCCTCCTTCTCTAAATACAATCACTGGAGATGCACACTTCCCCTCTGCGGATGGTTCGGTTTTCAAATGAACGGTTCTCAGAGGCTGAAAATCGTTCTTAACCAAACATCTTCAGTTTTTACTCACCAGCTGCTGTCCCACAGCACGGGGGAACCCACCAGGCGGAGGAGAAGATGGTGGCGATGACCTCCTCAGGGAACAGGGTGACGTTCCTTTGGACCTGCAGCAGGTTCAGCACCAGGGCCAGGACCACGCCCACTGAGAACAGCACCAGGCTCCTTTGCACCAGGTGGTGATGCCAGCTGGTGATGTGGCCGCTGCTGCCATGGCCTCCCACACCAGCGCTCACGGGCCCGTGAGCCGGGTCAGTGCCCCGGGCACTGTGGGCCACCAGGGGAGAGGGGCCTGACACTGAGGAGGTGATCATTTCTCCCACTTTGGCCTCCAGCCCTCTGGCACTGGCCCTCAGGTGGCTTCTGTGCTTTGCGCCCTTAGCGCAGGGACCGCTCCAGGGGTGGTCGTCTAGTCTGGGCATCAGCCACCAGTGTGACAGGCTTTCCTAGAAGGAAAAGGGGGTGTGGAGGTGGAACCCCGATCAAGTTCACTTCCAAAGGACATGGCAGGTCCAGGGAGGCCCGGTCAGAGGGAGGGCTCTGCTCGCCTTCATCGCCGGCACGTCCAGGGAAACCCCCAAGGCCCTCGGAGTCAGCCGCTCAGGGGAGCCCACGGGCAGGTACCGCGGCGGAGGGCTGCAAGGACCCTGCCCACACACCCCGCCTGGGAGCTGCACAGGCTGTTTTCAGCGGCAGCCAGATGAGGTACACCTGAGCGTTGAGCGCCCGCCGCAGTGCCCCTCTGCATAAGCCCCGAAGTTCTGGCCCGTCCAGTCCTGAAGTTTTTCAGACCCCGTCCGTCTGCAGGAGGCAGACCCAGCCAGGCTAGCCTGGAGGCAGGCCGCCCAGGACAAGGTGCTGGGGTCCTCCGAACTGACAGGATCACTGGCAGAGCCCACCTGGGGTCGGGGGTGCAGCCCCCCGCTCCGGGACTCGGGCTGGGGTCAGAGCGTGCGCCCAGCCCCGAGGGTCGGTGCCGAGGATCCCAGTGGAAGGCCGTCTCGAGGGGCGGCTGCCGGGGGAGTGGAGGCGCCGGCACCCCGACATCCCCGCCCGGCCCGACACCGGGACCCCACCCCCGCCGCCACCGGCCTGGGTCCCCTCGCTGCGCCTCGCGTACCTGGCTGAGGGGCGCCCGCCCGCGGGCTCGCCGAGGGAGGAGATCGCCGAGGAGCGTCACGGCCCAAACCGCCTGGAGTTGAGCCCGCGGCGTGCAGCTCGCCGCGCAGCTTATAAGGCGGGCGGCGGGGCCCCGGGTCACGTGACCCCGCCCCGGCCCGCCGCCCGCCCCAAGCGCCAGGGGGCGTGGCCACCGCGCGCCCCCGCCCCTCCCGCGCGCCCGTCCGCTCGCGGTCTGGTGAGGCGCCCGCGACCAATCGGGGGCGGGCGACCCATATGACGTCATCACACGCCACCGCAGCCCTGCGTCCGGCGCACTGACTTGGGAGCGCGGACGGACGGCGGACTGACGGCGCCGGGAGCCAGACCCGGGGGGGGGGGGGGGGGGGGCGGGGGGGGGGGGGGGGGGGGGGCGGACGGGGGCGGGGGGCCGGACGGGGACGGACTGACGGACGGGGCTGTGGGGGAGGGGACGGACACACCGAAGGGCGGAGCTGGGAGGGGACGACGGGCTGGGGGACCGATGGACGGGAATGCGGGGAAGGCCCGACGGCGGACCGATGCACGGCGCTGTGGGGCTGTGTCGACAGGCTGGGGGACTGACCGACGGACGGGGCCGGGGAGTGGGGCACAGGCTGACGGACGGGGCTGGCCGAGAGCGCCCCGGACCTCGGGCGGGCGGCTCCCCACGCAGGTTCGGACCGGACGGCGGCGGGAGGGCCGTTTCCAGCATTTGGCAGCCGCGGGCCTGGCGTCGGGTAGTTGAACACCTTAGCCCCCAGACCCTGACGCAGGCGTGGCCCATTCCAAAACTTCCCCAGTGAGGCCTCGCCAGCTGGTCAGTCTCTGCACCTGCCTGTCACCTGATAATACTCTGATCTCTGTCCCCTGTCCTGCTCCCTGAGGCTCCTGACACCACAGCTGCTAATTTAAAGCGGGTTCGTGTGTGCAGTGACCAGAAGGTGCTGGCATGCGTAGTAAGGGCTCGGAGATATGAGTTGTTTATCGTGTGTGCAAGGATGTGCGTGTTGTTAAGGGTACTTTTATGTTTCCCAGCCACCAGAGTGGTTCTGAAAACTTACGACATAAGATCCTTTATGAAAATGAAAGTGATGAAATTTTCATGAAATAATTTCTTCTAGTTTCTAACTATCTTTCCTTTCATGGGAAAACAAACCATCAAAACCACTCATGAAAAAATAAGACGTTGTTTTATCTTGCTGATGTAATATATTTATACCCCGTTTGCCACATGGGTCTCACCATCTAAAGAGGAGGCAGGCTCCTCGCCGACTGAAAACCCACATCTTGTTGAGCAAGGTCGTATTATTAAGATGTCCTTGAAAAACAGTAGAGAAAGTCTATGGTCTTTTGTACTGTCTGCGGGTGAGCAGAGATTGAGAGGAAGTTTGCTCTAAATAGCAAATTCTCTCGCCGCCAAGAGACCCTACAGGCTTAGGCAGTGTGAAATACCGTATTGTGTGGCATCTTCCACATCAGGGTTTCTGGCTTTATGCCAGAAGGTTAAAGAAAACCTGAACATCTTACGGAGGTATCAACATTTCTCAAATTTGATTTGGAGGGTGGGGGTAGGATTCACAAGAATTTCTAATAGTAATCAGGAGACTTCAAGGAAAAGTAATGCTGGCAGTGGATATGTTTACTCTCCCAGACCATAGCGGTGTTTCCTTAGGAAACCTGAGAGGCGCTACAAAAGACAGTTGCCTTGTTAGCGTGTTCCTGTTGCCCCAGGGTCAGAACTGGTTTCTCTTCTTTGTCTCCTTTACTTGACGGGCTAGACACAGCCTGATTGTGTGGATGTCCTACCCCCGGTCCATGATGCCAACGTGGCATGAACTTAACCTAATCTTCTACTTCTGTGAAAACATAAGAGACTGTTGTCACTGTGGATTATAACCAAAATTGCTCTCCAATGGTTATGTTCAATCGAGACAGCATTTTCTAATAATGTGACTTGTTTTCATTTCTTGAGCCTGACCCAGACAAAGCAGGAGTTGGTGGAAAGGAGGGTTCCGTCTTCAGCTCTGCCTGTGGGCAGGCAGGGCCAGGCTTTCCTCTCTCTGCCCTGGTCACAACTATGTACTTTGTTCCCAAAGGTTCGAAGTAGTTTTGACTCCAAGGAATCCAAGAAAGGCTTGGAGCCTTGAAGAGCCAAGCCTCCAAGAAAGGCTTGGAGCCTTGAAAGGCTCCAAGTGGCCTTTCTCGCTTCTTCTCTCAGGAAGTCTGCATAAGTACATGAAGATATGTTTCTCTGTGTGTGTGTGTGTGTGTGTGTGTGTGTGTGTCTGTATGTGTGTGTGTGTCTGTGTGTGTGTGTGTGTGTATACCTTCACAGTAATGTTGGTACCCACAAAGTTCCAAAAAGCTGCCCAGCTATCAACCAACAGGAAACTGGTCCGATAAATGATGGCACATCAGTACAATGGGATACTGTATAATTGAGAGTCACCCCTTCTTCAACCATCAGAGGACTGTGCTGGGTCTCCCCTACCCCACCCTCAAGTTCAAGTCCCATACACACAGGTTAGGAAGCACTGATATAAATCAAGCTCTTAACCTCATGGAGATGCATATACATCACAGCCTTGACCCTGAAATGTAGGTGTGTCATGGATTCAGTTGAGCAACACCAGTAGATACAGGAAGCTTTTGCACATCTGCTTTCAAAACCTGGTTTATTCAGATATATGAAGCCCAATAAACCAAGGTGACAGCTCTCTGCTTACCTACTGAACTGCTGTAGACAGGGATTCCGGGCAGCACAGAAATC
The DNA here is from genome assembly GCF_005190385.1 of Monodon monoceros. NCBI lineage: Eukaryota > Metazoa > Chordata > Mammalia > Artiodactyla > Monodontidae > Monodon > Monodon monoceros. The sequence continues at coordinate 102,376,098 of NW_021703776.1, read as the reverse complement.
AGCGTATCTGTCTTCTGGGATCTAAGATAGTTTTCTTCATCTTTGTTCTCTTGCCATTCTGCATGGCCATGCAGACTATCCCAATATCTTTCAATTTCAATGTTCCTTATGTCCAAGTACATATAAAAAAACTTTATGGGTTCCTGTGTTGTCTGTCTGCTGTGCAGAAAAGGGCTGTTAATTCCATTAGCTAATTGGTGTGTTAGGGTCTGTTCACTCAGTTACCTTTTTCTCTCTACCGGAGCAGATGTTAATGCAGCCTAGCCTCTGATTCTCCATCCCCTCGGGCGTCTGTAGTGGGACTCTGTGAACCAGGGGGCTCCTGAAGCTACACAGAGGCCCCGGGGACCCGTGGGAAGGCGGGAGGGATGCCTGTGAGCTGCATTTTGTCTGGTCCCTGCCGAGGGCTGTCAGCATGGCCTCTATCTCAGGTAGCGTTGGTCACTGCATCCCCAGGGTGTGTGGTTTGCCTAAATGCCTGTGGAGTCTGATCCCATGAAAGAAGTCAGTCTAGGGGAATGACAATGGAAGGATTTGGATTTACTTTCTGGAGACCGCAGCCTCGATATCAGAAACCATATTCAAATATTTTGAGAGTTTGAAATGCCATTATCTCCAGCGAGGCTGTCATTGATGCAGTTTCTCTGTTCAACATAATGGGCTCTATTCTCTCCAGCCCCAGTCAGTGACTCTGAGTTAAGTGTCTGGGCAAACGTGTTCATGAGGGTCCCATTTAGTTCTTAATTGTACCACTTTATATTAATCATTATAGAGGTGCTATTACACAAGGGGAGTTTACTGTCCCTTAGGAACTAAACCCAGTCCCGTGCCTTCTCCCCAGACCACTCACTAAGGGCACGATGCTCAGTAGCTCTTCTGGACAGAGACGAATCGTGGGATCATGGGCGGTGTGTGTGGGGGGCTGTCCTAAGAACTTTAAGACATCGTGTAGTGGGCAATCTATGGCTCTTAGTCTGTATTCCTACTGTCCTTTTAATTGTAACACTAATAACCATTTTAAAAATAATCTATTTAAATAACCTATTTTTGAAAGTAGGGTAGATGATTAAGTATATTATTATTATTTTTAAAATTTATTTATTTTTGGCTGCGTTGGGTCTTTGTTCCTGTGCGCGGGCTTTCTCTAGTTGAGGTGATAGGGGGCTACTGTTTGTTGCGGTGCGTGGTCTTCTCATTGCGGTGGCTTCTCTTGTTGCGGAGCACCGGCTCCAGGCATGAGGGCTTTAGTAGTTGCGGCTCGCAGGCTCGGTAGTTGTGGCTCGTGAGCTCTAGAGCGCAGCCCCAGTAGTTGTGGTGCCCAGGCTTAGTTGTTCTGCGGCATGTGAGATCTTCCCGGACCAGGACTTGAACCCATGTCCCCTGCATCGCCAGGTGGATTCTTAATCACTGGCCACCAGGGAAGCCCAGTATATTATTTTTAAATAGAAAAACATCACGTGCTTATTGTAAAACATTCAGAAAACGTGAAAATACATTTTAAGAAAATCCATAATTCCCACCACCTAGAGACACTCACTGTAACTTTTTGGGGTATTTCCAGATATTTTTCCTATGCATGTATGTGTGTGTTTTTTAAAAAAACCAAACAAAAAATCACAAGTAGGATCATACTTTGCGTATAGTGGAACCAGGCCTTCGGAGATCATGCATAGACCATGTCATCACTTTTTAGCAGCTTTGTTGAGATAAAATTCACTCATCATGTAATTCACCCATCTGAAGTGTACAGTTCAATAGCTCTTTGTATATGCAGAGTTGTGCAACCATCACCACAGCCAGTTTTAGAACATTTTATCACCCTGAAAGAAGCTCTGTGTGTGCCGAGCTATCCTTCCCCTCATGCGCCTCCCATCCCACCCTCCAGCTTCCACTCCCCAGCCCTAGGCAACCACTAATCTCTTTTCTGTCTCTATAGGTTTTCCTGTTCTGGAGTTTCATATGAATGGAATTATATAATATGTGGTCTTTTGTGTTTAGATTCTATCACTTAGCGTGATGTTTTCAAGGTTCATCCTCATTGCACCACGTACCAGTACTTCATTCCTTTTTACGACTGAATAATACCCCCTTATGTGGAAATACCACATTTTGTTTACTCACCAGTGGATGGGCAATTGTGTTGTTTGCACTGTTTGTCTATGATGAATAATGCTTCTTACAAACATTTGTGTGTGAGTCTCTGTGTGGACATATGTGTTCACTTCTTTCGGGGGGAACTGCTGACAGTCGACTTGCTGACCATCTAGTAACTGTCTTTACTTGTTTATGGAACGGCTGGACTCTCTTCCGGAGCAGCGGTACCATTTCACACCCCCACCAGCAGCATATGAGGGTTCTGACTTCTCCATACCCTCACCAATGCTGGCTGTTATCTGACTTTTTGATTCTAGTTATCCCAGTGGGTGTGAAGTGTGTGTGTCTTCGTCTTGATAGCAGGATGGTATTCTTCCTGTATGTTGGGGAGTGTCTTCGCTTGTTTGCTGAGACTTTATTGATAAGTGTCATCTCAACACGAGTGAGGGAATGAAGTGAGTGAACCAGTGAAGGAGGAAATACAAGGCAGAGCCTTACCGACATGGCTGCAGCTGTCCGAGGAAACACATCCACTTGCCTGGTCGTGCACCATGTCTCCCATACAGGCTGTGGAGAACAAACATGTTTTACAAGAACAGTCCTTTGGGGAAAAGAAAAAAAAGAGTATCTTTAGTTTTCTGTCTCCCTTCTCTGGTTGGTCAAGTTTGTCCCTTGGTCACCATGTCCTCCGCTGTTCTGATTCTGGTTCTCAGCACCCCCTGTAGCTGCTGGGGATCCAGAGTCCACAGCCAACAGCGAGTGCATTGTCGGAGTCTGAAGCTGTAGGAAGAGCCGAAGGCTGCTTCTGTAGGTCCAGTTGGGTCAGATGGTCCATTCCTGTGTCAGTCACTCAGAAAGGGAAAAAAGATTCGTGAGAGCCCAACCCTTTGATTTACAGAGACCTCTGCAAATGGCGGCCAGAGTCTTTGGAGGATGCACCAAGGCAGGGTGTGTGGGGTGAAGAATGAATGAGCGTTGGTGGCCCTGGGGGCGGAGATTAGGAAAAGGCTGCAAAGGGCACTGGGATGGAAGGTCCAGAAACAGGAAAAGGAATGTGCTTAGGAAACCCAGAGAGACGCTCCTGTTTGCAGCACAGACACTAAATGCAACGACTCAGTGATCAGCATGGGCCCTGAGCAAGGATGACGTGCAAGTCTGTAAATGCTTCTTCCACGTTAAAGGAAAAAAAAAAAAAGAAATCCGGAGAGGTGTGTTCCACGAAGGAGAGTCAGCAGAGGCAGAGGCCAGCTTCTGTCCGAAGGAGGCAGTGATGGGACGTGGGGAACCTGGGGGGGACAGTGCGGAGTCAGGCTGCTGCTTCATAAGGAGCCAGGTTGGACAAGGAGGGGAGAACAGGGCTGGAGGGGAACGTGGGCTGGAGGCGTTCTCTTTTGTTTTAAAGATGGGAGAGACACACATTTAAGTGCTGATGGAAGATTCCAGTAGAAAGAGAGAGAAAAGGGGGAGAAAGTGTGAGTAACTCCTGAAGAGTCCTGCTGAGGAGGGACGGGTGTGGGGTGAGTAGGGGTCGGCTGTCCCCAGGAGGGCGCCCCTGAGGAAGGCCTGGGCCCGCAGGCGGTGGGCCTGGAGGGTGGGCTCCAGGGCGCCGCCCTCAGGGCTTTTGAGTTTGCTGGAGGCTTCGGAGTGAGGGGTGAGCAGGCCGAGCGAGGGCCTCCTGGGGCTTCGTGCCGGGCCTCCACAGGGTCTGCAGGGTGGCGCGATGATTCCTTTGTGCACCATCTGGGGGCAAGAGAAACTGGGTTTTTCCAGGTGCAACAAAGGAAGGACACCGGGGCAGGGAAGGTTAGCGTATCGGGGAGTGGTTCATGGACGTGGGCGGAGGCCCGGGGGTGGGGGTGGCAGCGGCCCCCCGGGAGGGAGAACCGTGCAGAGTGCCGTGAGAACTCGGTGTTCCCTCCCGCGTGCGGCATCTGTGTTTTGTCCACTGGCATAATCCAGGCACCTACACGTGCGTTACTGGATACACAATCTGGAGGAGAGACTGCGGTCACGCGGGGGGTTTCAGAGGGACAGCAGCTGTGGGTGATGGTGACAAGCCACGGCGTGGCCCTGGAGTTGGGCGGCCGAAGTGGCGAGGAAGAGCCACGCGGGCCATGGTGTCCGGCGAGGCGGGGCCGAGGCGCGGCTGAGTCGTACTCGCGTGGGGGGCAGGGCTGCTTAGGCAGGATGGGCTGTGGAGGAGAATGTGTGCCTGGCCCCCAGTCTCCAGGGAGTGACGACAGTGGACTCAGACGATGGTGGGTGGCTGTGGCTAAGAGGCTGCACTGGGTTGAATAGCGTCACCCCAAATTCGTGTCGTTTCTGGGACCTCAGACTACAACCTTATTTGGAAATTGGGTCATTGCAGCTGTGGTTAGTCAAGATGAGGCCATGCCGGAGCAGGGCTGGCCCTTAATCCAACATGACTGGTGTCCTAGTAAGAAGAGGGACAGAGCCACGGAGAGAGAGGACACAGAGAAAGGCCACGTCATGATGGAGGCAGAGGGTGGAGAGATGCAGCTGCAAGCCGAGGAAGCCGAGGGTGGCCGGGAGCCCCCGAAGCTGCAAGGGGCAGGAAGGGCCCTCCCCAGAGCCTTCAGAGGGAGCACGGTCCTGACGGCACCTTGATTTCAGACTGCTGGTCTCCAGAACTGAGAGACAAGAAAATGCCTGTTGTTTTAAGGCCCCCAGTTTGTGGTGCTTCGTTACAGAGGCCCCAGGAAACTAACACAGAGGGAAGGACAGGTCTGTGGGACAGCTGCACAGCAGGTGGCACGGGACAGCCAGGTCCTGCCAAGGCCTGGAGGCGTGGGCGAGGGCGGGGAAGAGGCTGAGAGGGCAGGCAAGTTCACTGTCCAGACGGGGATTTCTAGAGGGCGGGGGCGTAGCCGGGAGGAGAATGTGGAATCAGGGAAGAGGAGAGGTGGGTGGTCAGCGTCTCATGCCTCACAGCCCTGTCTTCCTTGGTTATTGTCCAAAATGCAGACGCCCAACATGGCCTCTGTTATCATTATTATTTTTTAATATTTATTTGTTTGTCTGCGCCGGGTCTTCGTTGCAGCACGTGGACGCTTAGTTGCAGCATGCATGTGGGATCTAGTTCCCTGACCAGGGATCAAACCCGGGCCCCCTGCATTGGGAGCGCGGAGTCTTAACCACTGCGCCACCAGGGAAGTCCCTGGCCTCTGTTATTTAACCTTCATAAACACCTGAAGGATAGGTGTCATCTGTTACCTAGCTGTGAAGAATTTGAGTCCCGAATTAAGAAATTTGCTCAGAGCTGTTGCACATGAGTGACAGAGCAGGGATTCAAATCCAGGCCCATCTGAGTCGGAAGCTGCTGCCCTCCCTCCTCCTTCCTACCCACACCCCCAAACCCTCATTGAGCACCTGCTGTATACACTGTATACAGAAGCTCAGGCATCTACCTGTGTCCTCTACAAGCTCACAAGCTGGTAGAGAAGGGCGTCGTGTGAGCTTCACAGGACTGTGGTAGCAAACTGTCATAAACTTGTGGCTCAGAATAACGCACATTTCTTGTCTTAAGAGCTCTGGAGGATGGAAGTCCGAAATGGGTTTGAGTGAGTTAAAATCGAGGCATCACAGGCTGCGCTCCTTCTGGAGGCTCCCTGCCTCTCCCAGCTCCTGGAGACCCCCCTACCCTGGGTTCGTGGCCCCTCCTATATCAGCCTGACGTCTGCTTCTGTCCTCCTGTCTCCTTGTCTGACTCTGCAGCTTCCCTCTGTCACTTCTGAAGACCCTCCTGGGTAATCCAGGACGGTCTCCCCATCTCAAGAGCCTTGACTTAACCGCATGTGCAGAGTCCCGCTGTCGTGCAGGGCGCCATGGTCCCAGGCTCCAGGGGTTAGGACGTGGCCAGGTGCGAGGAGCACTGTGTCCTGCAGCCAGAGACGTGGGGCCACCGTCCGATGCAGGTTTCCTCGCAGAGGTTCACAGAGGATGCCATGGGAGCACAGACGTGCCCCTCAGGGGTGAGAGGCTCGAGCCTGTCACGTGGAGACAGGCAGTGGGGGCGGGCGTGAGCACGGCTGGGGGGTCGGGTCAGTGTCTGGAGGAAGGAGGGGAGTTCCTAGGGCCAAACCCCGAGGGACATGCTCAGTAACTTAGGCTTTATCCCCTGGGCTGATGTCTGCAGACCTTAATTTTTTCTGGAGAAGGAAGGATTTATTATTACTTGCAGCAAGTAAGAAGAACGCCGGGGATCTTTCCCAAAGCAGTGTCTACTCTCTGCAGACCTTTTTTGAGCACATGTTTCTGTTGGTTAAACGAGGGTTAGCTCTCACCCTAAATAAGTGTGTCAGTGTACTTAAAAATTATATGTGTATCGCTATACTAATACCTTGTGTACTTTTATAAGATGTATAAAACAGGAATTTACTAACAGAACGCCCTGAATTTTAGCTGGACACGTGATGACACTTCCCAGGCTCCCTTGAGTGCAGGTGTGGCCATGGGCCAATGGGATGTGAGCAGATGTGCCTGAGCCACTTCTGGGTCATCTCTTTTTTTAAACTAATTAATTAATTAATGTATTTATGTACTTATGTATGTATGTATATATGTATTTATTTTTGGCTGCGTTGGGTCTTCGTTGCTGCGCACGGGCTGTCTCTAGTTGAGGCGAGCGGGGGCTACTCTTCTCATTGTGGTGGCTTCTCTTGTTGCAGAGCATAGGCTCTAGGTGCATGGGCTTTGGTAGTTGCAGCGTGCGGGCTCAGTAGTTGTGGCTCGCGGGCTCTAGAGCACGTGGGCTCCGTTAGTTGTGGAGTGCAGGCTTAGTTGATCCTCGGCACGTGGAATCTTCCCGGACCAGGGATCGAAGCCGTGTCCCCTGCATTGGCAGGTGGATTTTTAACCACTGCGCCACCAGGGAAGTCCCTGGGACATCTCTTTAAAGACAAAGTGCTTTCCTGAGTCCCTTCTTAGTCTCCCCCCTTATTCCTGCAACAGAGAGTGTGGACGGGAAGGTGAGCCAGCTTCTACCCTGCGGACAAGATGACACTGTCAGGACGGAGGAGACACAGGCCCTGTGGAATGACCCGTGAAGCACAGTCTGCTCATGCGCACATGATTTCAGGAGAGAGAGCTAAACGTCTGCCTAAGTCTGTCATCTTTCATCGCCCTGATGCGTATACTGTGTCCAAGTTCATGTTTAAGCTCAGGTTGTTTTTCCTGAGTGCTTTGCCCTGAGATGTGTAACAAAGCTCCGCCTGGCGGAAAGTATGTTCCCGGCCACTTCCCGTCTCCTTACAGGGGATGCTAAGGATTTTGTTACTATTATATACACGCAGGAAGGACACGGATTATGAAGTGGTTTCTGAGTTAAGATGACCTATAAGCCACATCAGGGGCTGCAGTGCGATAGCTGTGGGCTGAAATACACACTGGTGGTGTGACCCACGTGTGCTTGGACATGTCATGTCTGGCGTGGCCTGCAGCTGCCCGTCTGGCTGAGCAGAGTTGCCGCTGTCAACCTGTTTGGTGAAAGTTAGCAGAACTGGATTTCTGCTTAGAAACACTTTGCAGAGAGCCCTGGGGTGCCTTGCTGCTCCAGGCATGGGGCGTCTCGGGAGCTCGGGAGTGGTCGCGCTCTCACTCTTTGCTCTGGGAGATGATCGGACCTGGATGGGCCAAGACCAGGTGCAGCAGTAACTGTCTGGGGGGACAGGCCACGGCGTGATGTTGGCTCACCTGGTGGGGCTGGAGGGGAGCCGGGAGCCGGGAGCTCTGGGGTAGAGTGTGGGGTTCACTGTGCCTTTTCTCCCCTCTGTGCCTGGGACCAGGTGTAGCTGGTGGGGTCTGTGGCCCCTTGGGATGAGCCGCCCCCCCCAGAAGGTCTCAGGGAGCACAGAGCCCATGACCCCTGCCAAGTGGCCCTTCGGTCCAGGGTCCGTGAGGGAGAAGAGGGCATTGTGTCTTCTACTTGGCCGTGGCCGGAGACAGGGTGGGGCAAAGACCCCCATCCTCAGGCCAGAAGGTGGAAAGGCCTGGCTCCACTTCCTGCCTCAGAAGTGAGCGAGGGGTACAGCCTGGGGACAGCAACTCTGAGAATGTCTGTGCTTCCCTGGTTTGTTGCTGTTTTTAATCCTTTGTCGCTTTGCCTGTGGTTATTGGCAACAAAATCTTTAAAACAGAAAAAGGAAAAGGGTGTTCGTATGTGCCCTTGTTCAAGATTAACAAGAAAGAGGAAAAGTGGAAAAGTGACAACCTGTTTTTCAGCCAGGTTTGGGGGTGAGCTGGGGGCAATGGGGGACAGGGCCCCAAGGGATAAAGTGGGTGACGGTAGCAACACAGAGAGGACAGGGGCTGCCCGGGGTACGAGTCTGGCCCAGCTGCATAACAGGGAGCGTTTCTGGAATTCCTCGGGGATGCAGAGGGAAGGGGGAGGTTCCCAGCGGGTCTGGGCTGGTGGTGCTGCCGTCCAGCTGGCTGGTGACCCTGGGTCCTGGAGGAGGAGCGGGTCGGCCTGTGGGATCGGGCGAGGGTGGGAGGGAGGATGGGGGATGCTGGGAAGGTGCTTGGACACGTAGGGGTCTGGAGCCCAGCAGATTTCAACAGGGACGTGTGTAAAAGATGGAGGAAGCAAAGGAGACAGACTGACGGCCAATAAGCACGTGAAGACATGCTCAGCGTCACTAATCGTCAGGGAAACGCAAACCAACCCCGTCATGAGATGCCACCTCACACCCGTAAGGTTGGCTATTTCTAAAAACAGAAACAAAAGGTAAGTGTTGGCGAGAGGACATGGAGCAGTTGGAGCCTGTGTACTGGTGGTGGTGGTGTAAAATGGTGCCATCCGTATGGAAAGTAGGAGAGTGACTTGTCAAAAAGTTAAACATAAAATTACCGTGCAATTCAGCAAGTCCACTTCCGGATTTATACCTGAAAGAAGTGAAAGCAGGGATTCGAACAGGTGTCTGTGTACTGTGTTCGTGGCGGCATTATGTAGCCAAAAGGTGGACGCACCGTAAGTGTCCATCAGTGGATGATGGATAAACAAAATGAGGTCCATCCACACAATGGAATATGATTCAGCCTTAAAAAGGAAGGACGTCTGTCACCTGCTGCAACAGGGATAGACCTTGAGGACAATACTCCAAGTGAAACAAATGAGTCACAGAAAGAATAATACCTGGAGATTCACTTATACGAGGTCCCTAGAGGAGTCAAATTCATAGTCAGAAAGTAGATGGTGGAACTTCCCTGGCGGTCCAGTGGTTAAGAATCCGCCTTCCAATGCAGGAGATGCGGGTTTGATCCCTGGTTGGGGAACTAAGATCCCACATCCCTCAGGGCAACTAAGCCCACTCACTGCAACTACCAAGCCCACGCGCCACAACTAGAGAGGATCCCACATGCCACAAAAATGGTCCCACGTGCTGCAACTAAAATGCGACACAGCCAAATAGGTAAATAAATAAAATGTTAAAAGTCAGTATTTAACCAAAAACAAAAAGAAAGTCGATGGTGGTTACCAGGGGCTGGGGGGAGGGGAGAATGGGGGCGGCTAGCGTTTAATGAGGACAGAGTTACAATTTAGGAAGGTTCTGGAGATGGATGGTGGTGATGGTTGCAGAACAGTATAAATGTACTTAACACCACTGAACAGTGCACTTAAAAGTGGTTAAAACGGGGCTTCCCTGGTGGCTCAGTGGTCGAGGGTCCGCCTGTCGATGCAGGGGACACGGGTTCGTGCTCCGGTCCGGGAAGATCCCACATGCCGCGGAGCGGCTGTGCCCGTGAGCCATGGCCGCTGTGCCTGCGCGTCCGGAGCCTGTGCTCCGCAACGGGAGAGGCCACAGCGGTGAGAGGCCCGC
>NW_021703776.1:102360490-102365766 GCF_005190385.1 Monodon monoceros | reverse complement strand
GCTGTGGCCTCTCCCGTTGCGGAGCACAGGCTCCGGACGCGCAGGCACAGCGGCCATGGCTCACGGGCACAGCCGCTCCGCGGCATGTGGGATCTTCCCGGACCGGAGCACGAACCCGTGTCCCCTGCATCGACAGGCGGACCCTCGACCACTGAGCCACCAGGGAAGCCCTGGAATAAAGAATTTAATAAAGAATTTAAGGATGTTAGAAGTAGGAAATGCCCTGGCAGGTCATCTTAAAATTGTTTGTGTGTGCGGTTAATTATGTAAATAACTCATGTTCACGTAGGAAACTCAGAAGTAGAAACAGGAACATAAAAGTCACCTATAATCCCCAAACCCAGGGATGGTCATGGGTAGCATTTTGGTATACACACGACCAGATCCTTTTGTGTGTATAATTACATATGTAAGTTTCCAGGCAAGATATTACTCTCAGGACTATATGGTACATAATATTTTGTGTCTTGTTTCCCAGTTTACCCCACCCCCAACAATCCAGGGTAAACGTCATTCAGGATAAGAAACATACCTTTCCAACAACAAGTTTTCTGCTGCTTAGGGGGGTGTGTGTGTGTGTAATTTCTTAGCCTGTCTTATCACTGGACATTATTATTGAGAGCCTCATATTTTTTAGTATCATAAACAAAGCTTCAGCAAACATCTTCATAGCTAAATACTTGTGCGCATCTTCATCCTTTTTTCCTTAGGATAAACTCCAGCACGTTCTGATAAAATAATTCAGTTGCACATCCAGCCAAATGCATGCGATTTTTGATCCCGCGTTACCAGTCCGTCTGATTTCTGGCTGTGGAATTAGTATTCCTCACCAGCTCTCATGCCTGGTGCAGTGGTGCCCTGGTTCCTCAGATGTAAGCAAGGTACAATTAGTGATAATCTCACAACTCCATCTTGGGTCAGTCACTCGTGGGACAAATGGCTCTTGTTCTACTTTTCATTCACAGTGATGTCCTTGTTCCCTATTTTCTTTAAAACCAGAGCTGAGCCGAAATCGCTTAAACTGTGGTTTAATAGGAATCCATTCAACTGCCTATACTTTTAAATATTCAGTTGCTGTTTTAAAATAAGAGCGTATAAAGCTCGTGGCTATTAATGAACAGGATAGGCACACTTCACTGGGGCTAGATTTAGTTTGCTTTTGTTGCATATTTAATTTCGCTGAAAAGCAATTTAATCTGCTAATGGAATTCTTCCTTTTTGCAGTAAGTAAAATTTGGGGAATTGTAATTTAGTAATTATAATTGAGTATTGGACTAATTTCCTCCTCAGATACAGGAGGTGCTGGGTATAAAATTAAGAGCTGAGGAAAGAGATGAGCCTCCACTTTCCCCAAACTCAGGGCCATCGCTATTCTCTGATCAGAGGGTCGCGCCCAAAGGGGGCGAACCACGAGGATTTTGGGCGTGCGGATGAACTCCGCCTCAAAGCGAGACTGGACCACCTCCAGAGCGACCCCCTGCCATGCCTGGGGTCAGTGTCAGCGCACCTGTGAGACACATCAGGAGCTGAAAACAATAAACCTTTTACAACCAAACTTACCACCAGGAACCCACCTGCAAGGTTTTACTTCCTGTAAGAGTAGCAAAGGGTGGGGAGCGGAGAAGTTCCTCTGATTCCCTGAGTCCATCTGATCTGGTTGGGAGCTCCAATCACAGGAGGGGGAAAAGTTTTTCTCTTGATCTGTGGGCGGTTCGTGCAGAATGTACCCAGGGGCTGCCGACCGCGAGACCTGTCTCTCTGTGTGGACCCGCACACGTGCACACGGGGTCTGTTGAGTCCTGCTGCGCGTATGTCGAAGCTCTGTTATTAAGCTCATACACATTTGTGACCATTAGGACTTCGTGATAAATTGACCCTTTTGTTATTATGAAATGTCCCTCTTTATTTCTGGTGATACTCCGTCTGCAGGTGTCTTTGATGTTAATACAGCAACTGATGGTGTGTGCCTTTTCCCACCCTTTTGCTTTCGGCTTATCTGTGTATTTACATTTAAAGTGCATCCCTTGTAGACAGCATATCATTGGGTCTCCCTTCTTAAAGTCCACTCTGAATATCTGTGTCTTTTCTTTGGAGAGTCTGATCCTCTCCACTTATTGTAATTATTGCTATGATATGAGGTCTGTGATTTTACTGTTTGTGTTCTGATTGTCCTTTTTAAGTTGGTTGATTTTTAGAATTCTATTTTAATTTATCTGTTGTCTTTTGGAGCTGTATCTTTTTTGCATTTTCTTAGTGGTTGCTCTAGGGATTACAGTGTACGTCCTCTGCTGGTCCCTGTTAAAGTTAATGTTGTATCATTAGAGTTAATATTGTATCATTTCACATAAATGTAAAAATTGGCAACTGTTAAAAAATAACCTGTTAACCCCCAACCTACTTATGCTATGGTTGTTGTGTGTGTTACATCTACACTGATATAAACCCTGTAATGTTGTGGTTGTTTATTTCAGCAGCTACACACATTATAAAGAAGAGAAGGCGCCCGGATCTGGGAGCTGCGTGAAGACCTTTTCTGTGTTGTGCTGGCTCCTCACGCCGTGGTGTTTCGGCCCCTCTCGTCTTTACTGGGCTACAGTTCTTTGTGACGGGTGCCCTGAAAGCGTAGGCAGGGCTGGAGGGCCTCTTACAGACCTGTGATGGCTGCACGGTCAGAGCACAGTCAAGAGCAAAGGGGGCTCTGCTCCCCTCATACAGTGTTTGTGAAACTTGTCTCTGCAAGTCCTGTGGTTGATCCAAACTGGTTCTGAAAGGTGTGCAGTAAGAAAAGCGTTTGAAATGGAGCATTGTTTATGAGGCCAGAGAAGGATTTTATATTCTTGCAGTCAATACATGTTATTCTTAAACCAGGGCTACACACACCTTTGATTTACCAGCAAGGTGCTAAGGGTACGGCTCATGTTCTAGGACTTATGTCAGAAAACAAAACCCAGCAACCTGCAAGCAAATGAAAAGATGAAACTATTAGAGGCATCAGAATAACAGGCTAGCCCCTAGGAAAGCCATCAATAATGCAGCCGATTGTGAGGGCGTTTTTCCCACTAAAGAGAATATCATAGCTGCATTTACCCTGAGCAGGGAACAACCCTCCCAGCAGAGAAGGCGGGCTGCTCAGCAGGGCTGCTTTGAGTCCCTTCTACATAAAACATGGATTTTCATCTTTTGCAAAGCTGTCAGCTTCCCCAGCTCTTATCTCTGCGTAGCGGAGCAGTGCCGGGAGAAGCTTGCTGCACGGAGGGTCTCCCCTATTCTCACAGCTCCACTGCTGGGCCGTGCCCACCCACCCCCGTCCCCCCCAGACCCCCAAGCCCCGTGGTGTCTGCAGAATTAACCTTGGCAACCGCTTCCGGTTTCCGGGCAAGCGATCTCATCCTCGACTAGCTCTCACGGAGGGCTCCTGACGCCCAAGGACTGCCTCAGTTTTCTTACTTCACTACTTAGCTTTTGTCCACCCTACCCCCGTCCTGTGTGCAGAGGCCCCCAGTGACCCCTCTCTTGCCTGCGCCTTCCAAAACTCCCTGCTGCTTTCTAAATTTCAAATTTCCCTTAACTTCAAGAAATTTGGTGTAGGATTCTGTCTTTCAAGAGATTTTTCAAAATCTCCTTCCCATGGTGTGAAAAAGTGGCTAGTTGTTATTTGAATTTAAATCAATCTATTTAGGAAGGGTGAAATGAGTTCCTCCTTTTTTTTTTTTTGAAGTGCCTGCTACAGTGCCATACTTACAGAAAGCATTTAAGAATTGCTCGATATTGTTGCTGTGGATAATAATAAACCTCTTTTGAGAGCAGTTGGTTTTTCATTGCATAAAAAGGCGAAAGAGGAGGAAATCCAGCCTGTTCACCAAATACTTAATCAAGTCTTGTCTAACGCATTGCTTCTCCAACACGAACGTGAATGCGAATTCCCGGGGGATCCTGTTAAAATGCAGATCCTGATGCCTGGGTCACGGTGGGGCCTGAGACTCTGCATTCCTAGCAAGCCCCCAGGTGATGTGGACCCAAGACTACATTGCTGTAACCTGGGAGCGGGTGTCCAGTTACTGGCACGTTAACCCACTCCCTGTCTACTTGGGAACACTGAGAATTTTCCAAGTGTTCTTTTGTTAGAGCCCTACTTTTCAGCTCTTGATAACGGAGCGAGGCAACATTTCATAACCGTTTTTGTTCTATGTTTAATTGTTTTTCAGTACATAATACTGATGCTAGTAAATCATGTTGGTAGAAAATTATTTCCGCTCGATTTTGTTACTCACGAGTCAATCATGGACCCACATAACAACGATCTTAACCAGCGAGAGGCCTGTGGTTTTAGTGGAGGCGAAAATGGCTGGTTATAAATGCCAATGAAAAGGACACCGTCCAGCCACGGGGAGCATAAACAGATGTTTGACGGGGACAGTGTTTGTCATAGACCTGCCTTAAACAGAGAGCCAGAAACCTCATTTGTATCAGGCCAGAGATTCTCAAACTTGAGCCTGCATTGGAGCACCACTAGGGTGGGGGAGGGGTGCTTGTGAAAATGCAGGTCTCTGGGTCACACTCACCCTCAGCCTGTCCGATCAGGAGGATGGGGCCCGGGCATTTGCATTTCTGAAAAATCCCAGAAGATGCTGACATGCTCTCCTGGGACCACGCTTTGAGAACCACAGGCTTTAGCCCATTCATTCAGGGTGTTATGAGGCACTTGGCAGGCGTCTTCTGTTATCTCCCACCCTAGGCTCTTGGAGGCTATTTTGGATAGTAAATATTGTTTTATGGCTTTTATTGCTAGTTTATTTAAAACATTCCTATTTCCATAGCATTTCTCGAAAAGCTCTAAATATTTTTTAATGGTTCTCAGACATGAGATTCTTGCAGAGGAACTAGAATAATATGTTTAATTTAGAATATCCCTCATTTCCCCTTTTACCAGAGAAGAACCTAGGAAGAACAAGACTTCTCTCTGCTCAGTTCCTCCCTTGAATATGTCCAAGAGTCATCTTTAGTGCGTTCTTCTTATTTACTAGAACTTTCTATAGGTCTGTAACTAAGGCCGTGCGTGTGTGTTTAATTTTAAAGGCCGTGTGGTAGAAAGGCAGGTCAGCCTCTGAATTAGAAGTTCTGAGTTCTGGCTCTGACTCAGCCACTCATCATGTGACCTGGAATAAGTTATAAACTTCTTTGAACTTCAGTCTCCTCCAACTTGAGGGGACAATCCAGAAAGCGTCAGACGCTGTTGAGACCATGTCCAGCTCTAAGATGCTGTTGAGACCCTGTCC
>NW_021703776.1:102233309-102360480 GCF_005190385.1 Monodon monoceros | reverse complement strand
CCCTGTCCAGCTCTAAGATGCTGTTGAGACCCTGTCCAGCTCTAAGACTCTGACTCTCTTACTCCTCCCATTTTTGGCTTCAGATGTTTTAAGCATTTTTACGTAAACTCCCAGAAAGAAGTTATACACACACGTGTGTGTGTGTGTGTGTGTGTGTGTGTGTGTAATTAAACTATTGAAAACATTTCACGTGAGGTTAGAAATATTCTTATGATGTTGTGCTTCAGCAATAAACACACTGTACGTCCCACGTGTTGAATTTGATCTCTGTGGTGCCCTGACCCCTCACTGCCTTATCTGCTCCCCACTTTTTGGATGGAATTGTTTCAACCCTATTAAACAGATACAGGTGCACATCCGGCTCCTGCACTCACCAGTGGGTACCGTCTGGAAGCCTCGGAGTTCCCGTGAGAGCTCATCTCTAAACGGTCTTGTGCCCGGGGTGGCTGCTGGCACCAGCTCGGTGCCCCCCAAACCCCCCGCCGGCCTACTGCAGCCCGCACCCGCACTCTGCCGTCCCTCAGAGGAAAAACGTAGCTGCAGAGATAAAAGCTCCTCTAACGCAACAAAGCAGATTTACTATATCAGATGTGACTGCTTCATGTCTGATGGCCTGAGCGAAGCTGGAGGATGGGCGTCCTCTTGTGCGTGTCTGGCAGGCGGTCCCCTTCCTGCCCTCTCTCTGGTCATGACCTTCAGCGGCTGCGTCAGAGCATTTGTTTGGTTCAGTGTTATCGATCGACCCTGTGGTGTCCCTTTCCCGAGCTGGAAGAGCGTCGACACAACAAATTCAAGAAAGGTCGCCTTCCAGGAGGTGGCCACGGAGGTCCTCTTCCTGGCCACTCCAGCGGGTGCTGGGAGGTGAATGCCAGGTGGGGGGATGCTGGTCTGGGGGATGCGGGTGTCTGCACTTCCCACAGCTGCGTTTTAAAACAGTGCCGTTCAAACTTGAGTGTCTCTTCACATCGCCCGGGGACCTTGTCCACCTGCAGGTTCTCACTAGGCAGGTCTCGGAGGGCCCAGGTTCTGCATCCTAGCAAGCTCGCAGGCAGCGCTGCTGCCGCGGGTCCACGGACCATGCTTTGAGTAGCAAGGCTTTAGGAGAAACCTCATCATAGACCTTTGTGTTTTCGTTTTAATCGTCTTCTGTTGTGTGAACTTGAGCACTATTTTGGTAAAGTATAAACTATTGAATAAAAATGTTCATCCAAAAATAGACATTATGCTGCTTTCCCTCAGCCTTATCTTTTCTTGGATTTTTTTCCCCTCACATCTTGGCAAACCAAGTTGGGAGAGAATAAAAAAATCCTTATCTCTCATGCATTTCCTTGTGAATTAGGAAGTCAAGATTGCCCATGAGTCACTAGCATGTTTATATATTGAATGTAATCAAATAACCAATGAACAGATTATTGGGGACCCCCTTCTGACTAGATTCTGTGTTAGGTGTTCAGTGCCTGCCGTTAATGAGCTCCCTTGGTGGAATCACCTTAAGAAACAAATAGTTGTCACCAGGTGTTAAATATTAGGACAGAGGCACGCCCAGTTTGCTATGTGCTATAACATCTTACGAGGCAAAAATTAAGATGTAATTTGTAATTATTGAAGTTGCTTCTAGGACTGAGAAGAACTGGGAGGATGTTTCAAGGCTCAGCTCGGCTGTCCCACCGGGACCCTCTCGGGAAGAGAGGGTTCCCCCCTCCTTGCTGCCCTACCACACGTCCCTGATTCTTAATTAATGAGCACTAGTGGTATGTGGGTGCTTCCCTATTAAACCATAAACGCTGTGAAAGTGGGGTTTGTGTCTTAGCCTCTGGTTCCCCACCGTACCTGCCACAAAGAGGTGCTCAGAAATACCAGTTGGACGGTAGCCACTGTGCTCTGGAGCCTGGAGTTGCTTTGCTCTGGACCAACATTAGGTAGGACCAGCTGGGCCATAGGAAGGGGTGAGGGTTTCCCTCCTTCCCTTCCCTGTGGTCGAAGACCCAGGGATGTGTTACCAGAAAGGCACCTCCAAACTACACGCCCTCCAGTGGAGAGGTCTTTGGCTTGAGGAGGGTGTTGTGAGCATGGAAGTGTTGACTGCTTCTCAGGCTGGAAGCGTGCGGGGGCCACTGGGTGAGGTCTGAGGTCGGTGGCCGAGTTACCACATCGATGTTAACTGGCATTTGAAAGATGTGTACTCTTTGCCTAACCTTAACTGGGAAAAACAAAGTATTGATTTGCTTCCCAGAAGCTCTGGCGGTTCCAGAGCACGTTTGTTGGTACAGGATGAGCTGCTGCCGTCTCCATGCTGCAGACACACGTACAAACTTAAAAGCCCGTTTTCACTTAGAAGACGGGAGAGAAAAGCGGAGGGAAAACACTCACTGTTAAACCTGAATGAAACCCATTTGGGAGGAACATTTTTTAAAGCTTTTCTCAAACTTCACAGGGCTTTTTTCCCTTCTTCTTCCAGCCAACTTAAGGTTCTTCCCAGGGCTGAATCTGTTCATTTCCTTGGAGAAGTATCTTAGCCAAGGGTTTTGATTTTTTTTTTTTAAAGCACGTTTAGGGAACTTTTTTTTTCAGTGAAATACTACACCACGCCTGTTATCAAAGGAACCCAGATATCCACAGCTTCTCCAGCCTATGCCATCGTTTTCCTCACTTGGCAAATAACCGAGCAAAGGCAGACCTCTTATGAATGCAGGAGGGGCAACCTTTTATCAGGGCCCCCTCCCCACATATTTCTGTCCATTCCCAAGGAAGACAAACCTATTCTAGGACCTCTCTGGGCTGGGGCTTGTCCCCCTAGAAACGCCTCTCACTGCAGCCCGGGCCACCCTGCTGCTGTCCTAGCACACAAGCCCACTCTCCCCTAATTCTCCCAAATACCACTGACTGAGGCTGTCAGGGACAGGACATCCTACTGAAGGCTGATGGGGAAGCACCTGCCCCCCAGCTTCGTCTCCACATGCACTCACACGTGTGTGGCCGACCTGCAATGCCCTCTGTTGAGACACTGAAATCTGTCATCTCTTCTGTGACATGCCTCTCATTGGCATCCTCCGTAGCACCTGTTGTCCAGCTCTCTCATAGAACTGTTACAAGAACAGCTTTACTTCTTGTGCATATATCTACACATCTTCACTCCCCGCTAGGCTGTCCCCTTGAGGACAGAAACCCCATCTTATTAGTCTGTTGGTGGATTAGCTGGGAGCGAGTTCAGTGGCAGGTGTGAGCAAATCACACTCTAGTGATAGAAATCACTACAGTTTGCTTCTTCTTCCCACGGCATGAGGTCCACAGGCAGATGGTCCAGGATCGGCCCAGCTGCTCAACAATGCTGAGGGGGCCCAGCTCTTTCCTTCTGAGCTGCTCTCAGGATCCCAGCAAAAAAGGACAATAAAAAGGATGGCACTCTCAAATGCATGGGTGAGGAGAATTAAACAAAGGCGTGATTTGGTGATCTCTTATACGAAGGGTGGGAAGGGTTCTGGGAAACCATCACGGGATGGAGGAGCATCCCAGGAGCTGTTCCCACCTCCAGCCTGATGGGGCAAGGCAGGGGCTGTAAGCAGAATGTGGAGAGATTTGCAGCTGTGGCTGCAGCTCTTGGAGGGCCGTCGGAAAGGAGCTGTGGCTTTCAGAAGAGGAACGCTGTCAGGGAGGAGCAAGAAATTAACCTGGTTTTCGTCCCTCCCTCCACTCTCCCATTGGTGCCTCCCAACTTCCTCTTGAATGAACCAACTGGAAGCCAGAGGTTAAGGAAGCACTGATGCCATCCATGCAGGATAGCATCTTAGGCACTGAGCCGAGTGGAGGTGAGTGAACAGTGAATCAGGAGGAACAATGGGGCACATCCAGCCCTCTGCCATCCTTACAGTGTGGGCTTTCTACCTGGTACTTGTCTAGCACCTCATGGTTTCAGTAGGGCTGCAGAACTCTGGGCATCATGCACATGTTCCAGCCAGTGATAATTGGGGAAAGCAAGGAGACAAAGGCTTACGTCAACTGTGTTTGGCCCTTTGTATCAGGAAAGTGAAGATTTTATGGAAGCCCCACCGGCAGACACCCCATGGGCCAGAAATGGGTCCATAGTTTTCCCTCTTAAGACTCTTAACAGGAGAGGCCTTCAATTCCCAGAGAAGTTCCACATGTTAGGCCATCAGGGGCCTAAGAACTGGCAAATCTATCAAGCCTGCTTGGCAGAAGTGGGTAATAAGTAAACCATGAATCAGTGAATAAACACAAGCAAGTGTTTGTGGTTACACTATTAGACACTACAAAGATCTGCAAAATGAAAAACAGAAACAATTTGTGATCTTAAACTAACAGCGAAGGCTGGATGTTACAAAGGAAGTTGTAATGTATCGTCCTTATTATTCCATATAATCTAGGGGAGAGAGCATTTGCATTCAGCATCTATCAAAAGGACCACTTTTAATGCAACATTTTGTTTCAAAAGGACCATTTTTAAAAGCGGAACTTCAAGTGGCGCCATGAGGAGATCTCACCCTAATACGGAAGGACTTGGAGCAGGAACCCGCGCACGGCTTCTTGCTCTTCTCGGCTGCTTGGTTAAGCTTGGTTTGCGATGTGCCGGTGCCACGGGGGAAACTCAGGGAGCTCACGTCCTTGTTGCCCTGTAGTAGCCAGAGACTGTGACTGCGTGTGTAGAGCAGGGGGGAACGGGCAGCCACCTGTGCCCGGGTGTTCCCGGAGGCCCGAAGAGAAGAGAGGGCGCGGGCGTCGAGGTGGCCGGGACGCTCCTGCGTGAGGACTTGGGGGTGATGGGATCACGGCTGGGTGAGTGTGGCTTTAGGAGAACACCCTACCCCGGTCGTTATCAGTTCTGTGATACGGATCTTGAGCTACATTTTCCTGGCTGACCCCAGCCCTTCTGGTCACGTGGTGGGTGGGGCTAGGGGTCCTTGACTCCGTTTCTCTGCCTCGTTTATATGCCCTATGCCACTCCCTAACTTAACCACTTCTCTCAACAGATGGCACCTCCTGCACCCGCAGCGCGTCCTCAGGGCTGTGTGTGTGCATGTGTGTTGTGTGCACACATGTAAGTATGTATATATGTGCATGTGTGTCCACATAGATGTGAGCGTGTTTGCATGTATGTATTGCAGTGTACACGTGTTGGGTGTCTGCATGTATGTGTTTGTGTAGGCACACACATCTGTGCATGCATGTGTATGTATGCCCACACGCACATATGTAGGTACCATGTGCCTGCAAGTGTACACATGCACACCTATGTGTGAATGTGTGTATATGTATATATGTTCACAGATGTGTATGTACGTGCATGTAGATGTATATTTTTGTGCACACACAAGTGTGCATTGCACACGCGTACGAGGGCATACGTGCACATGTGTATACACACGTGTGGGACACATGTATACGTATGTGTGCGTGCACATGTGTGTGAGCGTACCTGCCCCTGGACTGAGATTCTCTGGGTTAGGAATTGCACCCGAGCATAGAGTGACTAGAAATGGGTGATTTTGAGCATCTCCACAGCACCCTGACTTTCTTATGACCCTGATGTGAACTGCTTCCGTCCAGGGGAGCAGGCGGCCCCCCTCCCCCTGCACCTAGCACCACAACTGTGTTGGAGGCTGCTTCTCCATCGTCCCAGCCTCTCTGTGACCTGCCACTTCCCTGCTGGACAGTCCTCAGCCCTTTGCAGCCAAGTGTCTTGAGTTAGGTCAGGCAGGGCCGGTGCATTTCGTGAATAACTCAAGTGCACCAAGCACGGGGCTCAGCCCTTTCAGCGAGCTTCCTCAGTAAACCTCACACGGACCTTCGGAAACAGGCAGATATAGCTGAGGACACAAGTTCAGAAACGTTGATTTGCCCAAGGTCACACAGCAGGGCTTGAATCGAGATTTTCTGGCTTCAGATTTGGAGCTCATTCCGTTACATTCTGCGAGTTTTGCTGCTTGTGGTTCTGAGCGAGACTTCAGGAGAGCTTGGCTGCTTCCACAGCGTGAACGTGGGAGGATGGGAGTGACCGGCAGGTGCGGCTCTGTGCAGCACCTGTGAGTGCAGGCGACCCTCCTTGCCCTTGTTACGCTCCAGGGCTCTGCTCCTGGAGGACATACTCTGTCCGTGGAAAGGAGCCATTTATGTCTGCACTCTGACTATATTTTGTAATTTCATAAGCTTTGCATCTTCATTCAACCTTCGTATTTTCAGAAAGAAACACCTTTTGTTTTTAAACCATCTTTGGCATCTCTTCAAGGTCTGGAGAGGTTTCCAAGATGCCTTCGCCCTTCCGTTCTGAGGGACCTGCTTGCTAGGGCCACGTCCGGTCCTAATTTGGGTGTGCGGGCTGGCCGGGGTGCGGCTGAGGCCCGGGGCCTAACAGAATTGAGCAGCGGGACGCGGTGTGGGCGCCCATGTCTTCCGCAGCTGCACTCGGGGATGGTCTCCCAAGCCAGGGATTTCCCAAACACCTGGTGTCAAAAAAAGAAGGACGAACGTCCACGATAGGAGGAAAGTGCTCTGACCGTCCGGGAGAAGCCGAAAATGCTGCTGCTTAGGTGCAGGGTCAGTTCGAGAATGAGGTATCTGTATTTTTTTGTGTGTGGTACACGGGCCTCTCACTGTTATGGCCTCTCCCGTTGCAGAGCACAGGCTCCGGACGCGCAGGCTCAGCGGCCATGGCTTACGGGCCCAGCCGCTCCGCGGCATGTGGGATCTTCCCCGACTGGGGCACGAACCCGTGTCCCCTGCATTGGCAGGCGGACTCTCAACCACTGCGCCACCAGGGAAGCCCAGAGGTATCTGTATTTTATGGAAGTGACACGAGTGTGCACTTAGGGCGCACGATGCACACTTAAGTGTTCCCACATGTTTGTGGAGGAAAGAGTAATTCCATGTAATGCTGAGAAGTATGCCCTGAACGTGGAAGCATGAAACTAAAATATTGTAGGTGAGCTTGTGTTAGTTTTCCAAGGGCTGTTGTAACAAATCGCCACAGCCTGTGTGGTTTAAGACAACAGAGACTTTCCCACACAGTTCAGGGGACCAGAACTCTAAAATCAGGGCCTCGCAGGGACGGCCCCTCTCAGCTTCGAGTATTGCCCGGAGTCCTTGGCATCCCTTGGCTTGTGGCCGCATCACTCCAGTCTCCGACTCCATCATCACAGGTCCTTCTTTTGTGCTTCTGTGTCTTCATGTGGCCGTTTCCTCTCTCCACGGGGAAAACAAGTTCTCTGCTTCCAAAATACACTGATGGGATAGGCAGAGGAGAGACAGTTCCATCCCTAAAGGGAGAAGCTGGGAGGACTAAAGTGGTCACGAGTCCCAAGCAAGCCCGAAACCCCACAGGGCCTGTTCCCTGAGGTCTCAGGGCCTGAGAACGGCGGCCCTGGGGGCCCCGGTGGCAGCCCCATCCCGCTGGCCTCTGAGCTGCCCTGGGAGTCATCTTCCCTTTTCTTGGAGGATGACACATGTTCACAGCCGGGCAGCTCTGCAGCCCGTCTCCTGCCCGTTGAGTCCCGGAAGTGGAGGGCTTCCATTTGGCCCTGGAATGTTTAGAATGTTGTATAACTGAGCAGAATATGATCGGCTCCCACTGACCTTTCAGGAACAGCTCACATCACACGTCCCGTTCGGGCCGTCATGTGTGGTCCTGTGTGTTCTGTCCTCAACGCAGTTCAGAAGAGGGCCGTCCGGCAGTGACGCTGTCTGAGCACAGCCGTGCTAGGTGCCTGGGATCCCCGCCCGATGGCAGCTCACGATTCAGGGACCTTCACTGCTTTCGGGTCTTTTCAGCTGGTGTGTGAGGCCCTCGCCTTTGCACTCTGATCTCTGTTGTGCTGAGCGAGGAGCTTTGCTCCTGGTGGGTCCAAGGCAAGCACTCGATCTGAGCGAGATGCTCCCACGCCCGCTGGGAACCTGAAGTTTCACCAGGACCCGGTGCCCAGAGCTCGAGTTCCACCCGGCAGAGATTTTCAGGAGGGGCGCAGCCTGAGGGGGGACAAAGCTTTCCTCGTGGACCCAGGATGGAAGAACTGTGGGGTCCCTGTCTGGCGAGGCCCATCTGACCAGGAAGAGAGAGAGAGGATAGCGCTGCTTCCTCCCATCCCGCCCAACGAAAGGCGGCCTGCAGAATTTAGTCCTTGTCACGCACACTCCTAACGTCTTACAGTCAGACCTGACGGCTGGGTGACAATCAGTCATCCTTGGGAAAAGATGGTGATCATTTCGATTTGGGTTCTCGTCGAGAGGCCACGTCCTTATGATTTACCTTCTGTGGACTCGTGCCTTTGAGATTTAGGATGGAGCAGGAAATGGTGGGAGGGATAGATGATGTCTGTCCTAAGTGCGCGTGGTGGTTGGGAAGTGAAGCTGCTGGTGAAGAAGGCCGGGGGTCCTTCCGTCTCACACGACAGCTCCCGGGGGTGTGGTCCGGGTCAGGGGGCCTGGGCCCGGCCAGCCCAGCTTCCTCCCAGACCCTGATCTGCACCTGCCGTGCCACGGTGCTCTGCGGGGGCCAAGCTGGGCCTCGGATGCACCAGAGTTCCGGATGGGCTCGTCTGATGCCCTAGGAGTTTGGGGGGACCACTCTCGGCCCCGCTGATGGCCGTGCTAGCCACGTCCTAAATCAGAGCAGAGCAGATGCCAGCCCTTGGCATCATGCAGTGGGCCATCCCTCCTCCCCCCATTGCCACCCTTAAGGCAGGAGCCATGTTCCATAGTGACTCCCGGCTTGGCCTGGGCCTCCTTTTGTGCAGCAGGGACAATTCATTACTTCTTCTGCACAAGGCTTGCCCCCGACACACACCCGAATGGCAGGGGTTTGAGCTGGGAAGGACATGGGGGAGAATCTGGGGGCCCTGGGAATGAGCTAGGGGCTTGGACAACTGGGTGGTTCCATTCACCCTAAACATGCTTCAGTGACGCTTTCTTTACACTGGAGAAGGGTCTCTAGTACCAGGAAAAGTCCTGTGCCAGTGAGTCTCCAGTAGAACTTGGGGAGTTGCTTTTGGCACAAGGAACCCAAACAGAGTCACAGATGGGTGGGGGAGCTGCAGGTCCCACTGCCCAGCCTCGCAGTTCGGATGCGCTCCATGGCGCAGAGCTCTCAGCTCCTCGCCCTTTAATAAGTTTAGTGGCCTGGGAACAGATGCCATATGTCACTGAGAAAAGATTATTATCGTTCTCCTGAGACCCAGGTCCATATGCATCACCACGTGAGAGGCCTCTCTGCTGGGGGGCAAGGGGAGCGCGCCCCTGCCCGTAGCCCCGTGACCCCTCGGGCAACAGCAGGACATCTGTCTCCATCTGTCCCCGCCCATCCCTCTGTCTCCGGCACCGGAGTGAAACTGCACTCGCGTTGACACAGGAAAGGAAGATCAAATAGTGACCTGAAAGATTGGACCTTGGGATATTTTCCTTTTTGTAATTATACATATACATAACTGTATATACCTCTGTCTATCTAGAAATGTGTTTGTACATATATGTGTATGCACACACATGCAGAGAAAGATCTAGAAGAATATTAATGTAAACTTAGGCTGTATTTCTTGGATGTGAATTTAAAGAACACTTCACGGGACTTCCCTGGTGGCGCAATGGGTAAGAACCTGCCTGCCAATGCAGGGGACACGGGTTCGAGCCCTGGTCCAGGAAGATCCCACACGCTGCAAAGCAACTAAGCCCGGATGCCACAACTACTGAGACTGCGCTCTAGAGCCCGCGAGCCACAACTACTGAAGCCCGCGCGCCTAGAGCCCGTGCTCCACAACAAGAGAAGCCACTGCAATGAGAAGCCCATGCACCACAATGAAGAGTAGCCTCCACTCGCCACAACTAGAGAAAGCCCGTGCGCAGCAATGAAGACCCAACGCAGCCCAAAAAAAGACACTTCACAAAAAAACTTTTTGAACAAATGCTATTGCATTAATTTTGCAATCATAAAAAATAATTATGATATAAACAGAAGTTTAAGATGAAATATTCCATGAAATTGATGTGAACATTTCTCATGAATTATCCAAATTCTTTACTCAACTATACTCTAGGCAGGGCCAGTCTTATACTGTGGCTTGAAAGAACCTAAGGAATCTACTTATTCTAAGAGAGTTTCTTTCACTGGACCTGTTACCTGTCTGAAATTCACGGCATTAGGGACCATCCTCTGGAATAAAGCACAGTGCCTCTGAAAGATCCCCATTAAAAAGCAGAACAGTTGCCTACCATGAAGGATGGCTCCCGAGGATGTCTTTAGGGACAAGCCAATGTGATCAGTTGGGTAGGGGATGGGTGGGGATGGGAGAAAAGGTCTAGAGATGGCCCCGGAAGCCCCCGATGGCCGTGAGTCCTCAGGCAGAGAGAGGACACTTTAAGAGGGAGGCTTCAGAAGGAGGGGACGAAGGGCACGCAGGACCCGCTTGCTGTGCCGGCCTGCATGAAGGTGGGCCGGTCCCAGGGTTTCGAGCCAAGTGTCGGGTCACAGAGCTGGACCCCGCCGAGCCGTCTGTGCCGTCTGGCTGGATCGTTGCTGGGACCTGTGGGGGCAGGCGGTGGAGCTTCTCTTGAACGGCACAGCTGGACTGTTCGGTGACCGTGCAGCCGCTGGAGAGCCGGGCTTCCTCCCCCAGGCTTGCCCTGGCCCTGCGGCCAGGTTCTTTTTCTGTGGTTTAGCCTCTCGGCAGCTGCTCCTGGCCGGCTCTCAAATCAGTGGTGCTAGCCCTCGCTGCACCGTTGGTTAATTCTCCAGGAGACCTTTCACACAATTTCTAATATTTTTTCCCCTCTAAACTTACTCTTGTCTAGTCTGCTCAAAGCGGCTTATGCCTGCTTCCTCCAAGGACTCAGAGACGGTTTAAGTCGTGTCAGGGTTTTAAGGGTGAGGCTGGTTGCACACTTTACTTCCTTGACATCGTCAGGGTGCAGGTTCACGGTCTCCAGCTCCCATGCTAGCTGTACGTTAGACATTTCAGACTGTGCTCAGATGAATCCCAGGCTCCTATCTTTTTACCGAAGGACTTTTCCTGGTACCTTGACCTCACCAGGCATTTCTAATTATTTTGGTTAATCATTTTCTTATATTTTTATGACTCTGAAGCATGGGAGTCCCTTGATGTGGCTTAACCCGGTCCGTAGGAGCCACTGGTGTGACGGCTCATCATGATAATTTGAGGCAGGTTTTTTTTTTTTTTTTTTTTAAATTCTTCAGGTTTCCTTTGTCACTCAAAATCCTGACCTTGAGGAAGTTTGGGACTTTTCTGTCACTTAGGTCAGAACTGAGCAATTGATTTTTTAAGAGCTTCCAAGGCCTTACATCTTTATTTTTTTCCTTTATTTGTTTTATGCTTTATCCATAGGAAAAGGTAGCATGTGAAAACATGTGGAACAAATTAACACGTGGCCCTGGGACAACGTGAAGTCCCATTAGATGCAGCACCAAACACCAGGATGCCCTTCCCTTTGGACGCGGCTTGTGTTGGCAGATGACCTTTCAACAGCAAAACCATCTAATCGTCTAGGCTGCCAGTGGCACATAGTAGAAGCCGTGGGTTTCTTCCGCCTGATCCCAAGTAACCCCAGTTCCATCTGGATTCCTCAGTTCCCATTTCCATCCCTCGGTTACTCATGGACTTCTTCGTGGGTCTCTTGTTGCTTTTTACCCAAACGTGTAGTGAGTTAAACAGTAAAACAAGATGAAAAGGACAGTCATTCTCCTGTCTGCCCTGCCGAACAGTGAGCCTCATGAACTGAGAAGCTGGAGCTCTATTCTTTGCACGGTGGCTTCCTGAGGAGCCTGGCGGAGCACAGATCACGACGAGCGCGGGTCTTCAGGAGCCTCAGCCCAGCTTCCTTTGCTCCTGCTGTGCTCCTGCCCCAGCCCGCTAGGGAGAGTCCTACTTTGCTGACCATTTGGGAGGTTTTGTCCTATAGCACCTGTGTCTCAGTCAGCTCGGTGCTCTAACAGAACACCACAGGCCGGGTGGCTTATGCAACAGACATCCGTTTCTGATGGTTCTGGAGGCTGGAAGCCTGAGATCAGAGTACCAACAAGCTTGGGTTCTGGCGAGAACTTTCTTCCTGGCTTGCAGATGGACACCTTCTCATTGTGTCCTCACATGGTAGAGAGGGAGAGAGCCAGAGGCAGAGAGAGGAATCATGGGGGTTTTTGGTGTCTCTTCTTATAAGGGTACTAGTCCCATCGTGGGGCCCCACCCTCATGACCTCACCTAATGCTAACCACCTCCCAAAGGTCCCATCTCCAGATACCATCACATTAGGGTTAAGGCTTCAACACGTGAATTTGGGGAGGCACATTCAGTCCATAACAGCCAGTCAAATAGACCAGAGATGTGTGTCCAATATGGCAGCCACGAGCACCATGAGTCTTTGGGGCACTTGAAATTTGGCCAGTCCAAACTGTGACAGTCGGAGAGTAAAATACACCCTGGATTTCTTTCTTTTCTTTTTACTTTAATCAATTAATTTATTTATTTATTTATTTATTTATTTTTGGCTGCATTGGGTCTTTGTTGCTGTGCGTGGGCTTTCTGTAGTTGCAGCGAGCGGGGGATACTCTTTGTTGCAGTGATCGGGCCTCTCATGGCAGTGGCTTCTCTTGTTGCGGAGCACGGTCTCTAGGCATGCGGGCTTCAGTAGTTGTGGCGCGCGGGCTCAGTAGTTGTGGCTCACAGGCTTAGTTGCTCCGCGGCATGTGG
This sequence comes from Monodon monoceros, assembly GCF_005190385.1. NCBI lineage: Eukaryota > Metazoa > Chordata > Mammalia > Artiodactyla > Monodontidae > Monodon > Monodon monoceros. The sequence goes on along the minus strand of NW_021703776.1, from coordinate 102,347,782 downwards.
GATCTTCCTGGACCAAGGATCGAACCCATGTCCCCTGCCTTGGCAGGCAATGGATTCTTAACCACTGTGCCAACAGGGAAGTCCCCACCCTGGATTTCAAAAGCTTAGTATGAAGAAAAAATGTAAAATATCCTATAAATAATCCAAACATCATTTTTTATCATATGTTGAGATGATACCATTTTGGATATATCGGGTTAAATAACTCCTAATACTAAAATGGACTTCACCCACGTTTGATGTTTTTTACAAGGTGTCTATGAGAAAATTGAAACTCATACATGTGGCTGGTGCTAGGAAAGTGGAAGAGGCAGAGGGCATGAAGAGAAGGGAGCAGGGCTGGGAGATGTGGGCTCGCACTGTGACCAGCTCCAGGGAGCAGCGGTGGGCATGGTTGAACAGGAAGGACAAGGCACGGGTGCTGCAGAGATGCTGCCCTGGGTCAGAAACAACTCCAAGCTCTGACAGGTGTAAAGAGCAGGTTAGGATTCCTTTTACTGTGTGTCCTATGTTTGCTTTCTGGACTGCGGGTCTTTGAGTGCAACTTCAGCCGGAGATTGGGCCGTCTGGACGCCACCATCTCTCTGGTTTGTATGTGGTGCCTGTAAAGGGCTCCACTCAACACAGTTTCTACCTGGTTTTTCACCCCAGATCACAAGTGCAGGGGTCACTGAACTCAGAGGGAAAGGAGAAGACACCCTTAAGGTGAAGAAACAACACGAATGACGATACACGTAGTCCCTCTAGGTATATCTCAATTAATTCATGGAAGCTTCCTGTTTAGATGGTACTGCGGAAGTAAAGGAAGGGAACTCAAAGTGATGTGTGAGCACTACTGGGTTTCGTGCTAATGCTGTGGAGTGCCAGACTCCTGTCCAACTGTTTCTGAGCCCTCCCTGTGGCCGCGTTGTTCACACAGGCTGCAGAGAAGTCCGCCAGGGTTTGGAGCCTGGGGGCTGGGGGAGGGGTCGGGGAATCACGTTTGTCCCACTGCAGCCAGTTTTGTTGCCTTTGTATTAGAGGGAATGCAAGGGACTCCAGAGCACCTTGCTCCATCGTGCTCCTGTCTTTCCTCCTCCCCCCACCCCCCGCCTCCTCCTAGATGAAGAAGATGAGAAAACTAATGAAAAGCAGTTAGGCAGAGAGAATTCCAAATAGAAATGAGATCATACGGAAAGCATTCTTACAATCTTATTCTACCATAAGCCCAGATTCAGTTTAATAAATGAGGCAGAGATAAAACCATTTGAGATATTACTCCTTCTGGATTAAACCCCATAGTCGGCGACAGTTTTTCATCAGCAGCCTTGGGGTGGTAGGGGAGCCCACAGGGCTGAGGATCTGCCGGGCGCAGCCAGGGCAAGGAGCTCGGGGCCGGCCTGGACTGGGCTCCCACTTGCCCCCGGGCGATGGTTGCTGTCCTCAGGTCAGGAGCAGGGAGCTAAGAGCCGGAGGGCTGCCCACCTCTGCCTGCCTTCCCGGACCTCGGCCTCCCCTGCCCGGCTGCCTGGGAGCGTGCTGCTTTGCTCTTGCCATGAGGGTGCAACATCGTTGCAGGCAAACAGAAACGAGGGGTAAATAAGGCAGACCAGCGCCGCAAGCCACCGCGCCAAGGCTGAGTATGGTTGCCACTCGAGTGGGTCTCCACCCAGGACTGGGCGGAGAGACGAGAAGCCTCGGGGACGGGGACGTGGCGTGAGATGAGGACCAGTGTCACGTGGCGGCCGCAGGGGATGCGGCTGGAAAACCGGGCGGTTTGTGAGGCCCCGGAGTCGGTCGGGAGGCAGTTGATGGCAGGCAGTGGGGAGCCAGGGACGGTTCGGGGGTGATGGTAAATAGGAACCGAGCCGGCAGTGTGGACATTAAGCCGGGACGCGGAAGGCAGACCCCAGGGATGAGCTGCCCTGACCCCTCGTGCCTCCGACAGGGAAACCCAGAGGCAAAATGGTCGCTGCAGGTCACACAGCCAGGAAGGGCTGAGGCACCCACGCTGCGTCCGTTCCTAGCGCAGGAGTGTCTTTCCCAGCCTTGTCAGGTGTGGTGGCCACAGTCGCACGTTAATTAAATACAATGAAATGGACAATCCAGCTCCTGAATTGCCCGGGCCACGCTTCAGGTACTCGAGCCACATGTGGCCGGTGGCTCCCATCCTGGACATTGTAGATCTAGAACATTCCCATCATTTCCGGGAGTTCCGTCGGATGGGCCTCCCTCCACCGTGGCTGCCCCGCTTCCCGGCTCTGGCCCACCATCTGTACGCAGGACCCGGGCTCCTGGCACTGCATCCGGCTTTGGGTCAGTGTCCACGAAGGCTCTGGCCAGCCACATGAGGCCCTTTCAGGTCCTCTTTGGCTCTCTTTTCCCTCTGCTCCCTGCGGCCGCTCGTGCCCTTACCAACAGCCCCACCCCCAGTTCTGAGCAGAAATTGATGAGGCCGACGGCCCGAGGAAGACGTGGATCTGGCTGAGGTGTGCCGCTTGGCCTGGAATGTTCCGCACCGGGGGCTGGGGCCGCCGTGGGCCAGGGCAAGGTGAGGCTGGAGGCCGGAACAGGCAGGAGCGGCCTTGCCCGGAACGCCTGAGATCGTCCCCTGGTGGCCCACCAGAGGCCCGCCCTCCCACGGAACCGTCTGGAACGCCTGTCTGCGTGTTCCTCATCCCGTTGTCCCAATGACAGTGATATCCCGCGCGTCCTGAGCACCGTTTGGAGGAGATGCGGAGCCTCGCGCCCATGTAGCCATGTCGAGTCATCTATTTGTCTTTTTCCTTTTGCTCAGCAGGTGGCCTTTTTGTTCAGTGATTTTATTCGTAGCTGCCTGTGTTTATCGAAGATGACATAGTAATCATGCAAATTAGGATGTTATTAATGAAGAACAATTAATCCCGTTCCTGCTTCGGGGTTGGCCGTGACAGCTTTGTCAGTGCCCGCTCGCTGCTGATACTGTGGGCAGCTTCTCTGCGGTCACAGCAAATTGATGAACTGCAATCAGGGTAAAGGTTGGAGACAGAAGCAGAGGGTCCCTTCCCCTTCGGGCTTGGTGTTGAAAGAGTGCATTTATGTGAAAGTGCACATTTTCAAGAGAGAGTTGCAAAACCTCTTTTCCTCCCCCGTGTTCACAGCGAGTCTTTGGAGGGAACTGGCTCGTCTCTCGGTGTCTCCTGGTGGAGCCCGCTGAATACAGGCAGCAGCCCAGCGGACCTCCTAGGATCCCTGAGTCCCGGCCAGCTTGCCTTCTGAACGCTGTTGGCAGAGCTAATGCGGTGACTCGTTCGTTCCCTGCAAATGCTCCTTGGCCTCAGGACTCTTGAAACAGCTGGGCCTGTGAAGCCTTCTGAGCTGTGGGCGTTTGTGCTCATGACGCTGGAGACCTGCAGAACTTGGACGTGCCGATGCCCGTTTTCCCTTGTTCCCTTTTGTGAGCCCTGGTTTCCAGCAGTGACCCGTGTGCCGGGAGCGATCGGCTTATCCCGATCTCCTTTCAGTCGTGTAACGTTCCCCTACTCTGCCGAGCTGAGCGTGGAAACAAGGTTTTTGGAAACTTGGCTGCCACCCAGCGCAAAGGGGGAGGTTGTGCCACTCTGGAAGGCTTACCAAGTCACACCACCTTTGGTCATGAGACTTGGCTGACCCTGGGCAAAGAGACATCAGCTCTGTCTTCTCCCCGCCCTGCCCTGCGGTTCTGATTCCGCATGAACACAGAACCCAGGACCGGAGCGGGTGTGGCAGGGGGAGGGTCTCCTTGGAGCCCAGGTGTCACCAGCCCAGCTGGCTGCCGGTTTGAGTACAAGATTAGCGTCCGAGCTTCTGTGAGCCGCTCCGGGAGAGCATTCACCGTGGCTCCCCGCCTCGAGGCCCCGGAAGGCAGGGGCCTGAGACCGGCTGCATGCAGCGCTGGCCACGCCTCCGCTATCTGGGATCCCTCACTCCCCCTTCTTCCCGCACTTTTCATCATCACTTCTCTTGCCGCCTGTTCCCCCAGGGTGTCCAGAGCACCTTGGTCTTCACCTTGTGACATCCCGCCTGTATAGATTCTCATGATCCTTTCTTGCCCCACCCACTCAGGCTTCAAAACTGGAGCCCAGTGGCGGGTGGTGGCGGAGAGATTTTTCCAGCCTCTTCGATCAAATCACAAATGAAATCCCTGACCCCAGACCTGGGAAGCTCGACCTGGGAGCTGCATGAGTTGCTAGGGCTGCCTTAACAAAGTACCACAGACAGCGCGGCTTAAACACCATGTACTATTGTCTCCCGGCGCTGGGGGCAGACGTCTGAGTTGGAGGTGTCAGTAGAGCTGGCTCCTTCTGAGGTCGAGTGGGAGAATCTCCTCCAGGTCTCTCTCCTGACTCCTGGTGGCTTCGGGCCATCTCGGGGCCTCTGTGTGTACCTCTCTCTTCACAGGTCAGTCTCTCTACAAGCGATAGTCATATTGGATTAGGAGCCACCCTCCTCCAGTATGACCTCATACCTCCAGTATGACTAATTACATCCTTTTTTAAAACATTTATTTATTTATTTATTTCTTGGCTGCATTGGGTCTTAGTTGTGGCATGCGGGATCTTTCGTTGCGGCGCGTGGGCTCTTCCTTGCAGTGCGTAGGCTTCTCTCTAGTTGTGGCACCTGGGCTTAGTTGCCCCGGCGGCATGTGGGATCTTAGTTCCCTGACCAGGGATCGAACTGACGTTCCCTGAATTGCAAGATGGATTCTTAACCACTGGACCACCAGGGAAGTCCCATAAAGACATCTTAATGACATTGTTTCCAAAAGGCCACATTCTGAGGTTCTGGCAGTTTGGACTTCACTGTATGAATGTTGGGGGGTGGGGACAGAATTCCACCCATAACAGGAGCAAAGACCATACTTGGGTGAGAAAAACCTGGTGCTGGGAGCCCAGAGTCTGCAACCATGACTGCCCATGACCCAGCCCATAGCGGACAGCCTGGGACAGACACCCCTGGGTATGGGCTGTGTTCTCAGGTCCTACACCTGCCAGGACAGCTCCTCTCCTGCTGGAGAGCATCATGGTTGTCAGGGTTCTCGGAGATGTTGTAGATCTCTACTCCTCTGCACCTTTGCTGAGTTGGTGGCAGGTCTGGGGGCAGAGGGCTGTGCAGGGGTGGCCCTTGCAGCGCACCTCCCCAGGAGGGCTTCAAGGAACACAAGAGACCCTGAAGGACACAGTGAGTTGTCACAGCATTATGAAAAGTCATACCACAGTAATTTTACCTGTGGTTGTACCTGGGAGAAAACCCATGTTAGCGAGCGCTCCTTTGGGTGTACATTAAAGACATTCATCTCAAATAAAGTTGGTAGAGGGGAAATTTCTTGGAACAGTAATGTAATTCCAGGAAAGGTAGGGGTACAGCTGCCCTCAGGGGCAGCAGGACTGAAGTCCCAGCACCGGGAGAGCTCTCCCCCATCTGTGTCTTTGCCTCCATCTGTGCGTCTCCCTATCTCGGCCGGTCCTCTCAGCTGCTTTTTCTACAAGGGAGGACGCATAACCACTAGCTGCCCCTGCTTTGCCATGACGGAGGGGTCAGGACTGGCTCTCTGAGTTCTGGCGCTCAGGGTCGGGGAGGAGGGGACTCCGACTGGCCCAGCTGTGTCCGGCCAACCCTGGGCCAGTGACTTGTTCTGGGGATGAGGTACTACGACGGGCCAGCTGGAACTGGACTCCCAGCCTTGGCCAACCAGCTATGGCCAGAGGTGGACTGGGGGTCTTTGAGGCCTTCTGAGCCAAGCAGTTGAGTTGTTTCACGGAAGAAGAGGCCTGTGCTTCAGGAGACAGGCAAGCACGGTGCTTCGCCTGTCAGGTCGGCACCCTGACACTGTGCTGTTTCCAGGGGCAAGGGGAGTCCCCAGCTTCCTCTGTGTTCTCCAGAGCACCTTTCAAGGCGCTGAACACAGGGAGCCCGAGAGCATTTCACTGAGCAGGTTTGGGGTTTCTGCCAGGACGCGGCCTTTGGGTGCCCTGGACTTGGAGGGAAGAGAGTGTCTTTGGGAATCCCGGGCTGGCCACCTGTGGCCATGGGAATTTGGGCACGGGAGAATCAAACTCCAAGGCTTCTCGGGGTTCCCGGGCAGATTAAAATGATATCACGCGTGTTCTGGGCTGAATTGTGTCCCCCACCCCACCCCAAATTCACAGGTTGGAGTCCTAAGCCCTAGAGCCTCAGATGGGACTGTGTTGGAGATGGGTCTTTAAAGAGGTGATGAAGGTGAATGAGGCCGCGTGGGCGGGCCCTGATTCAATCGGACTAGTGTCCTTATAGCAAGAGGTGATCGGGACACAGACACATAGAGAAATGACCAGGTGAGGACACGAGGGGAGGACGGTGTCCACGCACCAAGAAGAGGGGCCCCAGGGGAACCAGCCCGCCGGCACCTGGGTCTGGGACTTGCAGACTCCAGGCTGTGAGAGAGAAGCGTCTGCGGCTTCAGGCGCCCGTGTCTGGTGCTCGCGGCGGCCGCCCCAGGACTGACGCAGAGCTCGCCGGCCCAGCCCTGGGTCTCGCGCGGCAGGCATTGGACGATGTGCTCTCAGAGTGCCTGGGTCCTGGTGCCCCCCCGAGCATGCGAGCGTGTCACAGAAAGAGGCAGCGCTTGGAGCACCGTTGGAGCCAGAGCTCCCTGGGGTCACCTCCAGCCTCCCTGCTGACCACTTCTTCAAGCCCTGGGCTCTCACCACGTTTATTACCCTGTAGATCCCAGACCGGATTTCGTGCCCTCCGAGGAGCTGTCCTGCCTCGTGGCGGCCCCAGAAGCCGGGGCTGCGGGCCGGGGGGAGGAATGGCCTGCGATGAGGATACACAGGGCCAGAAGCCAGGCCTCCCTCCTCACCGACTGCCGCCTGCCTGGGCCTGTCCCTCCGGCTGAGGGGGCCTGAGCATGCAGAGGCAGCTGGCTGCACTGGGGGGAGCGCTCCAAGTGGGGCTACCAGGCAAGGCCAGGCTTCGGCTCGGTGCCCGAGGGGCCCCGGGCAGCACTGCAGCCGGGCCCACAGGCTCCTGTCACCCAGGGGCCGCCTCCCCAGGGGTTACCACGCTGCAGCAGCCCCGGGCACTAACCCTCTGCCCTCCTTCCCCATCTGCTGGACGCCGTGCGCTCAGTCACACAGACAGACAGGCTCGAGTGAACGCTGGCCTAAGTGGGGAGCTGCAGAAACCATCGGAGTCCATTGCGGCTGCAGCAGCTGTCGGAGCTGAAGAGCTGCCTCTCTGAGGCATCGGTACCCTGAGACCTGCACTTTGTCCCCTTGATCTGCCCCTCGGCTCCTGCCTTGATTCCGGGTGGCACTCAGCATGGGTGCGGGGGCGAAGAAGAACCCATTTGTGGGGTCCTGGGGTCCCCGGCTGGCCCCAGATGGTGCAAAGTCGTGAGCAGAGGTCCATCATTCTCTGGCTTGAGTTGCAGGAGGGGAAGCAGTGGAGAGAGGCCGTGGGCTTCTTCTGTTTCCCGTACCCCTGCCCGCGGTTAATTGGCTCCCTGGGAGGGGGGAAACCTGGGCAGGTCAAGTTTGACTTTTCAGAGCCTGCCTTGGAGGAGCACATTCTTCTGGTTTTTGCCCCGAGGTCTCTGAAGTTTTCCACCTGCTTCTCGTTAAAATTCTTGGTGTGAGTTGAATGGGCCTACCCTGACACCCCATGAATAGGAACAGTTAATGGACGAGCCCGGCGGCAAGGCCCCTGATCCTTACAAAGTATCGCGGACGCAGCACATCCTCCCAGGCTGAGCCACGCGCTGACTGCAGCTGGCGCCAGGGAGGCGGGCAGGCGGGTCCGTGGAAACCCCGGCCTCGAGAAGCAAGCCGCCCCCACTGGAGGGGCTTTTACCTTTCAGTCCATTGTTCTGGTTCTGCCCAAACTAAAGCCGACCTGGACGATCAGACTCTGAGGAAGAAGGAGGAACAAGTGAACCAGTTGGTAGATGGGAGGGAGGCTGAGCGCGGAGGTGGGTGAGGGCAGGTCTGGCAGCTCCAAGGCTCCATGGGGGCCGCCGCTCGGGGTGTGTCTGGTCTCACGATCAACCCTGGGTCTGGGGTGTGGGCCAGCGTCACCCTGTCTACCAAGGAGAACCGGGAGCTCGGTGTGGGGAGGAGGTGGGACTTGAACCTGGGGCCTCAGCCCAGAGTCTGGCGCTGGACAGGTCCCCATGGGAAGAGCAGGTGTTCACTCACGCGGCCCTCTCAGCGTCTCTCAGAATTTACACGTGTGTGGAGCTCTTGGGTTGTGCGTGTCTGTGTGCCGTCACTGCTGAGTTCTTCAAGAGTCAAACAGAATCAGAGACTTTGAATAAGAAGACGACAGATCCAGGGCTTCCCTGGTGGCGCAGTGGTTAAGAATCCGCCTGCCAATGCAGAGGACACGGGTTCGAGCTCTGGTCCGGGAAGATCCCACATGCCGCGGAGCAGGTAAGCCCGTGCGCCACAACTACTGAGCCTGCGTGCCTAAAGCCCATGAGCCACAACTACTGAGCCCACGCGCCTAGAGCCCGTACTCCGCAACAAGAGAAGCCACCGCAATGAGAAGCCCGTGCACCGCAACAAAGAGTAGCCCCCGCTCGCCGCAACTAGAGAAAGACCGCACGCAGCAACGAAGACCCAACGCAGCCATAAATAAATAAATTTATATATAAAAAAAGAAAGGGACAGATCCACCATTTTCCTGGGTCAGTTAAGAAACGAAAACGGAGCCTCGGCGGCCACCACTGCCCACAGAGTCAAGGCCAAGCTTGTGCAGGGCGTCACCCCTCACTGCTGGCCTGGTCTCTCCAGCCCCCCCACTCCTGCCCCCATTGCAGTCCTGCTGAACTTCCAGACGTTTCTGTACCATGGAGGGTGCTTTCCGGCCCTCCCGGCTCTGCTTGCAGTCAGTCTGCCTTTGCTGGGAAAGCCTTGTCTTTCCTCCGCTTGTTAAAAACCTTGTGTGTGATTTTTGACCCAATCCAAACAGCACTTCTGTATGTTTCCAGCCACCAGGCCCCTCTGTTCTGCCCCTTGGCACCGGCCCACAGCCGACAACCACACGCCGTCTTCCGAGGCTGTCAGGCCACGTTCCCCGTCTTCTCCGGCCCCTCCTTCTGCCCGAGCTCCTGCCTTGACCGTCCAGCTAGCGGCTGGGCATCTGGAGTCCAGTAGGCCTCTGACACTTCACACGTGCGAGACGGAATCTTGATTTCCCCCAAATCTCTGCCTTCCCTGTTTTCACGTCCAAATAAACAGCGTCCCTCTTTCCCCGGTTGTGACCCGGCAAGCATCCTCCGTTCTTCCACTTCCCTTTCCCCAAACATCCCAGCCAGTCAGCACGGCCCCGCGTCAGCCGCTGCCCCGACGCCCTCGCGTGGCGCTGAGGCAGCGTCCTCAGGGTTGCCCCACCGCAGCTCTTCCGGGCCCTCTGTTCTGGCTCAGACGTCCCTTCCTCCGAAAGGCTTCTCTTCCCCCGCCCCCAGTCACTCACCTGGCTTCATTTTCCTTTCACGTCACTGATCACCACCTGCAGTTGCCCTGAGTGATTTAACTACCCTCGTTGTAACTGTCCCCCTTCCTCCGTGAATGCGAAATCTAGGAGGGCAAAAGGGCATTGTCCCCTCCGCTGTGTATGCCCAGATTCCTACAAGGATGCTCAGGACGCAGATGCACGCAGCAGACTCTCGCGGAAGGAATGAAGGCCACTGCCCTTCACCGAGGCCCCGTCAGCTCCACAAGTCAGAAGCCTTCCCTCTGTGTCCTCAGTCCCTGGTGTTTACGAAGGGCTCGACAAGTGCTTGTTAAATGCACGCGAACACATCAGTAACATCCTCCACTCTTAAGGTTTTCAAAAGAGCGCCACGCAGAGATCCTTTAAGTTAGGTTCTTGTCCAGGCTGCCACCTTTGGCTTTATAAATGAATGTGCTTTCTGAACATTCACTATCAAGATCGCTTTTAAGTTTTAAGAGCACATTGGGTCTCTGAGGCTAATGAATTTCTCTTAAGTCACCTGAGAAAGATCCATGCTTCCAAGGAAGCACCTGCACCTCCCCCTACAGCCCTGAGATTTGCCGAATTGATCTGGGACTTATCAAGCAAGAGAATGGCAAGGCTGGAGAGCGGCTGCCGGAATTCCTCCCTCCCTTCCTCACTTCTTCAACCAACAGGGGCCAGAGGCCACTGCGTCCCTTCCAGGTGGTAGGAACGTGACAGAGAAAGCCGTGGGCCTGGGCTGGGGCCAGCTTACTCACCTTGGGGAGGATGCTTTGGGGACCTGAGCTGGTGCGGGAGAGAAAGGGCATCTAGGCAGACGCAGAGCAGGTGCTGGACACGGAGGTGACGCCGTGAGGCACGCTCAGGGAGGGACAGTGGCGCGTGGGCAGAGCTGCAGGAGGGGTGTAAGCAGGAGAGAGTACGGTAAACATCAGAAAGTTTTCGCAGATGACCGCGTGGCAGACAGACTCAAGGCAGCAGGCAGGGCCCCGGAGACTAGCTCGGAGGCCCTGTGTGGTCTGGGTGAGGGAGATGGAGGCTGCACCGAGGTAGAGGGCGCGGCACATGGGGACCGGGGGACCTGCTCGCTGTGGGTGAGTGAGGGCTGAGTCTGGGATCACAGACCCCCGGCCTGAGCAGCCAGAAGCACGGTGGTGCCAGCCAGCGGGTCAGAAATGTAGGCAAGAAGCAAGTCTGGGGGAAGAGAGGAGCGTAGGGGTTTTCTTCAGTTAAAACACACACAATATAGTATTTACCGACTTAGCCCCTTTCACGTGCACAGTTCCGTGGCTTTAAGCACATGCACATTGTTGTACGACCCTCGCTGCCGCCTCCAGACTCTGTCGTTTCCGCAGGTGAAACCCTGTCCCCGTTAAACTCTAACTCCGCATGCCCCTCCCCCGCCCCCGGCCCCCACTGTCTATTTTCCGCCTCTAGGGATCTGACGACTCCAGGGACCTCGTGTAACGGGAACCACACAGCGTTTGTCCTTCTGTGTCTGGCTTATTTCACTGAGCGCAACGTCCTCAAGTTTCATCCATGTCGTAGCAGGTTTCAGAATGTCCTTCCTTTTAAAGGCTGAATAAATACGCCTCTGTATGGATGGACCATATTTCACTGAGCGCAACGTCCTCAAGGTTCATCCATGTCGTAGCAGGTTTCAGAATGTCCTTCCTTTTAAAGGCTGAATAAATACGCCTCTGTATGGATGGACCACATTTCACTTATCCATTCACTCATCCATGGACACTCGGGTTGTTTCCGCCCTTGGCTGTTGTGAATAATGAACGTGGCGCACAGATATCTCCTTGAGACCCTGCTTTCAGTCCCTTTGGGAGTGTACCCAGACATGGGGTGCTGGATCGCAGGGCTGCTCTATCTTCAATCTTTTGAGGAACACTATTGAGTGAGATGTTAGGGTGCAGGGCGCTAAGCTGAGAGGTGGGGTGGGCCCCTGGGAGGGGGCTCTGGTGAGGTGGAAGTCAGATCGGTGATTTCAGGGACGGGGCTGTTCGTGGGGACGACAGGCCTGGGTGGACCACAGAAGCCATGCCTGTCACAGACTCAGCGGCAGCCACGCATCGCTGGACGGGGTAGAAACAGATGCTGGAGGTTGTCTGTCTCTTTCAAATGGTGAGGTCTCTCGTGCTTCTCAGAATGGACGGTGCAGCAGCTGTGCGATGAGAGCAGGCCACTTTCTGGGCTCTGGTTTCCTTACCCATCCGTGGGTTAAGAGTCACAGCCGTGTCCACCTCACAAAGCCGTTGACAGAAGTAAATGAGACATGTTTGAAAAAGCTTTATGATGATCAAGTGCTTTCGTTTCACGTTATCACACTTACATAAAAGATGTCTAATGTTGAATCGAATCAGGAGGAAGGATACAAGGAAATTCTAAGGAAATGCCACTGGTAGGTCTCTCCCCCTAACGACCTCTGCACTTCCTCGTTCCCCCAGCACTACCCCTGATTTTCTGTCCTTCTCCCCAGCATTGATTGAGACAGGAAGAAAAAGGCAAAGTTCTAAATCTGTTAGAATTAGCTGTGCATGCAAGCAGAGAAGAACTCCAGCTAACAGCAGCATGAAAAAGAGAGAAGATGATCGCCTCATAGTCAAGAAGCCTGGAAGCATAGTGTCCATGGCTAGAAGAATGCCTCTTGGTTCAGGGAACTCCATTCCTTCTAAGCCCACTGTTCCACCATGCTTGAGTTCCATTCCCAAGTTTACTTTATGGTCCAAGAGAGCTTCCAGGACACCAGCTATAAGGTTCATGCTCCAGCCAGAAGGAAGAAAGGGAAAGGAAGATGTTACCTTACTTTTCCTGGAAGGTTTGCAGGGCAAGTCTACCTTCATCTTATTGTCCTGAACTTGGGCGTAGCCCCAATTCACAGTTGAGAGACTGGGACATGGACTCTTTCTTCTGGGTGGCCACAGAGAGAGCGAGAATCCGATCTCCCCTCATGGAGGCAGACGGGCAGAGTGGATATTAGAGACTGTGGCCAAAAAGAGAGACTGGAAGAATGGAATCTTAGAATGATAAAAGATGACTGAAATTTGCTGTTGCTTCAAGTGCTTTTTGGAAACAGAGAAGGTGATAATAAAAAAGGATGGTGATGGACCTTGACCCTTAAAAGAATGAGCCTATCTGAGCCAACTCAAGTACTGGAAAATAATTCCCGTGCATGGGAAAGAAAGGCAGTACTCTGATGTCTGATCTCTGTGCTTCAATCCACAGCTGAACGCAAACCCTCTTCTGAAGTTTATGATGGGCATGAGTCCGGATCCTGACGGTCAGCCAACGCCATTCCTCCAATGACACTCCAAAGCGTACTTCCACGAGTGTGGTCCACCTCTGCGTGACCTTGCACCCGGTTCGCTCACGTCAGCCCCTGCTTCAGCTGCGGTCCCAGCTTAATTATTAATCACATCACTTTTGCTCTCCAAAGTGTGCTGGTGTGAACAGTGACCACCTGCACCAGAAGTGCCTGGGAGTCTTACAGGAAATGAAGATTTCCGGGTTCCAGCTCAGATCCAGCCATCAGAACCTCTGGGTGCAGGGTCTGGAATGTTGTATTTTAAACTAACAGGCAATAAAGTTTGAGAACCAATGTTCTACTGCCACATCGGCAGTAGACAGACATGGCCATAGCCCAGACACGTATCTTTTTCACTTTTTTTTTTTTTTTTTTTTGCGGTACGTGGGCCTCTCACTGTTGTGGCCCCTCCCGCCGCGGAGCACAGGCTCTGGACGCACAGGCTCAGCGGCCATGGCTCACGGGCCCAGCCGCTCCGCGGCATGTGGGATCCTCCCGGACCGGGGCACGAACCCGCGTCCCCTGCGTCGGCAGGTGGACTCTCGACCACTGCGCCACCAGGGAAGCCCCCAGACACGTATCTTAACGATGACAAGTAAAGTCCAGAGACAGAACTGACATTTCCTGCCCTTTATTCTAGTGTGTTCTCCTTACAGCTACATTGCTGGAGAGGTTTGGGCTTGAGCCCCGGTTCATTGCCATCAGGTGCCCTCAGGTGGAGCTGGAGGTGTCCATGGCACAGCGGCCTCAGGGGGTCATAGCAAAAGCCAGCTGAGGCACTAGCCACCCAAGTATGTACTTTGCTAAGACGCTATCCAGGTGAGGGCTCATTTTCCATGATTATTATTTCGGTGTTTTTGAGTGTGGCTGTGCTTTCTCATATCTAAACTTTCTTTAATGATCTGCTTCGTGACAAGGAAGTAACCGAGGCGTCCTGGTAGGTGTTTGGTGGTGCTGCATTTGGTTGAACACGCAATTCTCTGATGAGGAAGAGGTTGAGCACCTGGCCCAGGTAGAGGCCTGTGACTCCAGGTAAACGACAGGCCGAGAGGTTGCGAGGCCGAGAAACCAGTTCACCAACACCTGCCCTTCCTGGCCTCATTCCTGGGTTGGATATTCCCTCTAATTATCTGTGACCCGGCACCACCCACATTCCTGGAGAAAGCCCATCCCAACACGTGTCCCGCATCTCTGGGGCCCAAGCAGGGCTGTTGTTTTGTAAACTTGGTTTGGGGCTCTGCCCGCAGGTCAGAAACCTGCCCTCCTTGCCTGCCACATGAGCCTCGCTGACATCTTGTATTTTCTGGGTCATTGGTGAGAGCATAGATATCATTGGCGATTAAGTCACTGAATGTCAAGAGCAGTGACATTCCCGAGAGATTTTAGCAGCTTTTTCTTTTTTTTTCCACTTGGTCAAATGTTAGGGAAGTGTTTGCTTAACAGGCTAAAACATTCTAGTAGGAAATAACTTGTGTTTGATTGCTGCAAAGTCCTTCTTGCCAGAATATCCCAGACAAGTCTTCTGGGATACACATCTGGAATTATTTTTATTACACTGGACCAATTTCAGAATTTGTGATAATTCAGATACCAATTGGTCTGAAGTTGACTTTACCACTTCCGATGGTATAAGATTTGCCCGCAAATATCTAAGTTATTCAGCAATGTGTTTTCAAGCCCTTTAAAGACAATTCTTAAATGTCTAACCTGAAATGTTAGTTGATTAGAGGCCAAAGGGCCTTGGATAAGGCATGGCAAAGCATGAGAATTGCATCTGGAAGCTGCCTCTTGTCGGCCCTCAGTCCCTTGATCCCTCGGAGCTGTTCAGTCACCTGTCAGATGGGAGGGCAGTTACTTCAAAGGCGCCGTCAGGACCGAACGGCGTAAAAGCTTTGTAATAAATGTTTCAGGGTACTGCCTCTGCTTCAGCTCCACCATTCAGAGCTCTGTTTGTCTGCTTCGGGGAACATGCAAGGGCATTGCTAATTTCTGCCATCAGTAATATTAATGGTGATATTGTACTGAGTTGACATAAAACCAGCAAGAAACAAATAGACGGCCAAGGATAGGAATGAACACGGAACAACCAAGTGTTAGGCGTGAAAGCAGGACGGGCCCACCTGTCCCCGCCGACACTCCTCTGCGCTTCAGTAACACGGTGCTGGCAAGAGCAAGGGGACTCTACGAGTTTTCCTTTGCTGCCTTAACAAATGACCATAAGTTCAACGGCTTCAAACAGCACAAATGAATTACCTTATTGTTCTGTGGTTCAGAAGTCCTGTGCAGCCCTCGCTGGGCTGAAAGCAAGGCATTGGAGAGCTGGCTCCTTGTGGAAACTTCAGTGGAGCGTCTGTCTCCCGGCCTTTTCCAACCTCCAGGGGCTGCCGCCCACGTTCCTTAGCTCGTGGTCCCGTCCACCTGCAAAGCAGCTGCAGCATCTCCTGCCCCGCTCCTATGGCCGCGTCTTTCTCTGACTTTGCTTCTGTCTCCCTCTGCCCCGCTTAAGGGCCCTGGCGAGTCTCCCTACTTAAGACTGTCTGATTGGCAACCCGAATTCCATCTGCATCATTAATCTCCTTTCCCCACATAACCTCAGATATTCACAGGTTCCGGGAATCAGGACGTGGACGACTTTGGGGGCCATTTTTCTGCCAACCACAGGGAACAAACGCATGTGATGCCGTTTGGGTTTCTGCTGGTTAAGACAGAAAGAGCACGTAGCTTTGCCAAAGCAGCCACAGCGGCCAGCCGGGAACGCCGGTGTCCTTCTCTGTGACGCCCTGGTCAAGCATTTAATTCCTTGCTCTGGAGGTGTCCCCGGTGACTCGCCTCTTGTTGAATCTCAGAGAATACTGTGCTTTGCACAGCATGAGGACAGTTCATCTTTGCTCAGGCCCTCGTCTAAGCCGATGACCCCAGCCTCCATGATGGAGACCCAGGGCCAGGCTGTTGTTCCTCCAGAAGACTGACTCTAGGGGCAAAAATGCACACGGACCGAGTGGCATCCAGACCACGGTCTGGGGCACCCCGTTAAGTCTTCAGCAGTGCCCCGTGGTGTGTGCACTGGGGCCTAGAGTCGGAATCCCCAGGGGTGCTTGGTCAACAGGCAGAGCCCTTCTCCCTGCCCCAGCCCTGCAGAGTCGGGGTTTCTGCTCGCGGGGGCTGGGAAGCGGCAGTATTCTACCACGTTGCACGATGGAACTAGAGCCGTCAGCGCGTGGACGGAACCCGGCAAGTGAGCAAGGTGCACAGCGTTGTTGAACAGGAGCAGAGGAAGCTGCGGAGGCCGGGCTGGGCTCTGTCCTTCAAAAAGCACATCCGGATGTGCCGTGGTCTCCACTTCTGCTGCTGCTGGTGTAGCGTGGATTGGGGTGAGGGTGACACCTCACAAATCCCTGAACCTTGGACTGAGGTTATTCTGGAGCCAATTTAAGAAACAAGGGTGTGTGGTGTTCCGTGGTGTCTTGCAAAGAATGGACCCTCCGGGTGGTTATATCATGAGGGTTTGGGGCGAAATTAGCCGATCTTGGAGTCATGAAGGGACTGAGCACATTGAAGAAGTCCCTCCTTCTACCGAAGTATTTTTGTGGAGTCTATGTGTTTCTTTCTTTTGTTTGTAGAGACACGTTTTTCTAATCTTTTTCACCTTAGATTCACGGGCATTTCCCGTGTCAGTCGAAACCCATCCTGAACATAATTTGTAAGGACTGCAGAGTGCGTCATTGTATGAATGTGTCGTCAGTGACCTAAACACACCTTTTGTTGGGTCTTTAGGTGAGTGACGTATTCTTCTCGACCAAGGCTTTGGTCACCGCACATGGGCATGATGGTCGGTGGTGGATTACACTGAGTTATCTAACACGGAATCCATGCCCTTTTGTCTATGAGAAAGTGTTCTAGACTGATGTTGTTTAGGGTCATGTCATGTAGAATTGCCCAGGTAACAAGAATTGAGCTGTTTTTAGGACGATCAATGATGTTGACCCCGCAAACGACTCCCCTGTGGCTGCACCATCAGACAGCTCGTTGGCCAGACAGCCCCCCATGGCCGATCACCCCGCGGTTTGCCGTGGGGCGGGATTGGTGAATGAGAGGCCCACAGAGAACATCACTCCTTGGGAGGTGGCATCCAGGTCTGAGAGCTGCAAGGGGCAGCGGTGAGCCAGATGGCCAATATTTTAGGCTTTTCTCTGCTTTTCCGTCACGCTGGGATCAGAGCCTCAGGGCCACCTGGTGCTGTGAGGTTCAGCCCAGCTTCACCTCCCCAGGGAGATCAGTGTTTGATCTCACTTGAGTGTGTGATGCTCACTGTTTTTTTTTGGGTTTTTTTTTGGGTTTTTTTTGTGGTACGCGGGCCTCTCACCGTTGTGGCCTCTCCCGTTGCGGAGCACAGGCTCCGGACGCGCAGGCTCAGCGGCCATGGCTCACGGGCCCAGCCGCTCCGCGGCATGTGGGATCTTCCCGGACCGGGGCACGAACCCGTGTCCCCTGCATCGGTAGGTGGACTCTCCACCACTGCGCCACCAGGGAAGCCCGCTCACTGTTCTTTTATTATTATTATTTAAATTTTAAAAATTCGAATTGAGATATAATTGACATATAACATGGTATTCATTGCAGGTGTACGACAAGATGATTTGATGTTTGTATGTATTGTGAAAGGATCACCATGATAAGTTTAGTTAACCATGGCCTCACATAGATATACATTTTATTTTTCTTGTGATGAGTCCTTTAAGACCTCCTCTCTTACTTTGTAGCTTTCAGATACGCAGCTCAGTGTGTTAACTGTAGTCACTGTGCTGTACACACCTCTCGGGACCTATGTTATCTTACAGCTGGAAGTTCGTACCTTTGACAACGCCAGCGCCGTGTCCCCACTGCCTCAGTGGCCGGCGTGGCCTGGCGGTGGGCCGTCCCAGAGGCTCCTGGGGCCGAGGTGTGTGAGGGTCGCCCCCCTCGCTCTCTCCCGAGTGCCCAGCCTTCCCAGGGTCTTGTCCCCCACGTCCGCCATACAGGGTGCCCGGTGGTGCCCGCCGTGACCGTGACCCCATCCTGACTCCACCTGCCTGCGCTCGGAACTGGCCCCCTTCACCCCACACAGCCGATTTCTGCAGTTGTACCTTTCAACCTGAACTGGTACCTTTGGTTAAAAGGAACCGACACTCTCCCCAAGAACTTAGGTAGAGCAGCTCTGTCACGAGGAAAGCATCTCAGGGACCTGGGTGGGAGGTACTGCCTTGCACTGGGGCCTGGGAAGACTCAGAAGTCAGAGCAATCCCCCCCCTTCCCCTAATATCTACCCATCTCCCCTCCTTCTCTCTGTGTCTCTCTGGCTCTGACTCCATCTCTGCCCTCCTCTGTGTCTCTGACTACTTCTGTGCTCTGCACACCTGTTCCCTCTGCCTGGTCATCTGCCCCCTGCCCCCAGGCGGTTTCCCAGGATGAGGTCCCCAGAGCTGAACCTGGCCCCCCTCGGGTGGCCCCCAGGTGATGCCCAGCCCACCCAGGTGTCCACCCTGGGCCAATCAGCGGCCCGGCCAGCACTGCTCCCAGCGCCCACTCAGCAGAGAGCGAATGTGACCTTCCATCACCCTTGAGGACGGTCAGAGCCCCTCCCTGCAGAGCGTTCAGTGAGGAAGGAAGGACCCAGCTTCTGAGCCCCTGCACCTTCCCCTTCTTCCGTTGGCCTAGTGGCTCACAGGGCCTTAGCAGCTCGAGTATTAAAAGACGTGGATGGAGCATTTAATCCATTCACGTTTAAGGTAATTATCAATATGTATGTTCCTATGACCATTTTCTTAATTGTTTGGGGTTTGTTTTTGTAGGTCCTTTTCTTCTCTTGTGTTTCCCACTTAGAGAAGTTCCTTTAGCATTTGTTGTAAAGCTGGTTTGGTGGTGCTGAATTCTCTTAGCTTTTGCTTGTCTGTAAAGCTTTTGACTTCTGAATCTGAATGAGATCCTCACCAGGTAGAGTAATCTTGGTTGTAGGTTCTTCCCTTTCATCACTTTATCTATGTCCTGCCACTCCCTCTGGCCTGCAGAGTTTCTGCTGAGAAATCAGCTGTTAACCTTACAGGGATTCCCTTGTGTGTTATTTTTCCCTTGCTGCTTTCAATAATTTTTCTTTGTCTTTATATGTGGAACCTAGAAAAATGGTACAGATGAACCGGTTTGCAGGGCAGAAATAGAGACACAGATGTAGAGAACAAACATATGGGCACCAAGGGGGGAAAGCGGCCGGGGAGGGGGTGGTGGTGGTGGGATGAATTGGGAGATTAGAATTGACATGTATACACTAATATGTATAAAATGGATAACTAATAAGAACCTGCTGTATAAAAAAATAAATAAAATTCAAAAATTCAAAAAAAAATGAGGCGTAGAGACGGGCCCCGGCCCCGCTCGCTCACCAGCCGTTGCGCATGCAGCACCGCCCCCTTTCCCGCCCATGCGGTGAGGGGCGGGGCCTGGGGGCGCGGCCCTCCGCTCCTCCTTGGAGTTTCCGTCCACGGGGAGCACGTGAGAGGCCCAAGCGCTGTGTGTGCCGCCCCGTCCCCGCCCCTCATGGAGGTTCTGTCCATGTTGACTGGTCCTTCTGGATCAGAAACTCTTTTTTAAGAAAAGCATTTATTTATATATATATATATATATATATATATATATAATTATCCACAACAAAACACAGGGCGGGCCTCCAGGGCGTCCCTGCTGGTGCCTTCGGTTTATTGCTGCAGAAAAGCAGAAAGTAGCATCTCTCACTGGGTTGAGACAGAAGACCAGGTGTGTTCCAAGCTTTCAAGGGTTCATTCCTCCACAGGTAGCATGTGCCCAGGCGTCCTGGGAAAGGCATGCGGGAAGCTGCAGGGCGGGGGTTGGAGGGTCGTCCCCCTTCCCTCCCAGCCAGCCCTCTGCTCCCCAGAGGCGCGTCTGCTCCCGCTTTCAGGAACATTCTTCCAGAGGTGGAATGAGGCCCTCCTGACGTTTCTCAGGTGATGTTTATTCATGGCCATGCTTGATTCTTCCTGGGCTCATTTCTGCAAACCCTTCCAGGGTCGTTAGAGAACACCTAAAAGGCTGCAGCCCTGAGCTTTGATCTGACTGCTTCATTGCCTTTACTAATCACGCCCACGTCAGGCGGATAAAAATAGCCTCCAGGGTCGGGGGTGAGCAAGTCCCCCTGATGTGGGGTTCGGGGCAGCAGGGGACTCCTAGTGGCGGCCTGAAATCACGGCTCTGATTAAGTAAGCCAACCGTAACCACTAGAGCTGTGCAAACATCCTGACCCCAGGTTCTGGAGTATTTACTTACCGGGAATCAGAAAGAAAATGGGTAGGCGCTTCCTGGAAAAGATTCCAAATTGTTTTCCTACGTGCTCTGTTCCCAAGCAAAGTGAGAAGGCTCACTGTCTCCTCCCCGGCCTCTCCCGTCTCCTGTCTCCTGTCTCTGTCTCTGTCTCCCTCTCCCTCCCTCCCTCTCCCCCTCCCACCTCCCCTCTCCCAGTGTTTTCTCCTAAAGCAGAACTTCTGAATTAAAGGCTTCTGCTTTTGAGTGTCGGCTACTGCTCCTTCCCATGTGGCGGGGGCATTCGTCCCAGCCGCTTAACCTGAAGAGCTGCTTCTGCCTGTTCCACTTATCAGCTAAGCCAGAAAGTAAGCCGGTCACTGGTACGAAGGGCGCTCGAGAGGGAGAAGATGCTGGACAAAGAAACGGACTCAGAAAGTAAGCCGGTCACTGGTACGAAGGACACTCGAGAGGGAGAAGATGCTGGACAAAGAAACGGACTCAGAAATTAAGCCGGTCACTGGTACGAAGGGCGCTCGAGAGGGAGAGGATGCTGGACAAAGAAACGGGCTCAGAAAGTAAGCCGGTCACTGGTACAAAGGGCGCTCGAGAGGGAGAAGATGCTGGACAAAGAAACGGACTCAGAAAGTAAGCCGGTCACTGGTACGAAGGGCGCTCGAGAGGGAGAAGATGCTGGACAAAGAAACGGACTCAGAAAGTAAGCCGGTCACTGGTACGAAGGGCGCTCGAGAGGGAGAAGATGCTGGACAAAGAAACGGACTCATGTGCCAGGAGACCTGCGGCTTGTCTGTTTCCCGAGGAGGTGAGGAAGTGCTTAGCCCACGAGAAAAATCATCTTGACCGAACTGCGGTTTTAAGTAAGGTGAGAATTTCACGGTATTTCAAGTATCAAGTGGCTCAGAAGGTGACTGTATTTGGAGCTGAGCCTTTAAAGAGGTGATGAAGGTGAATGAGGACATGGATGGGCTCTGATCCAGTGTGACCAGTGTCCTTCTAAGAAGAGATCAGGACACAGACACGCACAGAGGGACGGCCACGTGAGGACACAGGGAGGAGACGGCGTCTACACAGCAAGGAGAGAGGCCTCGGAAGAAATCAACGCTGCTGACACCTTGGTCTTGGACTTCTAACCTCTAGAAATGTGAGAAAGTACCTTTCTGTGAGTAAGCCACCCAGTCATGGTGTGTTACAGAAGCCCTAGGAGACTAACACACACACACATACACACACACACACACACACCCCCAAGCATTTTTAAGCCATGGGACGTAGTAGCATCTGTGAATGGAAACCACTGGGCCAGGACATCACAAACTATTCTTCTTCTTTTTTTTTTTTAATTTATTTTTGGCTGCGTTGGGTCTTCGTTGCTGCACGTGGGCTTTCTCTAGTTGCGGCGAGCACTTCTCATTGCGGTGGCTTCTCTTGTGGAGCACGGGCTCTAGGCGCGTGGGCTTCAGTAGTTGTGGCGCACGGGCCCTAGAGCACAGGCTCAGTAGTTGTGGCTCGTGGGTTCTAGAGCACAGGCTCAGTAGTTGTGGCGCACGAGCTTAGTTGCTCCGTGGCATGTAGGATCTTCTCAGACCAGGGCTCGAACTCGTGCCCTTGCATTGGCAGGCGGATTCCTAACCACTATGCCACCAGGGAAGCCCTTCAAAAACTTCTTAAAATGCAAATGTAGCTCAGGGAGGATGTGGGCCAGTGAGTGTCAGCAACAAATAGTTTGGCATTTTTGTCATGTGAGGTGGCACAGCCTATAGCGTGAGCCTGGACTCTGTAGCCAGCCTGCCTGGATTGGACCCTCACTCTGTCCCTTCCTGGCTGTGTGCCCACCAGCAAGTGTCTTAACCTCTCTGTGCTTCCTCTCGAAAAGGGGATATAATAATGCTCACCTCTTGGCATCATGAGGATCAAGTGTGTTAATATTTGCAAAGGGCTTAGAAGAGCACCCGTTCTCACCCTCACCTGAGAGGCCCAGGTGACAGGTGACAAGGAACACAGGACACTGGTTTGCTGGAGGGGGCACAGAGCAATGATCTCGAGCATGGTACTCAAGCGCTCAGTCTCAGAACCTCTTCACACTCGCAGAAGTGACCGAGGAGGCCCCAGAGATCCTCTGTTTATGTGAGCAGTATCCAGTGATATTTGCCATATGAGAAATTACCAATTAGAAATTTACCATATTAGAAAATAAAACCGAGAACATTTGAAAATATTTCTTAATCATTAAAAAATAACAATGATAAAGACTTTATATTTTAGCATAAATATTTTACGACAAAGAGCAATAGTTACATTTTTGCAAATCTCTTTACTGTCTGGCTTAGTAGAAGACGCTGGAGTTTCCTGTCTGCTTCTTCAATGCGTCTGTCGTGTATTGTTTTGGCTGGAGAAAGAGCAGATCTTGAGGCACACAGACGTGTAGCCAGCTGGGCAGAGAAGGACCGTGGGTCTCCTGGAGGGTCTCGGGCCTCTGGGACAGGTCGAGTTTCCAAGGTGCTCGGCAGAGCCCGGGGCATGGGGGGCAAAGGCAGCGGGCTGACAGGTGGGCTCCCTGTCCTTCAACCAGAACAGCCCCGTTTCCATCAGGCTCACCCCTTGGGCTTCTGAGTCGTCTGATCTAGGGCGTGGGACTGATTCTGGGAGGTTCAGGCAGGGGAGGTTCCACCAGGGGAGCCACAGAGGGAGCCACTGGGGCCCTGGGAGTTGCGGCGTGAGAGGCCTCCAGGTGTGCCCAGGTGGGGAAGGCAGGGCGCCGTGTCAGCTGAGGCGCCTCCACACTGGACTCTGGGAAACACCCCTGGCCTCTGTGCGGAGGCCCGTGGGGCAAAGGTGCTGGCTGCTGGCTCACCCAGGGGGCAGCAGGCCCCAGGGACACAGCACACCTGCTCCCCCGGTGCCTCTGAGTCCCCATGCCCGAGTGCACCGTCCCCGCGGAGCTGGCCCCATACCCAGGCTCTCAGCTGTCCAGAGCGAAAAGGGATTCGATCCAGGTGACCTGTCTCCAAACCTGGGCTCCCATCTTGCGACCTGCCCTCCTTAACCAGGTCCCTTGAGTGCCCACAGCAGCAGTGACAGCTCGCTTAGGCCCCGCCGATGGTGCAAACGGGGCCCTGGGCTGTGCTGGCCTTTCACGCGGCTTCGAAGCCTGGGTGCTTGTGTCCATCGCGGAGACCAAGACACACTGGGCCGAGCTCGCTGTGGACGCCAGCCCCCTGGACGCAGTCCGGCATCCCAGAGCCCCAGGCTCACGCTGACTGGCCCTTTCAGTGGCCAGGAGATGTCACTCTCACATCTTTTGCAGAGCCAGGGTCAGAAGGCCATGGAAGCTGAGAGCTTCAGACAAGTGAGTGCAGCGGGCAGCCAGGTCCTCCAGAGAAACAGAACCAGTAGGAGAGAGAAATACATATATCTCTGCATTGTAAGGAGTTGGATCACGTGATTGTGGAAGCTGACAAGTCCTCCAGTTGGCCGTCCTGCTAGTGGGAGACCCAGAACAGCCGATGGTGTGAGATGCAGTCCGAGTGCGGAAGAAATCCCATGTCCCAGCTCGAACACAGGCCGAGAGGGTGGTTCTCCGGCGCGCTTTCGTTCTATCCAGGCCTCCAACGGATTGGATGAGGCCCACGCACACAGGGAGTGCAATCTGCTGTGCGCAGTCTACAGATTCAAATGTTAATCTCATCCAGGAACACCTTCACTGACACACCCAGAATAATGTCCAAATATCTGGGCGCATGTGGCCCAGCCAAGCTGCCATGTAAGGTTAACCGTCGCCCCCGTGGAAGCTGCCCAGGTCTCAGGGCGAGCGAAGGGGCCAGGACCAGCCCACCCTCGAGCCTCCTACCCCACCGTGCTGTCCTCGGTGCCTCGCAGCAGGATGGACAGGACCGCCCTGGCTCAGGGCTCCTTCCTGCTGAGAGGCAGGGCAGGGACCCGCCCCCGCTCTCCAGTGGGCCCGCCTGTGGGAACTAGAATCCTCACATCCCTGGTCCCAGTTTTAAGGCCATCTGCTTGTTTTTGTAACTTTCCCCAGAAATTTGCTTCCGAGCAGTCCCAGTGAAATCAGTGCAGACAATTTTTGAGTCCATCCAAATGTAAAACCGTGTTTTATTTTCCAGTCTTTGCCACCCACAGACCTTGGGCAACGGCCTCCCGGCTCCTCACTGCAGCGAGGCGCCATCACATGCAGGTGAAGGGGCCTCTCAGCCACCAGGGAACGGGGCCCAGAGACGTGAAGCCGGGAAGACGCAGCCCAAGCCAGCAGCCTTGATCGTTCCGTCCAACCAGCCCCTTCTCTCCCCCAGCTGCTGGATGAAAGGTCGGGACTAGAATAGACTCTAAGCAGATATCAGCATCAATTGAGATAAACATCAGGCTTTATTGACCTAAGAGGTAAATATTGATGGAGCTTAAATACCAAATCAATATTTACCTCTAGGGACAATATAGCCCGAAACTGCCGTTGGGATACGTGTGCTTAAACACATCCACAGATTCCCCACGTCTTCATCAGGAGTGCCGGCCGTTCCAGCAACGCACGAAGACCCCAAGATACTCCATTTCTGGAGGCACCAAACCCGAGTGCTGGCCGGAGATCTCAGTCAAAAGGGAGCGTTGGCACCAACCACGGGGTCCGGAGCTGAAGCCGCGTGGCCCACACAGAGCAAACCAGGAAACTGACTGTCACATTTTTGCTGAGATTCACCTGAGAGGAGATAAGATTCCAGCCAGAAATGTACCTAGTATACACCTGCCAGCCTGGTCTTGTCACCAGCACCTGCGTGGAGTGTTCAGCGAGGGGCATCCCCAGCTCTCTGGGCTTCTCAACCCCAGGGAATAGCCTCTGCTGGGATAAGAGTGGTGTTGATTGTTTGCTTAGAAACAGTAGCCGCAGCAGGTGTAAAGGATTAAGAAAATGTGATCGGGGAAAGAAGCCAAGAGTTCAAGTTGGGCAGTTGTACCTGTTAATTCCCCACCCTGCTGTGATGTTGGCATTGTTCCGCACGGAAGGGGTGGCCCCGCACCCTGGTCTGCGGGGCCTCTGCACCTCCCTGCGAGGCTCCCCTGCTGACCAGCCCAGCCTCTCCAGGCTTCTACCGCCCCTCCATCCTTTAATTTACAAAGCTGGTGTAATAAATGAGTAAGTCCCACAGTACAAAAATTCATAAAGTACAAACAGACATAGGAAAAAATAAAAGTCCTCTTCCACACCTTCCGTCTGCTGTCCTCCCAGCAGTGGCCACCATGAACGACGGCCAGTTTTCCCACCAGACATTTTGCAGTGAAGATACCTACATGTATCATTACAGCTAAACAAATTACTATTATATAAATGGGCTCAGGCTATAGACTTATGTAACAGGAAGAGGTGGAGAGCTTTCAGATTAAACAGAACAATCTATTCAGTCTTGTCATTGCTGCAGAGTATTCCATGGCAGCACTTCTCAAACTTTTGGTCTCAGGACCCTGGCACACTCTTCCAAAGTCATTGAGGACCCCCAAGAGATATTGTTGTCATGGATTACATCTGTTGACATTTATCATAATAGAAGCTAAAACTGAGAAACTAAAATACATTCATTCATTGAAAAATAAAAACAGACCCATCACACGTTAATATAAGAAACACCTTGGGGGCTTCCCTGGTGGCGCAGTGGTTGAGAGTCCGCCTGCCGATGCAGGGGACACGGGTTCGTGCCCCGGTCCGGGAGGATCCCACATGCCGTGGAGTGGCTGGGCCCGTGAGCCATGGCCGCTGAGCCTGCACGTCTGGAGCCTGTGCTCCGCAACGGGAGAGGCCACAACAGTGAGAGGCTTGCGTACCGCAAAAAAACAAAAACAAAAATAAAAACAACACATTGGTATGAAAAAGAATTATATTCCAAAACAAAGTCAGCGAGATGAATGGCATTGTTTTATATCGTCGCAAATTGCCTTAATGTCGGCGTTCTCCTGTCTGTTCTGTCTCCCATCTGCTGGGACGTCACATGTCATGTAGCTTCTGGAAAGCTCCACCGGACACTCAAGAGTAAATGGAAAGAACAAGAGGATGGAAAGGACAAAAAACGTCTTCGCCTCATGAAAATGGCTTTGACCTCACAGACCTGGAGGAGGCCTTGAAGCCCCAGGGGCCCAACCACTGTGTGGGAGCTTCCTTCTACAGTAGGGATGTCACAGGTGTTGAGTGACAGTTCTTCTACGTATTGGTATAAATTCTGCATCACTTGCAACATCTCAGCTCTTGAGGAACCTACTGACCTGTATTTTTGAGCTCCAACTATGTCCCTGGCACCGGGGCCTGGGAAGGGGCGCCGTGTCCACCCAGAGCTTCCCTCTTGGGACGGGGCGGGGGCTCCGTCCCAAGAGGGAAGCTCTTACGTAGGTTCGTGGGTGAACCTACGGCGTGACTTTAGGCGGTGATGAAGCTGGCAGAGGCGAACCCAAGACGACAGGAGAAAGATTCTAAATTCAGCGTTAGAGAGGGGCTGTCTGCCAGCCATGTTGGTGGCTCAGTTGTGGGAAGAGCCTGTGGGCAGGGATGAACCAGTCTGCTTGAGGACCACGAAGGAGGCAGCGTGGCGGGGGCTGAGGGGGACGTGCATCTGAAGAGGTGACCACGGAACAACCTCTGGCTTTATTCCAGGCGGGGTAGAAGCTGTCTTAGCTCAGGCCACATAACAGAATACCCCAGACTGGGCGGTTTGAACAACAGAAATTTATCTTCTCACAGTTCTGGAGACTGGAGGTCCAAGATCAAGGTTCTGGCTGATTCAGTTTCTGGTGAGGACCCTCCACCTGGCTGGGAGGTAGTCACCTCCTCGCAGCTTTCAGTATGGAGCTTCTGAAAGCTTCTGGAGCCTCTGCTTTAGAATAATGCACGGCGCTGGTTAAATGCAGACCCCCGGACCACATCTCACGTCTGCAGCCTGTATTTTATTGGCCTGACGGGGAGATGGAACCCCCGGCGGCAGAGAAGAGCTGAGCCGGGGAAGTTATGCCCAAATGTCTAGAGCTGTTTCCTCCTGTTTCATTTTCATGTCCTTTGGGATGATGTAGAGCTGTGCCCCAGGAGAACCTGAGGCTCATACCTGAATATGAGTCTGGACTCATGGGTGACCGTGGAGACCACCTAACTCCAAGCTAGCACCCGCCAGGAAGAAAGGAAACCACCCAGGGTGGTACAGACAGAGCGGATCAGCTATCGACCAAGCTCTGGGTAATTATCCCTGAGAGGCGGAGAAGGACCTGAATGCAGCCCTCGGGGATGAAGCCCACGGAGATGCCTGCTCTCTCTCCAGAGACATAGGTCTCCCCAGGCTGCAGGGAGAGCCTGGGGCCCTGGTGGTGCTCATCTCAGAGCAGGTTTCAGCAGCCTTAGCCCTCACAGCAGTTCTGTTGGCTTGGTGTTATCATCTCGCACTTTGTGGATGAGAAAACTGTCACTTACAGCTATTTCTTTGCAAGTTTGTCCCTCAGCCTGGGTGCCACCTGAGCCTGAGGGTATGACTGTGTGGGACGGGGAGACGTGGACACGCTGTCCCGTCCTCAGCACTGTCGAAAGTTTGCAGCAGGTGGTTCTACCGTGGGACACCTGTGCACGACTGGATGTTAACAGCATCCCTGGCCTCTTCCTGCTGCGTGTCAGCAGCAGACTGCCCTCCAGTTGTCACAACAAAAACTGTCCCCAGGATTGTGGAATGTCCCCTGGTTGAGAACCACTGGCTTGTGGAAGCCTCCTCCCGCTGCAGGAGCAAGGGATAAGGGTCAGGAAGCCCCCGTGTAACCCCGGCCTACACTGCCCTACCTGGAGGTGGGACCATTCCTAGCTCAGGGAGGCAAGAGGCCCAGCAGGTGAGGCGCTGCGGTCAAAGCCTTTCCGCGTGATAGCTTTTGCTGGAAGGGCAGGAGAAAGCTCAGGGGCTCCCCAGGCCTGAGCTGGGGAAGGACCTGGGGATGGTGGCAGGCTTTGGGAAGAGAAGTTACTTCAGCTTCCTGTCCAGAGCCCATTTCCCTGCTGTTGGCAGAACCGGAACTCAACCAGGTCCCCAGACTCACAAGAGGAGATGAGCCTGTCTAACTGGCATGTTGTGGGCAACTTTGTCTGACACCACAGGAGGGAATCGTTATCGGATTCAGCCTGGAAAGACAACCTGGAAATAGTGGTTTTGGGAAAAAGTACGGACAAAAGAACCACCACCCAGCCAACAGCAATCTGTGGGTCCTTGTATGAGAAAAGGGCCTCCATTTCCTCATCTGTAAAATGGGTGGGTTGACATATGACAGTCTCTGTGTGTCGGTTCCGTCCTTCCTGAGGTCTCCCCCAGGGAGGGATGTCGTCCTGGAGCCATGGGCAGGCTGTTTTGTCGCCTGAGCACAAGGGGAGCCCTGAGTTAGAATCTGTTGTCAACACTGAAGGGAACTGAAGGGGCGTGAAGGGCTGTCAGTCTGGCTGGCACCCTACCCCAGTCTCATCGGGTGGCCGGCAACAAAGATCAAAGGGCATTCATGTATTTAATTTTTTCTAGACCACAGTTTTCTCTGCTCTAGCTCAATCAACTAAGTGAAAACGGACTAAGAATATTAGATACCGTGTCCTCTTGCTTGCAGACCGCTTTCCTGCATGAGGAAGAAGTAGGCTGTGTATTTGGAACCATGAAAGATGAGTCAGTGTCTGCCTCCTGATGCTGTAAACACTCAGATGAAAGTGGTCCAGGTCGCAGACAGTGGGAAGTGCTGCGCTGATTTCACTAAGAGGCAGGGCCAATGCCAGGTCAAAATGGTCTGCATTGGCTCCTACACCCAACCCATCAGCACCATTAGGACAGGAGACTAGCATCACAGCATCACGGCACCAGCGTGGGGCTGGGGTTCCAGCTCCACCCAGAGCTGGAGCTGGAGACCAACGTGAGTCCAAGACCTCTCAGGGCCACAGTGTCTCACTTGTAAATGGCGGGAAACATAAAAATAATGATGCTGACGGCTACTATTACAGGGTTATTGTGAGAGTCTGTGCAGAAGTGTGTGGGCAGCACTTAGCACAACATCTGGGGGCTACATCCCTTTCGTCATTTCTTGGTTTGTGTTTTTAAATCTTCTCCCTTTTTCTTTGATTAGGAATTAACCAGCTTTTTAATTTACTCGTAAATTCAGCTACTACACTATTTTATAACTCATTATTTTCTGTTATCCTTATTGATCCTTCTTCTGCTTTGCTTCAGTTTTCTTTTTTTTTGGCCACACCACACGGCATGCGGGATCTTAGTTCCCCAACCAGGGATCGAACCTGTGCCCCCTGCAGTGGACGTGCGGAGTCTTAACCACTGGACCGCCAGGGAAGTCCCTGCTTCAGTTTATTTTATCTCTCTTCTCCCAACTTTTTGAGTGAGATGATGCATATATATAATTTCTTTTTTACCGATGTAAATGTTTAAGTCTATGAACATGCTTTAGTTATAGAAATTTCATCTAATATTTTCACTGTTGTTTCCCAGAAATTCTATAATTACACTTTGTATTTCCTTCTGATTCAGAAGTTGATTAATAGGGAATTATAAAATTATAAAATTTCTAGGTGAAGGCCTTTTTTGGTTTTGTGATTTTTGTCCACCTCTAGTTGTATTTCACTATAATTAGAAACATGTTCTGCATTGTTTCTCCTCTTTGAAATTAACTGAAATCGTGGCTTATAAATTTGCCAGTTTTTGTGAATGATGGTAAAAGCTGGGAAACTGTGATAGACTCTTTTCTCCTCTTAAATTCTTTAAAATGTATGTGACTGTTGAAAGCAAGATTATAGCATCTTCTGGGTTTATTAACTTTGGAGATGTGACACCTCTGACAACTGAAACATAGCAGGCGGGGATAAAGGGAACAATATGGTTGTGAGGCTTCGGCAGTTAACTTGAGATGGTAAAACATTACCTGTAAGCAGATGTGAGATGTTAGGTAAGCATACTGTAATCGCTAGAGCAACTGCTAATAGCAAAAAGATATAGCCAAAAAGACAATAGATCATCTAAAATGGAATACTAAAAAAAATTCAGATAACTCAAAGGAGGCGGGAAAAGTGGGTCACAAAAAGGGAACAAACAAAGTCTCCTATAAATCCTGTGTTTCTGCCTATTTTCCTTGTATCTTCTGTAATTGCTGCTTTTTGAAAGTCTTACAATAATATTTAGGGTATTAAAATTCACAACCGCTGCATCTTTATTGTAAATCATGATGCTAAAGGGCTCAAAGTACCTTTGCCTTACCTCATTGCATGTGTTTTGGCTGCAAAACTACCTTGTTTCACATTAAGACTGAGACCTCAGCCTTTTTGTGGGTGGGTATGCCTTTGCCTATACTTTGATTTTTTTCCGTTTAAATACCTGGGTGAATTCTGGGTGAATCTCTTGACTAGAACCATGGAGCTGGATTTGCTTCCCGATCGTGCAGCCAGCCTCCACAAAGGCCCCGCAGCCCCCATCTTGTGGTCTTCATCCCCTGTGGGATTTCCTTGTGCAGTGGCCAGTGTATGGAATGTGGCTAGGCCTACGGAAGTGACAAAGTCTGATTTTCTTTCCCTTATCTTTTGTCTGGACGCCTAGAGGAGTTTCCCTTTGTATCTGGGCACATATTCCACGAAGGCATGCGCCTGGGGCACTGGGGACAGCTCCCTCTACCTGCAGCCCGTGGCGTCTGGCCCCTCCTGGGGCTCTGGCCAAAGCGAGAAGAAGGCGGATTTGGAAAACACACCTGGTTTCCAAACCCAGCTCTGCTATGACTAGCAGTCACACGGCCTCTCTGAACCCCATGTGTAGAAATGGGTTTAATTGTACCTCTGGTCACCCCTTGTCCACTGGTGTTAGGCTTAGATCAGACAAGAAAGTGCAGGTGACACGCGGTGTAAAGCACGGGCCAGAGTCACGTGTTGGTATGTGCACACAACTGCGTCTGCAGTCCCCACTTGACTTCCCACTACATTGGCCGTTTCGTGGGTGAAGAGTCAGGAAAGCTACCCCGGGAGCTTTGTTGAGGCAAACCTGGGGTGCTCTGCTCCCAAACACAGAACTTCGCGTTTGTCCCTGCGAATTTCCACCTTAGGGGCCTTTCTCTCTTTAGGTGTCTCTCCAGGCTTTGTTCGATTTGACACTTTCATTAACTTGGCCACCGCATCTTTGTCCGGGTTATTGATCAAATTGTGGCCACTTCAGGGCCCAGGACGGAGTTCCGAGCAGCGGGGCCTTCAGTCTGGGTTGACAGTCATCACTCACCTGAGCTGACTATTCCTACTTGGGTCGCAGTGATTCAGCCAACACAAGTGTCTGATTAAATCTGGTACCTTCTGCGCCGACCTGCCGACCCGTCTTGCCGGTTCACTCCCGTAAGTGAGACGCTCACTGAGTGTGTAGCCCGGAGGTTAATTAAGGCCTGATTGTAGTGTCTGCTCCCAGGGGTGTATGCGGTTAACTGTGTAATAGCAGGTAAGCACCTACACCCGGCTTTCTTGGCCTTGGCACTGAGGACGGGGCTGGATGGTCACGGGAGGACCCAGTGGCTCCCTGGCCTCCACCCACCAGGCGCCAGCAGTGCCCTCCCTCCTCCAGTCGCGACAACCCAAAGTGTCCCCAGGGACACAAAACTGCCTTGCTTGGGGACCGCCGGCCTGCCCGGTGCTGGCTCGGGGCAGGTGCTGTGGGTCACCGTGATGTTCCTGCTCCCATGCTGTCCACCGGGCTTCGTGACTCACCAGACATCTTGCCGCATTCAAGCTGCATCCTCCGTGGTGCTGCCTGGTCTGCTGAGCCGCTGGCCCCATGGCAGGGAAACGGGGGCAGCCCAGCTTGCTTCACCCTCACCCGCGACAGTGCGGGACAGACGTGGGAGCAAAGACAGACAGCTTGGCTCTGGAACTCCACCTTCTGGGTCATATTTGCTTCTCCAGGGAAGATGGAGACGGCCCTCCAGACCGTTTCCGGCTGAGAAAACCGGGCAGAGCAGCTGGCCTCTCTGAAGGTCGGCTTGCACACCTTTAAGAACCTTGGAGGGGTCCACACCACCTTCCTCACAGGTGCTGGGGAAAAACCGGGTCAGCTGGTCACTTATGAAATCGTAAAGCTGCTGTGTGGACGAGGATGCTCAACTCTGTGGCCCGGGAGTTAATTCTAAAAAGGGAGCCCAGACTTTCTGATCACGGACAGCCTTGCTCTGCAGGGATTTAGGTTTCCTGGGGCGTCCAAGGCAGACGAGGTTCAATCAGGCCCAAACTGGGTTCAGTACGACCAAGCTCCTTGTGAGCCAAGGACACTGTGATTAACGAGCTCCGTGCTCATTCCTCTGTGGAGCGGCAGAGCCCGCCCACCCCGGGCGCTCTGGGGTGGGGGACCCGGGGCCGATGGGAGGGAGCGAGGATGGGGGGAAGGAGGGTGGGCAGCATGGCCTCTTGCCTCCTTCACCCCACAGCTCAGAGCTCGCCGCCCTGACATGTTAGTCTGTCTCCTTGTTCAGTTGTCGAAGATTTTCTGTGGACACGGTATCACTGCAGCATCTTTTTTTATTTCCTTCTCCGGAAATTAATAAAATTTGTATATTAAAAGAAAAAACCTGAAAGAACATAATTGTACGTATTTGCTAATCTTCCCTCTAGACTTAGAGCTTGTTCAGTGCATCTGTGTCCTTCAAGGGTCCTGGGCTCTTAAAACTTGGCCCGTGGCTTCAGAGTTGTCGGTCTGCTGGCTGGAAGGCCATAGGAGGGCACGGCATGATTGCTGGTGGGCCCGCCTGCAGGCACAGAGCAGCCACACAGAACCCTCTGGGAGACTCTTTACCCCCTTCCGTGGAGAGTGAGGTCTGTTTCCCACCCGCTGTGTCCGGGCTGGCCCTGTAACCTGCTCTGGGGTGGGAAGGATGCTGTGTAACTTCTTCCTTCAGTGACACGGGATCCCCTCTTGGAGACCAGCACCTGGATGAAGCCTGGCCACGCTGAGACCACCATGCTGGGAGGGAGTGCAAGCTAGCCCCAGGGAGAGAGGGAGTGCCCAGCCAGCCCATGGCTCCAGCTCACGCAGCTGAGATCCCAGACACTGAGCGAGCATATTAGTGTCCTGTGGCTGCCGTAACATCCAGCCACAGACAAGGCTCCAGTGTGACATCAAAAAGATGTGCTGCCCCACTTGCCTTGTTGCTGAGCTGAGATCCTCAGTCATCCGGGGCTGCACCTGAATTTCACTTGCGCTTACACTCTGTGACATTACATGTGAATTTATGGATTTTTTAAATCAGTAGAGATGCAAGTGATTTCTCTTTGGTGGAGAAGACGACCCAAAGGCTGCAGTTCTATTTCCCTGCAGGACAGTGGTCGCCTTGGCCTCTGACTTAGAAGAAACTTCAGCCCCCCCCGCACGGCATAAAGCCCTGCTCCCCGCTGCTCATTGAACCAGCTTTAGCATTTTGTCGGCTCCCAGGCTGAGTTCAACAAATCTTTGGCAGGTGTTCATCCCATATTTGTATGAGAGTCTCAGTTAACTTTTTAAGATTATACTTGGCCATGTGGACTGGCTTAGGTTGTTAACTGAATCCAGAGAGAAAACTGATCCCTGAGGTGAGCTTGAGTTTAATGTCTGAGAATATTATGGCCACATTTATCACGGGAAGGGATAACCAGCCGACAGGGACGTGTAGATGAGGAGAGAGGAAAACGGGAAAAACTTTTCATCCAGAATGATAGAGTACCGGGAGAGACAGGTAACATTTACAGGTCCACGGAGAGCGGCCGAGAGGTGAACCTAAGCTCGTCCCCAGATTGGAGAAGCATAAACGTCTTGTGGGCGAGAAGAAACTGCTAAAGAGGGAAGAAAAAGCGAGTCTTTCTCAAGCAGCGCCAGGAGTTGGAGGACATCTGATGGATGCTGTTGCTGGACGCAGTTGTGACAGAACTGGTTATGGGGGATGCAGCCCCTGACTTTAGGGAGTGTGTGATCTAGCTGGGCCCGTGGACGCAGCACCCCGAACTTAAAACGTACAAAACATGTTTCAGGAACCAGGTGAACTGTTTTGAGCCAGTGGTGCAGGCAGCTGGAGCTCAGAATTCAGAGAAAGAAGGAGGTGACAGTGGGGGCTCGGGGTCTCAGGAGGCCTTCCTTCAGGAGGAGAAATGGAGCTGGTCTCTAAGGAGCAGAATTCAGAAAGGTAGAGCAGGGTGGGGACCAGAGGACATCCCCCAGGGGGCCCTAGCCCAGGGCTGACATTCCAAACACTCAAGGATGCCTAGGGCGGGGAAGCGCCAGCCAACCAGAAAGAGCTCACCTACAGCCTGAGGCAGCCAGCGTTAGCTCTTCATTTCCTGGATGTCGGGGTGGTTTGATGGTGAGTTTTATGTGTCAACTTGCCTGGGCCACAGTACCCAGATAATTGGTTAAACGCCAGTCCAGATGTTGCGGTGAAGGTCTATTTTAGATGAGATTAACATTTGAATCAATACATTCTGAGTAAAGCAGATTGCTCTCCATAGTGTGGGTGGGCCTCACCCAATCAGTTGAAGGTCTTAAAAGGAAAAATGGTGAGGCTCCCTGAAGAAAGGGGAGTTCTGCCTCAGGCTCGAGCTGCAGCGTCAGCTCCTCCCTGGGCTTCAGCCTGCCAGGCTGCCCTGCAGATTTCAGACTTGCACCTGACAATCCTGGGGCCAACTCCTTAAGCTGAATCTCTCTGTCTCTGTCTCTCTCTCACCCTCTCTCTATATAGCCAGCTAGCTAGATATATGTATAGATAGATCTATCTCTGTATCTATATCAGTATTTATCTCTGTATCTATGTTGGTATCTCTCTATCTACCTCTGTATCTATATTGGTATCTATCTCTGTATCAATATCTGTATCTCTGTGTCTATCTCTGTATCTACCTCTGTATCTATATCTGTATCTCACCTGATCTCCCAGACAGGGCTGTCTCCCACAGCAGCAGGACCAGGTGCCTTCTGAGGCTGCGAGCCTGCACCCAGTGTCATGTGTCACCCCAAGTTTTAAGTCCCCACCTGCAGATCAGGCGTTTGCTGCTGCCCACGGCCCCCTCCCTTCCCTCCCTGTCCCTCTGGGTCTACACACTATCACAGGGCTCTTCATTCCTGTCGTGGCTCCCACACAGGCCAGTGCACTCGCTGCTCAGTCAATGCTGGTTGAATTGATGCAAGACCCAGCCCATAACCAGAGGCCCCAGATGAATCCTTGGTTAAGCGGAGCCTTGTAAAACTGGTAAGTCTGACCCCGACCCCGTGCCCCAAGCCTGGCACATGGCTCCTCTGGACCTCGGTTTTCTCCCCCAGCACCAAGAGAAGGCCCTTCGCGGTCCTGACTTCATGTGCTCCCAGCTGTGGCCCACGTCAGCAGGAAGGCGGGAGGCGACCCCGCGGTCCCGGGCAGCCCCAGGTCTGAGCTCCCACAGAAATGCACTGTGGACTGCACGTGTAATTTAAATGTGCTTGTAGCTACATGAAAGGGGTCACAGGAAACGAGGGAAGTTGCCGGTGTCTTCTGTAATCCAATGTAACCAAATATCTTTCAATGTGTAGTCAGTATAAAAATGTATTAATACTACTTCGCTTTTTTTTTGATGTTAAGTCTTCAAAATTGGTGTGTGTTTTACAGATAAAGCACATCTCAATTCAGATACTAAATTTTCACCCGTTAAAGGGAAATGTAGTCCTACCGGTCCTACCAGTCCTAGTGCGTTTAAAGCAAAAATAACTCATGCCGCCTCCATCTTTCAAGCTGACTTGTTTAGAAGGAAGAATTGGGTTCGGCCTCGCTGGCCTCGGTCCAGGCCGTTGCCTGAGAGCCACCTTGTCGCGTGCGGGGTGCCACCCAGCGGCCACGCCTGGGAGTGCAGGGTCCTGCCCAGGATGCAAAACCTTCCCCAAACCAGGCTCCGAATGTGCTGCTTGAATTTCTGTGCACACTTCTGGGGGAGGGAAGGGGTGCGTGGAGAAGGAGAGAGGGAAACGTAGTGATGTGTGTGTGTTCATTCCAGTTCCCAGATCACCGTGGTGACTGCGTGAGCTGGCAGATCTGTGTCCTTAAACCACCTGCTGTGGTGACTGTGATGTGCTGAGCTCCAAGCTGAACGGCAGGACTGCAGAGCTGGTGGCCGTCTCGGTCAGCTCAGGCGACCAGGACAAAGTACCACGGACCAGGGGATTCACAGCTCTGGAGCTGGAAGTCCAAGATCAAGGTGCCGTCAGGGTGGGTCCCGGTGAGACCTCTCCAGCTGGCTCGCAGAGGGTGCCTTCTCGCTGTCTGCCCACACGGCCCCTTCTCTGCGTGCATCCAGAGAGGGTGCCCTGGTGTTTCTTCTTACAAGGATCCACCACCCCTACGACCCCATTTAACCTGAATTACCACCCTAAAGGCTTCATCTCCAAGTACAGTCACACTGGGGGTTAGGGCTTCAACAGAAGAATTTTGGAGAACACAGTTCAGTCCATAACAGAGGCAGCTGCCCCGTTTTATAGCAACTGAGGTTAAGACTTGCTCAGGATCACGCAGAGCCAGGCATCGGCCGGGCTGTCTGGCCCCCGAGCTCCCATTCTCCCGTGAGTGTCCTCAGCCTCTTTGCCTCTAGCCCCTGTCGACAAAAAATTAAAAAATAATAAAAAGGATCAATGGTCAATCTAAGAAAAAATGGAAAATTTTTATTTGAGCCAACCTGAGGATTATAACCCAGGAGACAGTTTCTTAGAGAGCTCTGAGGACGGCTCTGAAGGGGTGGTGCGGGGCAGGTCAGTACACGTGTGATTCTGGGGAAGGGTACATACGATCAAGCACTCATCTTGGTAGAAGGTCACTGCTATTCGTAGGGAACAGATATTTTAGTTAATGGTTTACTGCTTTTCTAAATATGGGAAGATGAAAGAAACTGGATTCATAACATTTTCTCCTGAAAATATCTAACCGTCTGAGAGTTTTGTCAGTTTCCAGAGCACAAAGGGCCTCATTCCTGATCTCCGCCCTGAACTCCTTTCAGGGTGTGTTGTAGGTCAGCGACTGCAGTGGCTGATGGCTTGGTGCTTGTAGAACTGGATGGGGGGCAACATTCTTCATTTTACAAGCCCTTCCCTTTTGGTCTTAATTTCAGCTAAGGTTTGGGAGGCATTTTATGACCAATTTGTCCCACGGCGCTAGGAATGCTCGTTCCCACGTCAGGCGAGGATTTCATTGATGGGCCCCTCAATGTGCTGTTATTAGGCCCTGTTAACAGTAACCACAGGCTTCAGGACCACCAGTCTTGCTAATCTGTTATGGTCCAGGAAATGATTCCCTTGTGCTGTTTCTTCCCATATCAAGAGTTACACTGTCACAGTCATTGACCTTATAAGAATTATATATTTGATCAATCGTTTCAAGTTGCCTAAACATCATTAATTTTATCTGAGGCTCAGTCACACATTTGGTAATGCAAGAAATGTAGAATAGAATACAAGTAATATAGCTAGTAACTAATAAGGTCATAAGTATTTAAGCTAAGAACATCCATTAGGTGTGGCCCTGTATCTCCCAGCATCACCTGACCAGTCTGTTCTCTTTCAGGGAAGGGATGTATTGATATTGCACGTAAAGTTCACCAAAGATGTCTGCACGTTCAAGGCAAGTGGTGGGTCGTCATGACCTGTTACAGGATTGAGAGAGGAAACTCCTCCCTTCTTAGGAGTTGCACGGCTGGTGCCAGAAGAAGAAAAATGGATCTTTATGGCTGAGCAGGTATTTCGGGTTGATGCGTAAGGCAGGTGCACAGTGCACAGTAGAGGGGAAGGAGGAGGCCCAAGCAGGCAGAGAAAACTTGTGCATTGAAATTTTCTTGTCTTAAAATAGGAATTTTTAGTTCATCACCCCCCCACCTCCGACACACATGCTCTCAGTAGCCTCGCTCCACATCAGTTTCTCCACATCAGTCCCCCTCTCTCCTTTCAAGCCTGGGTTTCTTCTCCTTCAGGTTAGGGAGCAAAATGTCAAACTTATCATTGACTTTTACTAGTCCTGCGTTTTACAAACCTCGTTCATGACCACAGTGTGAGATAATACAGACAAGTGACAGTAGGTTGCATACATGCCAGTTATAATTACTTGCCTTGAATAAAATAAATCCTAGAACAGTCCGAGCAGAACTCGTTCAAAATGCAAATTTTCAGACTCCCCCCCAGAACTGCTGAGTCAGGACCCCGAGGGGGCCCAGTGATCGGGTTTGAACAAGCCCCGCCAGGGACACTGACGCACATTCAAGTTTGCAAACTGGCTCCCTAGAGGTCAAACCCATTCCTGCAGCTGCACTGCCCAGGAGTCTTTACCTTCGGTGGGGCCTCTCCCGCTGGTAACTGCACACTTAGAAATAGGTGAGGAGAGCCCTGCAGTCTCCTGTCTTGGGCTGCAGGCTGCAAAGCCAGGACAGCGCAGAGCTGATGGGGGGCCTCCTGGGAAGCCCTTGACTCCTTGGGAAAGCATCCCAGCCAGGTCAGACCTGGAGACGTGCATGTCCAGAAACAGGGTTATGTCCACGCTGGGGAGGGGCTCTGTCTCTCGGACACAGCTCACATTAGCCAAGCATGGGAGACCGACGTAGGAAACCGAACGCCGGTGAATGTGTTACACTAAAGCGAGAAACAGCAGAATGCTCAACGTCCCCATAAAAACCGGCCCACCTGAAAGGCAGACCCCAAACATCATCAGAACGTTGTTGAGGGCAGCTGGACTCAGAACCTGGGAATTTTGAGAACTGGAGGCCTAGGGGCACCGGGCGTCTGTGCTCAGGCTGGGGGCTGCCTCGCAGACACTCGCCTGAGAAGTGTGAGCTTCTCCCTCAGAGTCACACAGCAGGGGGCAGGTCTAGGTCGGACCCCAGCTGCCTGACCCAGAGCTTGAGTTGTCAGCCACTGGGCCGTGTCTCCACCCCCTCTGAACCCTAAGCTCAGGTCAAGTGGAGCCCTGCTCTGGCACACGCGCCTCCGTGTTGCCTCTGTGCTTCCTGTGTGTGCCTTTGCACGTGCTCCCCTTCTGGTTTGTTTGTTTTTTTTTTTTGCAGTACACGGGCCTCTCACTGTTGTGGCCTCTCCCGCTGCGGAGCACAGGCTCCAGACGCACAGGCTCAGCGGCCGTGGCTCACGGGCCCAGCCGCTCCGTGGCATGTGGGATCTTCCCGGACCGGGGCACGAACCCGCGTCCCCTGCATTGGCAGGCGGACTCTCCACCACTGCACCACCAGGGAAGCCCCCCTTCTGTTTCTAT
Source organism: Monodon monoceros (assembly GCF_005190385.1). NCBI lineage: Eukaryota > Metazoa > Chordata > Mammalia > Artiodactyla > Monodontidae > Monodon > Monodon monoceros. The sequence goes on along the minus strand of NW_021703776.1, from coordinate 102,308,457 downwards.
GAGCCTCCCTGTCCTGACGGCCTGGACTTCAGGCTCAGCCACCTGTCACCTGATGCACCTCTCCAGCCTCTGAGCTCCCTCCTCCCTCCTCCCTCTTCCCTCCTCCCTCCTCCCTCCTCCCTCCTCCCTCCCATGCGGCTCCTTACTGCATCTCGCACATGCGCTGGGCTCCCCGCAAGCAGAGACAGGGCCTTCTTTACCTTCCAAGCCCAGGCCCCCTCCTCAGTGCCCAGTGCAAAGGAGGGGGGAGGAAAACCATCCCAGACTTGCAGGAAAACAATTGCTTATGTTGTTTAATCGCTTGATTTTTGGTACCACGCAGAGTGTTTTCTAATAAGCCTGCTTGAACAATACGGTACCTTGCTGTTCATCCGTGAGGTCTCATCCCACACCCCTGGACAGCGTAACTGTCATTCTGTATATATGATTAAAAACGACAAGCCCTAGAAATGCTGAGTGTTTACAGCCCAGGGGTTAGGTTAACCTGCACACACTGGTTAGCTGTTGTATTCGTAGCCCTGTGGAGAAGGCAACCCCAGAGCATCCTTACACCCTGTAGGTGTAAGGACACCCCAGTCACAGCCTCCCAAGCCGTCTCTCCAGGCCTCCCTTTCTTGGTTGATTGTGAAGCTCTGTCCCTTAACACTTGGACCAGCTCTTTTGCCTTCCTGCTCGTTCTCTTCTTGACGGTGTTAAACTCTTTTTTTTTTTTTTACTCATGCTCTCAAAGTCTATTTGAGAATTTTGAATTAATAGCAATTCCTCAATTCATATTTCTTAGATGTATGATTGAAACGCGAATGAATGTGTTATTTCTGGCCGGTTTGGTTATCCTTCTCCTCCGGGGAAACCTAAAATAGTGACAAGGGCTTCTGCATCTAGCACATCGCCAGCATGAGTCACCCTCCGGTGTCCAAGGGGACGTCTCTGTGCGGCAGGAAACCACGGCAGCCAGTTTCCTTCCTGGACCACTCAGGAGAAGATGCAGCTGCTGGAAGGGAGGGGGGCTGTCGCGAGATGCCACGAGCCCAGGCTCCTCCAGGGGACATCTGCCTCCCGCAGTCCCGCCTGATGCCCTGTTGCAGGGCGTTAGTCTGTCGTCGTGGGAGGCGGGGCTTTGAGCACATCAGGGCACAGGTGGGACCTCATCCCATTTTCAGATGGGCCCCTTTGCCAGACGTTGGACAGTCACGCCTCCCGTTCACCAGGGAGGCTAGTCATGCATTAGGGCCCCACCTTCATGACCGCTGATTCGCTTCATGACCCCCGACTCCCAGACTGATCTTCTCCGGGGTTCCTCTCCCTAGGAGGGAAGTGCAGATTTACTGCTACACCTTCCCGCCAGCTTACTCCGTCCTGCCTGGCTCCTAGGGGATCACTGACCGAATAAACACACACATCTCCCAAGAGCTAGTGATAAATTTCAGGGACAGTGTGCCATAAACCCAGTTTAAAAAAAAAAAAAAAAAAGCATTTTCCTGAAGGAAAGAAGCGTTTTCCTAAAGGAAACAGTCTGCAGAGATGCACGTAGGCCCGTGGCACAAACTTGACTAATTATGCAGGCCTGTTTGGCAATTCCTTCATAGGACCTTTATTTCTGGAGGAGAAAACAAGGCTACTAATGTAATTTTCCCAAAGGAGAGGTCTAGACACAAAGATAAAGAATCCACATCTGGATTGGAAAAAAAAAGTACTTGTAGCTATAAAATGGCAATATTCGACCCAGCTCAGCTGTAGCTGTCAAGATGTTAGGAGCAATCTTGGCTAGACCAGCCTCAGCCAGCCCACGACCTATAATGACTTTAATGAATGTAATAAGTGTGTTTCCACCTCTGTTTCAGCTCTGTAAAGACACAGCCTTTTCCTTGACAGAGGAAATACAAAACACGCTAATTAAAGTAGCAGTGACCGGGCCTCACACAGGGAGGGCCCAGCCTACGAGGAAGGTGGGTTCTCACGGCGGCACATGAGGCAATAATCATGAGAGCCGAGCTACCAGCCTTACAGCTGCCCCAGAATTCATATGTTGAAACATCACGCGCCTTGTGATGGTGCTACGAGGCGGGTCCTTTGCGACGTGATGAGTCATGAGGGTGGAGCCCCCCAGTGGGTGAGCGTCCTTATAAAAGAGACCCCAGAGCATTCCCGGCCCCTTTCTGTCCTGTGAGGCTGGCGGGAAAAAACAGCCACCTAGGAAGCGAGCTCTCACCAGACGCAGAACCTGTGAGCACCGTGACCTTGGACTTCTCAACCTCCAGAGCTGTGAGGAAGAAATTTCTGTTGTTTATAAACCACCAAGTCTATGGTGTTTTGTTATAGCAGCCTGAAGGGACTCAGACCCCCTGGAAAACCTCTTGACTTGTCCAAGAAGTGGAGCGTCTCCTTAGATCCACCCAGGCTGTGTTTACTGCCCTGCTGTGACCACGTGGTATTTAAACAGGCCCTGTTGATGAACATGAATGTTGGTTTTTATTCTCAGAATTTAGCCAATGTTTCCCTTAGAAAGGGCACAAACAGAAGACTTTTAATCTGTTATCAAGCAATTCCTACCCAGAAAGTCAGTGTAACCTACAGAGAAGAGCCCGGAGTTAGCAGAGTATACATTCACTGATTTGTACCGATGGGGAAAATTCCCTATGACTCAGTTTTAATTGATCTGCTACAGACAGATTTTATTTCACCCAAACCATTATTCTTCAGCTCTGAAGGCCCTGGTGTGACTTAGGGCCCAACTTGTTTAACAACGGGAACACGCTGGTGCTTTAGAAGGTTCTTACTAGTTCTCCCAGGTGAGAGCTGGGCACCGGTCCCCCAGGGCCGAGGCCTCTGTTTCGCATCTCGCGGCTCTGCCTTTCTGCACGTGCATTGCCTGGTCTGAGGGGCCGGCACCCTCACCCCAGGGCTAGGTCGGGGATGGCGGTCGTCTTCACTTGCTGACCCTCTTCCATCCTTTGTCCATCTCGGATGTCATCACCGCATCACATCTAGTGTGCAGCTGGCCCCGGCCGGGGCGACATACCCCTTCTCCAGCCCATTGAGAGGAGAGCCTCCTGCATCCCAACCTGAAGGCTGATGGCACCAGGGCGGAAGTCTGGTTTTCCTTCCCAGGCTAGTGATCCTTGAAGTCCCCTTGCACTGACCGCCTCATCCAGGGTGGCCTGGAGCTGCTGTAGCGAAGTGCCACAAACTGGGTGGCTTAAAACACAAACACTTCTGCAGTTCTGGATCTAGAAGTTCAAAGGCAAGGTGCTGGCAGGGCTGGCTCCCTCCAGAGGCTCTGGGAGGGAGTCTGTCCCAGGCCCCTCTCTTAGTTTCTGGGGGTCCCCGGCAGGCCTTGGCGTTCGCTGGCCTGGAGATGCATCACTCTAGTCTCTGCCTCCATTGCCACACGGCTGTCTTCCCTGTGGGTCTCTCCTACTGTAAGGACACTTGTCATTAGGTTTACCCCCTTCCCCCAATCCAGGATGATCGCATCTCGAGAGCCTTAACTTAATTACATCTGCCGCGACCTTTTTCCCATTAGGGTCATATTTGCAGATTCCGGGTGGACACATCTTTTGAGGACACCATTCAACCCGCTGCACCCACTCAGCACAAGCGATGCTGCAGTGAACCCCTTGCCTGCGGTCCCCGTGGAGCAGCTGTTGCTGCAATGTCCTTAAACACAGTGCTACAATGACGAGAACTTAAATTTTCCTTCTTACTGGCCTGTGGTTGGCGGTTGGCGAGGGGTCTGCTGGGTGTGGCAGGGCTGGGAGGCCAGGCTCCAGGGTGGGTTGGGCTCAGGTCTGTTCCATGACTCTCTTCCCTCTCCTTGGACCAGAGTGTCCACCCAGGGCACGTGCTTCTGACGATGAACGGTTGGAGCTCAAGAGGCGAAGACAAAATACTCAAGCACGTTTGAGGCCTCTGCTTTTGTCCTGTCCCTCAAATCCCACAGGCCGGGGCGAGTCACCTGCCCAGCCAGCGTGGATGGAGTGGGGCGTGTACTGCCCCCATAATGGCAGGAAGCGGTGAGGTGACAGGGTGTGGATACATAATCCCACTGCAGCGGGGGGCAGGAATGGGACCAGCCACCCGACTTTCCAGAGGGTACACTCAGGAGTGTCACTGCCTGGTCCCAGGGTATGTAGACCCAACCTGACCCAGTAATGCCAGGTGACCCCCAGCTACACATCCACCAGCGCTGCGGGGGACCCTACATCACCTCGGGCCTGCCGACACTCGGCGTTTCCAAATCTCCAGCTTGTGCCAATCAAATGAGTATAAAATGATATCACGATGTTTTAATTTGCGGTTCTCTGACTAGTCATGACGTGTTTCTTTATTTCCTTAATGCCTCTTTGGATTTCCTTTCTGTAACTTAGCCTGAGACCCTTTACCCATTTTTCTGTTGTCATCTCTTTCCTGTTGGTGCAAGAATGCTTTTGAATTGTTGGTCAGTTTTGGACAGTCTTTCTCCACCCCTGCTGTCTACCCTGCCTGTGCCCATGGCGTCTGCTGAAGAGAAACCCCTACTTCTGATGTAATCAAATGCATATTTTGTGTGCATGTGCCTCACGCGGTTTGTTTTTTGTTTGTTTTTAATTTTTAATTGATTTTTAATTTTTCTTCTATTGTGCCTCACGGTTCTTCGTTTAGAAGTTTTGTTTAAGAAGTCCTTCCCTACTTTCAAGGTCACAGAGACATTCTCCTGTATTTTCTACCATGAATGTTATAGTTTTCTCTCTCACATTTAAGTTTTCCGTTCACCTAAGTCCACCTTCACGCATAGGGTCTGGTAGGGATCCAGTTTTAATTTTTCTCCAGGAAAATCCATTTTAATTCATGAAGTGACTTATATTTTAATTTCTCAATTTATTCCTAGGGAGAGTTTTTTTTTTTTTTTTTTCCTTCTAGTAGATGTAGTTATCATTTTTCTCTGGGAAAAGACTGGTACCATTTTTTCTGATTTCAGAAAATCAGACCTCTCACACCTGGTAGCTGCAATTTCTCGTGAAAATACAGAATGTCTACTGATGACCTAGCTGTGGCACCATAAATGAGTTTTAAAAATTGATTTCTAGCTTAGTGGTTGTAGAAATCATTAAACTTGACATTTTGTTTGAAGTTGGAGCCCTTATAAGAGCTAAAAGTAATTCCAATTTATCCTGTGTCCTGGAAGGGAGATTTCATGGCATATATACTAAACATAATGAGAATGAGATTCTCAACTCTAATTGCAAAAACTTAATTTCATCACAATAACGATTGGGGATGTAGCATTACTTCCTTTTCCTTTTGTGTCTTAGTTTTATTGCTTTCAGTAAAAACCATGATTTCTAATTTTTTTTCTCTTTCTCTTTTTTCTTTGGGACTCACCCAGTAACCTCGCCCCCTTTTCTCTCTCCTAATTGGTAGTTAATTGTGAAAAATGGAGAAATTTGAGTAAGCAAATATCTGAGTAAACTTTCCCCTTTTATCTTACTGAATTTAATTGAAATGTAACACATATACAGAAAAATACACAAGTCATAGGTTTACAGCTCAATGACTTTCACAAAGTGAACACATTACGTAACCACTTCTGGGATAAAGAGACAAAAATTGCTTACTTCTCAGGAGCTGCCTTGGTTCCTTTCAGCAAGTACCCGCCCCCGCCAGGGGTGGCGCTGTTCTGACTTCCAGCAGCACAGATGAGCGTCGCCTGATTCGTGAACGTGATCTAAGTAGACTCAGAATGCGTCCGTAGTACCCGGGCTCCTGCTGCTCACTACGTTTGTGGGATTCACCCCGTCGTGTTGCATGTCAGTATTTCACCCGTTTGCCCTGCTGTGTGGTAGACCATGGCACGGATGTATCACAATTCATTTATCCATTCTTATAGGTGTTCATTTGTTTCTGTTTGGGGCTCTGGGAAAATAGTTCTGCTGTGAAATTCTTTTTTGTGTGTTTTGGGGCATACATGTGAACTTTCCTGTTGGGTATATACCTGGGAGTGAAACTGCTGGGAGAGAGGGTATGTGTGTATGTTCCACCAAACAATTTTGCAACGTAATTGTACCAGTTCACACCCACTGGCAGTGCGTGCGTGTTCTAAAGTCTTCACGTTGGTGCTAATGCTCGTTCTGTCTTTTTCATTTTGTCATTTGGCTGGGTGGGAAATGATATCTCGTTGTGGTTTTAATTTGCTTTTCTTTGATGCCCAGCAAAATTGAGCACTTTTTCATATGCATTGGCCATTCACACTCCTTTGTGAAGTTCCTATTTTTCTATTTATTGGTTTGTCTGTCATTTCTTATTTGATTTATAGGTTGTTAAAGAATTATGTTTTCAACAGCAGTACTTTATGTATTACAAATATCTCCCGCATTCTGTGGCTTGCCTTTTTTCTCTCTTAATAGTGTCTTTTTATAACTAGAAGTTCCTAATTTTAATATAGTTCAATTTATCATCTTTTTTCTTTATGATTAGTACTTTTGGGGTCCTGTTTAAGAAACGCCTACCTATTCCAACAGCATGAAGGTATTATCCTCCTAGGTTTTCTTCTAAAAACCTTATTATTTTGTTTTTCATATTTAGATCTACAACCCACCTAGAATAGATTTTTTGGAGTGTGGCTTGTGTAATGTAGGTGTCAAGATGCATTTTGCTTTGTATTTGGATATCTATTTGACCAGCATCATTTATTGAAAAGATCATCCTTTCACCACTGTGTTGTGGTATCACCTTTGTCTCAAAGAGGTGACCACATATATATGTGCCAATGGCAGATGTATGTCACGACACTTCACCCATCAAGAGGTGGAGGTCATGTCCCAGTTTTCCTCTCCTTGAATTCGAGTAGGCCTTGTGATCCACCTTGACAACAGAATAGGTTGGGCATAGCTGTGTTGGTTGTGTGCTCAGCCGTAAGACAGTTAGCAGCCTCTACTTTCATGCTGGGGAAGGCCAGCTGCCGTGTAAAGAGTCTGACTGCCGAGATCACCATGCTGTGAGGGAGCTCAAGCGAGCCACACGGAATCCCCATGGGGAGAAGGGATGCAAATAGCCAACAGTAAGAACTGAGGCCCAGAGAGGTGACTCTAGTCAGCTGTTCCAGCCAGTTCCCTGGTGTTTGGGCCACTCCAGCTGAGACCTAGTCATTGTGGGGCAAAGTGAGCTGCCCGTTGTGCTCTGTCTGAATTCTTGACCCAAATGACCACTGCGAAAATTCGTGACACCGTGATGGACCACTGAAACCGTTCTGTATTCTGGCCTGTGGATCTAATTGCTATCCTTGTGTCACCACCACAGTGTCTCACTGTCATTCTCTAACAGGTCCTAGTAGCTGGTCATGCTGACATACAGGTCTGCTGACATACATCTGCTGGACGTCCTCCAGCTTTCTTCTTATTCAAGATTGCCTCGGCCATTTTTGGTCTTTTACATTTTGAAATACATTTTAGAATCAGTTTGTCAACTTTCAAAAAAAACACTGCTAGGGTTTTATGGATATTGCATGGAAATATGAATCAATTTTGGGAGATATTCATAATATTGAGTCTTCCAATCTATGAACGTGGCATATATCTCTAGTCATTGGGTCTTATTTAATTTCAGTAATGTCTGATAGTTTTCATTGCAGATAGATTTATTCATAGGTATTTGAAGTTTTTGATGCTGGTGTGTGTGTGTTACATTTATTCTCTACTTTTTACTAGTATATAAAAAGACAATTGATTTTTATATATTAGCCTTATATTTAGTGACTTTGCAAAGTTCACTTATTGATTCTAATAGATTGTAAATTCTTTTGGATTTTCTGCATATAAAATTATGTTCTTTATGAATAGTAATATTCTATTTCTTGTGTTCCATTTTTATGCTTTTTATTAACTTTTCTTGCCGTATTGCACTGGCTAGAACCTCTAGTACAGTGTTAATAGGAGTGGTGATGGTGAGGGGTGAGCATCTTTACCTAATCTCTGATTTCTGAGGGAAAGCTCCTAATAAAGTATACTCTTTCTTAAATATTTTGTAGCTATTCTTTATCAGATTAAGGAAATTCTCCTTTTTTTCTAATTATAAGAGGGTTTTTTTTTAATCATGAAAAGATATTGAATCTGACATTTTGCCATGTTCACTCAGCTATTGATTCGTATAAGGTTATACAAGAGAGATATGACTCGGTAATTATCATTGGAAGTGGGTATTGGGGACAACAGACCTGTCAGGAAAGTCCGACAGGCTGGAACTAACATGACCTCCCATGATTCCACAAGTGTATTTCATTTATTCATCCATTTGAAAAGTGTCATTGAAGGTCTATCAGGTGCTAGTCACTGGGATACAACAATGTGTGGTAAGGAATTGACACTTGCCAGAAAAGAGGTCGGGTCATTGCCCTTGGCTCCTGCGATGTAATCTCAGAGCCCTTGGAATGTCCTGCCTGATAGGAGTGCCTGTTTTCCTGGGACCTTGGTCATGCTGGACAGTCTGACAATGACATTTAGGGTGGGGGCTTTGGTCATGTAGTAGCGGTAGATCTCCACAGAGATTGGAGACTGAAATTAGCCATGTGGGCAATTAGTTAATCGTGCCTATGTGATGGAGCCCCACCACTGTTCAGTAAGAGCTCTGAACACTGGGTTTGGCTGAGCTTCCCTGGCTGACTGTATTCTGTGAGCTCTGTTGCACATTGACGCTGTGAGGGTCACGCTGTCCTGACTTCATGGGGAGAGGACAGTGGAAGCTCTAAGTTGGGGCCTCTCCTGGACTTTTCCTTGTGCCTTTTCCTTGGCTGGTGTTAATCTGTAGCCTTTCCCTGTAACACACTGTAACTGTGGGCATAGCAGCGTTTATGAGTTCTGTGAGTCCTTCTAGTGAATTATTAAACCTGCAGTGATTTTGGGAACCTCGAAATTTACAACTGATGTCAAAAGTGAGGTGTCTTACATAGACTGTTCCCTCTAACTGGTCAGTTGGCTAACTCTTCACAAACAGTGAATATGACAACAAACAGTGAATATGACAACTCCTGCTCTCAAGAGCAGGCGGTCTAGTGGGGACACTTATCACTCAGGGTCACATTCCCCAAACTCTGTCCAGACGAGGGCCATGAAACAAGATTCTAACGTCAGATAAACTGCTACCTCCTCCGTCTTCCACTTGGAGAATCACACCAATGACTTCAAACCAAAGCCTCTGAGAAATAGAGAAGCTGGTTGATATATTTAATTTTAGCAAGCTTTCCCAAATGTCTCTTTATTTAACACCTTTCTTTCTTTATCTAACTTTTTCTGTCTAATCCCTGGTAATTTATTGGAGAACAATATGCTTTGGAAAATGCTGTTCCAGGAAATGATAACAGGTAGCATGCATTGCACTTACCATGTGCTGGGTGTCTTGCAGACATGACTTTTTTTTTGGCCTCACCACACAGCTTGCAGGATCTTAGCTCTCCAACCAGGGATTGAGCCCGTGCCCTCTGCAGTGAAAGGGCTGAGTCCTAACCACTGGGCCACCAGGGAATTCACAGACACGACCTTATCTTTACTACACCTCTGAAAGCAGGTTTTATCCCTATTTTACAAGTAAGGAAACCAAGATGCAGCAAGAATAAGTTTGTCCTGCAGAACCAGTTTGAAAGGCTGTGCTGAGTCGCCAGCTCATACCTGTCTGCCCCTGGAGCCTTCCCCTCCTACAGAAGGACAGCCGGCTCTCCAGGAATCCTTGGGGGTGGGGAGGGGTGTTTTTGTAGGTAGAGGATCCATAGCTTTCATTAGATTCTCAAAGAGGTCTGGGACCCAGAAAAGGTTAAGAAACACCAATTTATGCAGACATCCTAAATCGTCCTTCTCAAGAATTTTGTAGGGTGGAATGCTAAAGCCGTCAGGGTCTGATGTGCCCTTCTACATGCATGAAAACCTAAATGGACATTTTAGGAATGGGTAGCAGTACCTTTCCCATTGATAGGATTCTTCCTTTTCAGTGATACTTCAGTCCTAAAGAGGAGCCATAAATTTTACTCCCGGCCACCTGCCCCCCAAGCATCAGGCAGAGCAAATGGTCAGACTGTGCATAGTCCAGGGCTGGGCAGTGTGGAGCCGGCCACAAGCACGGGAGGATGCAGAGGTCAGGGTTAGGGGTGGACGGACAGCAAGGACGCAGGAGGGAGCTTGGCGAGCAGTGCAGGGGCATTAGCACCCGTGGATGCAGGGTGAGAGGCCTTACATGGGATTTTCCGTGGGTCTGCTTCACACACAGCTTTTGGTGATTCGGTCCTTTGTCACAAGTGGAGCCCCTGCAGTGTACGTGGTCGCTGTGCTACACGCACCACATGTGTTTTTTCTCATTTATCCTCTCAACCGCCTTCCGAAGAAAAACTGCTGTTGCTAATATTTTGCAGGTGAATAACCAGTCTTAGAGGGAATAAATAGCTTGCTCAAGGTCACCCAGACGGTGAGGGGACGTCCAGGATTGCAACCAGGCTGCCTCCGACCTGCTGATGAATGAGATGAAGGCCCTGGGGCCCCAGGAGGGTCCCGCTGTCTCTGGAATCCCTGGAGTCAGGTTCTATTTTTCATTTTTCCATCTGTTGTCTCCTGCAGCTTTGGCCATATGGTGACGTCAACTCCCGTGCAGGTTCATTTTCTTCTCAGGAAGGGGTGCTAAGATGCCGGTTGTGATAAACCGCAGAGGCAAAGTGGAGGGAGTCACCTGGGGTGATGGAGGGACGGGGCACAGAAGCTCAGAGAAAGGGCCTGCAGGGGGCCTCCATGGGCATGCGGTGTGCCAAGAGGAAGTGACGTCCCTGTCAGTTCGGGGACATCTAGGATGGGGTGGCGAACCAGGGCTGTGACGGAACTAAGGACCCAGGCTCATGAATTTTGTCCAGCGCCCTTTCCACTATACACTGATGCTATCTCCATCACCAGGACACAGAGAACCCCAAGTACCTGTCTAGAAAGAGAGTGCCTTGCCTGCAAAGGGGCAGCACACTTGCCAGCCATGCTTTTAATAGGAAATCAGTCCAGCCTGGACCCTTCTAGCTGCCCAGCGCCGGCAGCCGCAGGGGCGCCATCAGCCCGTGCGCATGTTTCATACCTTTGAATCCATCTTCCAGGACTCTGGAGCTGGGAATCCAGAGGTCTGGGGTGTTCTTACTTGGAAAATTGCCGTCTTTGTATGATTTGTCTGAACATTATGAAATTGCCATTTTGTAGGTCAAATGGTCGAATATCAGAAATTCCACTGGGGTCAAATTAATAGTAAGAATAGTATTGGTGGAAGGAGGTCTGTGAGACGCGAGGTAGCTGGTGGAGAGTGAACGAGTAGGTGGATGGAAGGGCGGACGGTCTCCATGGGCTGAGGGGCTGCTGGAGTGGGCGTGCCCAGGTAAGGAGGTGGGAAGGGTGAAGGCGGGGGTCAGAGCCGTGGAGCTGGGTGCCGGGGCCTCAGAGAGACGGTGCCGGTCGTGAGGACCTGGGACCTGGCCTGAGAGTGGGAATGGGGGGAGCAAGGACAGGAAGATGTGGGTCAGAACGCGTGTGGTGCTTGTGGGGCTTTGGTGGTTCTTAAATGTGCACAAGGTAGATGCTGTTATCACTCCCATGTCACTGAGGCCAAAAGCAGTTTATGGATGTTTAAGAAACTTGTGTGAGTGGACAAATCCTGATGCTAAATCAGGTCCATCGTCCTCAAAAATACATGCTTTTCCCGCTATGTTCTACTGTGAAAAGAGCTTGAGGAGTTCATACAAGCATAAGCTGATGTATTTTGAACTGCTGTCTACAAGTCATTTCTGCCTTTCCACATTCTCTGTTTCCTTCACACTCTGGCTCAAAGCTGACTCTTTCAACAAGACTCTCCCCAAGGATGCCCTGGGACTGAGCCTTCCTTGACTTAAACTGTGGAGGTCGAGGCGAGCACACATTGCACACCTCCGCCTCCAGGAACTTTCTGTTGTCTGCTTCAGCTTCTCTGCAGGGTCCCTGCAGCTTGCTCTCTCCTCGTATTTCCCACCATATTTAGGGCAGGGCTGAGCTCCCGCTAAGTGCAGTGTTAAACTAGGAGGTCATCGGAGCTGAGAACGTGAGGCCAAACTCGACCGAGAGGAACAAAGGCAGGAAGGAGGTAGGAGCATTGCAGCACTTGGGAAGTGATGCTCGCCGCAGGAGGTCTCCCTAGAAGAGCAGAGTTGACCCGTGTGCGGCAGGGCGCTGGTTCTCGCTGCGTGAATCCGAGAAAGCTCCCCCGTTCCTGCCAGGCAGGGGGTGGAGGTGGGGAAGGTACTGACCTGAAAAGAGACATTACCTCTGTCACTGACAGCTGCCACCGGGATGGCCGGCACGTCACCTCCTGATTCTCTGGTATGTGTTGACCCTTTCAGATGCCTTGGCGCTGAGAGACTTCAGCATTCTGTGCATATCTGGATTTTTGTGGGGCAAGAGGTCTTTGCGGATCTCTTGATTTTTTTACTTAAAGCCGCAGGTGGGGGGCAGACAGGATGAGTTTAGGGAAAATGAAGCTTGGGAAGGTGGCAGCCTAAACTTGATTCCACCCCTGGAAGGGGGTCCTCATGTGGACCGCTCCTTGGTTTCCATGGTTACGCTGCATCCTGAAGGATGCCCTTTCTCAGTAAAGAACTCTTGCTCGACAGCATCATTTTGTGTGAACATGTCCCAGGATGCCAGTTAGAAAGTCAATTGCTAGAACAGCATGGATTGGGTTCCCAATTCCCAAGGAGTTTCCAAGACTTGCCAGTCACCCCTCCCAGTGACCCTCTTCCCCCTTGACGTGTTGGGACATTGTCCATACCGGTCCCGCTCCACCCTCCCTCCTGTCTCCTCTCAGCGACCCCTCTACGTCCCTCTGGTGAAGCTCAGCCCCTGCTTTACTTGGCCTCTCTGCAGAGGCAGCCACTCAAAGTTCTGTTTTGCAAATTTGTAATATATTTTACAGGATATGGATCTGGATCTCAAATTTCTGTTTTGCAAATTTGTAATATATTTTACAGGATATGGATCTGGATCTCAAATTCTTTCTTTCTGTAACATAAAGCATCACATTGTTATACGTTGAGAATAAGTGTTATGTTTATTCAACAGTTTGAAAAGATGTGTATGTATACACTAGATATCAATGTAAGTTTCCATTAGATTTTAAATATCAATGATTTATTTATTTATATATTTATTTTTGGCTGTGTTGGGTCTTCGTTGCTGCGCGCGGGCTTTCTCTAGTTGTGGAGAGCGGGGGCTACTCTTCATTGCGGTGCGTGGGCTTCTCACTGCGGTGGCTTCTCTTGTTGCGGAGCACAGCCTCTAGGTGCGTGGGCTTCAGTAGTTGTGGCACGTGGTCTCTAGAGCACAGGCTCAGAAGTTGTGGCGCACGGGCTTAGCTGCTCCGCGTCATGTGGGATCTTCCCGGACCAGGGCTCGAACCCATGTCCCCTGCATTGGCAGGTGGATTCTTAACCGCTGAGCCACCAGGGAAGCCCCCAATGATTTATTTAGTTATTTATCAATTACTCATTCCATTTTGTTTTATAAAGAGAACATATTTAGAATCTTTAATAGTACTTTGTTACTTTTCATTCTCAAAATATCCATACGTTTTTCACAGTTTTGAAACTAAAATGGTACAAGAACTTATATAGATGCTACAGTGCCACCCCTGCCCCCCGGCCACTGCCAGTCCACTTATTTTTCCCTCCGGGTTTTCCTCATGAGACTTCTTGATGGGCACCTCCTCATCTGGTTTTGTTAATAAGGTTTTGTTGGAACACAGGTAGCCCATTTGTTCACATTTGTCCTGTAGTCCACAGAATTCCAACCTGAGCCACCTGAGTCAGGCTGGCTGACTTCTCGCCTGTATTAGTTTTGCTGGGTCTTTTAAAGCCTCTTTCTTTCATGTTTGTTTTATTTTGTTTATTTATTTTTTGAGACTTGATGTTTTTCTCAAGAGTGTATTTTTTTATTTACTTTCTTTAAAAATTAATTTTTATTGGCCTATAGTTGATTTACAATGTTGTGTAAGTTTCTCCTGTACAGCAAAGTGAATCAGTTATATACATATACCCACTCTTTTTTAGATTCATTCACCCATATATGTCATTACAGAGTATTGAGTAGAGTTCCTTGTGCTATACAGTAGGTTCTTATTAGCTATCTGTTTTAGATATAGTAGTGTGTATATGTCAGTCCCAATTTATCCCTCCCCTCTCTTTTCCCCTTGGTAACCATAACTTTGTTTTCTACATCTGTGACTCTGTTTCTATTTTGTAAATAAATTTATTTGTACCATTTTTTTTAAGATTCCACATATAAGTGATATCATATGATATTTGTCTTTCTCTGTCTGAATTAAGACTGTATTTTTAAACTTTTCTCTACTTTTTTTTTTTTTTTTTTTTTTTTTGGTACATGGACCCTCTCACTGTTGTGGCCTCTCCCGTTGCGGAGCACAGGCTCCGGACGCGCAGGCTCGGCGGCCATGGCTCACGGCACCAGCCGCTCCGCGGCATGTGGGATCTTCCCGGACCGGGTCACGAACCCGTGTCCCCTGCATCGGCAGGCGGACTTTCAACCACTGCGCCACCATGGAAGCCCTCTCTTCTTTTTTTTAATGACTGGTGTTAGCTGACCATTGCTCTGTATTCTGCTGTATGAGCATTTAGGGGGAAACTCATCTATCTTATTACGGCTGGCAGGGATCGCTAAAGTTCTGCCTCGTGTGAAGTGAGGTCGGCCCACTTTTTTGGCCATTGGCCATTTGGAGCACCTTCTCTTACCTGGTCCTTTTATGTGGCAGCGGGTGCTGATCTGTCCTCCTCTCCCCGGCTACTTGTGACCTTTTCTGGGAGTGACTCAAAATTTATTTCCTGCTTAAACAGACGGAAACAAGTAGATACTTATGCTTCATAAATTGACATATAATAGAAGAAACAGAACATTCATACAACGAATGTGTTCCACTCATTAGCATCAATACAGACTGATTACCTACACCCCAAAGTAGCACCCGATTCTGTTACTCTGCACCACTCCACCATGGGGTGTGTCTCGAAGTCACTATAACTAACAGACATTTGTATCTATTGTCTTATTTATTGTGTGTTTACCCTGGACCGGATGGTAGCTCATCCCTATATCCCGAGGGCCAGGGAAAGTAAGCGGCACAACACTGGGCTCTGTAAGTATTTCTTAAGTAAGTGAATGAATAGGAGAGTCTCTGTGGGGACCTGGGGAAGTCTAGCTGTGTTTCGGGGTGCCTGTGTGTGGAGGGGTGGTGACCTGGAGGCGCATGAACTTGGGAGGCCCGTGGGGATGGCCCACATAGGTTCTCGTGTTACCCGTGTGTCTTGGGACCTTCAGGAGGCCTTTGCCCAGGCCAGGCCCCCGACGCAGAGCAAGGGGAGGACAGTCATGGTGAGGAAAGGCATATGGGGGGCGAGTGGGGCTTAAGTTTCAGACTGGGGAGGTGGCTGCCCTACCCACGTGGAAATTCTCCACACCTGAAAATCAGGGAACTATGCATGGAGTCCCTGCACGAAGGTCGTGTGGGTTAAGGTCTGCAGCAGCTCTGGGAAGCCAGGCTGGCTCTTCCTGCCCTTTGGCCTCATTGCTCCTGGGCTGGAGCAAACCCCAGTCCTGATGGGCCCCAGGGCCTGGCTCCTCACTTTGCTGTCCCCTCTCGGCGTTGTCTGTTACACCTGGGGCTGCCTGGGACTCTGGGGCTGGTGCCCAGGAGCCAGACCTCTGCTGTCTCCTCTGTGACATGCCTCTAGGGAAGTTCAATGGGCACCTCTGGTTATAATCACCTGCCTTAATTATGGAGGGCCTCTACCTGTGCCGGCGGCTGCGGCTTGCATGATGTACTGGTGTTGAAAGCTCGGGAGATGAGAGGTCTTACGCGTGGGAGGGTGAGTCCAGACAGGGCTGGAAGCGTCCATCACCCACTTGTCGTCCACCCTACGCGGCCGCCTGCAAGCGGGTGTAATTATTGTGCATTAGATTATAACCTGCAGGGATTTGTGGGCAGTTCAGAGAGATGCACCCCAAATGACACCCGGTCTAATCAATTCTTTTAGTTTATGTTATTTCAAATTGGGCTCTGGTTCCAAATCTTGATATGACCCACGGGCAGGAATTACAACTCCCCACCCCTTCACAGCAGCAGAGCCCGATGTCAACACATAATTGCCTGCCTTTTGCCCATTATTTCCAACAATCAGTTGAGGGCCTGTGGCTCTCCAGCCTGGACATTTTTTGATGATGTCAGGGGTGCCTGGGAGTTGATGACTTAATTTTCTCAGAAACTGCGACATGATCTGTCAGTGCCCGAGACAATGAACATCACAGCGGCGGCGCCGTCACTTCTGATTTGGGGAAGGCGGGCAAGGACGGACGCGTCCGGGTCAGTCTGGATCAGTGTGAGGGGAGGGGAGAAAGGCAAGACAGCGCCCGTACTGCGAGCTGTTTAACATTCCGGTGAAAATTCTCCTTGTCGGAACGTGGCGAAAAGCCCAGCGGTGGCCACTCCAGCAGCAGCAAGAGCGCTGTTGGCCATTTTGTGCTTTAGGAAGAAAACGTTGACCGCTCAATACCTATTTCCCTCCCTGGAATATGCAGCCTGGGAGGGCAGGGGCCACGAATGCTTAGGACCAGGGCTGCAGCCTCTGAAGCAGGAGCGGAGAAATCCCAGTGGACGGCGAGGCCTCTGGCTGGGGCGGGTCCAGGAGAACTGCGAGCCGGACTCCGGGTGGCCGTGACGGTGGGGCTGGCGTTAGGCATGTGTGGACCCACAGGCTTACACCATGTCACAGACACTTCTCATCTCCGGGCTCTGTTCCCGCCTAGTCATAGCTTCATTCTCGGGCAGACTCGCTCCGCAGGGCAGGGAAGCCGACCACTGGCAGAGCCACGCCTAAACCCTTACACCTTGGAATCCGAAAAGGAGAGAGTCCCTCTCCCTCCAAGGAGCACGCTCAAACTTCAGGCAAGCCTCTGTTGGCCCTGCTGGGATCACTTGCCACCTCGGAGCCAGTCTGCCAGCCTGGGTCACATGGGCGGAGGGCACCATGATCTTGTTCTCCCAGGACCGTCTTGTGTGGAGAAGAAATGACACCCGTGTCCCTCAGGTTGCTAGAGCAACAGCACAGAAGAGAACTTAGTGAATGCACTCTTTACAAAGGTGAGGGCCTGGTTGAGGGAACCCAGAAAGGGTGAAATCCCCCAGGACGGGCAACAGCAGGGAGCAGTTCCACCTCCAGGCCTGGTGGTGAAGGGGAAGGAGTGGTGCCTGAAGCCCAGCAGGACAGAGGCCAGGGGCCCCGCTGTCTCCTCTCCCCAGGCCCCGTCAGTGCCGCCCACTGGCTGCAGCCGATAGCGACGCAAAGGGAAAGGGAGCCCAGATTACCATCCACTTGCCTGCCCTACGGCTCAGACTCCCCAGTGTCTGTGTGATGTGAGAAGCGGGGGCGGGGCGGAGATGGACCTGGGGGCAGGTGGAGAGGAGTCCTCAGAGCACCCCAGGAGAGGCCGTGCTGGGGGGACAAACAACACCCGCTCATGAGCTTCAGAGAGGACGTCTGCAAGCCTGCGCTCATTTCATCGCATTGCGCTACACACTTTATTATTATCCTTATTTGATTTAATTAATGGGACACGGATTGCGGGAATACACCCAGGCCAGTATAAAAGACCAGCAAAGACGGCTAGAGCCCAAAGGCTCAACACTGACTAACAGAACGTACTGCTAAGCTCTTCTGAACCAGGTCCAGCAGAGTCCGGTGGGCTTCTGAGGATCAGGTTCCAGGGCCCAAAGCAGGGAAGGTCACTCAGGACCCAAGGACTGGAACTTCCCTGGCGGTCCAGGGATTAAGACTTCACCTTCCAATGCAGGGGGTGCGGGTTCGGTCCCTGGGAGGGGAGCTAAGATCCCACATGCCTCGGGGCCAAAAATCCAAAACATAAAACAGAAGCGACACTGTAATAAATTCAATAAAGACTTTAAAAATGGTCCACATCAAAAAAGAAAAATCTAAAAAAAAACAACAACAAAACCCAAAGACCACAAAGTGTCTTTATTCTATATTTGGAAAGCAAAGTCTGTTGAGTAGTGTGATGGGCTGGGGCCTGTGGATCACCTGTGTGTAGACATGGCGCTGGTTCACTTGGTCTGCAGCTTCCCTGTGGTGCATCTGTGGGAACAGGGCGTCCACCTGCCTCTGCTGAGGTGTGAGGTCCCTGCCTCAGCGTTGTGGCGACAGATGCCTTGTGACATGTCACACAGTCAGGTCCACACTGGTGTCAGTAGCCCAGGAGGTCAGGTCATGGCTACAGCGGCTGGGCGGCTGCTCTGGGAGGGGTCTGGACAGCATAGCTCTAAGATTCTGTGATTCTGGGAACCCCAAGGCGTGGGAATGAGGAATAGGTTACATACGTGAACCCCATAAAAGAGCCCGAGAAAGGCAAGAGGTTTCCAAAATGAGCTGAAGACGAGAACAGCCTCTGTCACAGATGAGGCAAAGAGCTGGTGCAGTGAGACTGCAGGCCATTGGTTCCAAGCCAGGCTTTCCACCAGAAATCAAGGAGGAACCTTGTCCAGATGTCCTGGTTGGAGGGACTAAAGTGAGGTAAGGTAAAAGGAAGGGTACTCTGGGTTATCTTAGACAAATTGTGAATTCACACAAGAAAAATGATTAAAACGTCTAGCAATTCAGATTGTGTCAGTAAGTCATATTGTGTAAAATACAGGAAACTATTTTAATTATAAAATAGTTTTATACTTGTTAGATTGTATAAAACATACTACTAAAAGTTGGTGAGATTATGGTGAAATTGGCACTCCTATGAATTAGTATATATGCTAATATAACTGGGAGGGGACAGTTTATTATATAATATAACATATCCAAATAATTTGACATAGTAAGCCTTCTCCTGGAACTCTAGACCAAGGAAACAACAAATCAAAGTGATAATTACGATGATGGCAGAAATGTATTTGGTATATAATCATGCATTAAAAAGCAAAATATGAATTTTATTGTGTACTATGTCTACACCTAAGTGAAATGAAATGTATGCAGTAAGTCTAACCTATTAATTTGAGAAATTATCGTAAGATATTTCTTAATATTAAACAATCCTTCTCTTAGAATAAATCCCACTTTATCATGGTTGTTATTCTTCTAATGTAGTACCAGATTCCATTTCCTAATATTCTATTCAGTACTTCTGTATCCTCATTACCAGGTGAGATTAATCAATAGTGTTTCTTTGAAAAAAATCTCAGTCATGTTTGGCAGTAATATTAGGCTTCGAAAAATGAATTACGATATTACCCATCGCTATTATCTGGAACAATTTGAAAGGCGAGAGTTGTCTATTCTTCAAAGCTTCGACATAATTTATCCATGAAATTATTGGGGTCTGGTGCTTTCTTGGGGGAGTCCATCCAGTGGATAATGCATCAGGGGATCCAGGGTCCCCATTCTATCACTTGCTGGCAGGGTGGATCACTATGGCAGTTTTATCCCTTAATGTCTATTTTTGTGTGAGACCCAAGGTATTTCATGGAAAATAGTACTTAAGGCTGGTTACTAAAATGTAAACCCTTTAAAGTAATAGTTTCAGCCTTATTTCTAAGCTCTTTTGTGAACTTAAATGCAGGAGTCTGGGGAGCACCATTGCTTTCTAGCCCAGGGCAGTCCCAGCGGACAGAGTGTGGGAAATCCTGCAAAGTCCAGGGCGTCAGGTGTTCCTGCAGTGTCTCAGCCACTCAGCAGCCACTCTTGGCTGTCTTTTTCTTTTCTTTTTTTCTCCATCTTGTGGCAACAGTTGTAGGTGTTCAGTCTTCCACACCCAGCTGTCCGTGCGGCCAGCACGGCATTGCTGCTGCCTCTCATTACTAGAGAGTTTAAGGTGAGGTGTGCTCGTCAGTGGACACTGTGTGTTCCTGTCCTCTGCCTGGCCGTGTGTGCCCTTTCCTCCTGCAATAACTGAATCATAACAGAACTGACCAAATACAAGAGCTGAATGGCAATAACATAAGAGCTTTCGGCAAGGCCGAGGAGGGGGCGGGAGGTTCTCGGTCCCCGCACTGAAGCCTTCCCTCAGCTCCCGGCGCCCATCCCCCGGCTGCTTGCAGGGGCACCTAGGGCCTTATTGCCTTAGCTGAGACAGGCCTTCATACAAGAATGAACACTACATGGGCAAAGCCTTTTTCCTGTTTCCAGTTATCTTTCAGTTTATACGGTCATTTCCTGGGACATCAGACCCTGAGAGAGGGCATGCTTCTGAGGTGGCCTCTTACCCAGCCATTGTGCAGTTGGGGTTCTTTTAATTAACATTGGTTGAGCCTTTTATGTCAGGCGCTGTGCTAGGCACTGAGCATGAAGATGAATGAAACACTGCTATGCCTCCAGGTGGGGACCCAGGCGAATAAAGGGCAATGACAACATTAGGGCACAGCTCTGTACAAGGTAACTGTGCGTGTGTGAGCCTGTGCACGTGTGTGACAGCATGTGCACGTGTGTGAACGTGTGAGCGTGCGCGTGGGCAGGCGTGTGGGAGCCAGAAACCCACCTGGAGGGGATTATGCCTGGGCTGAGCTCTCAAGGAGAACTAAGACTTACAAACACAGGAATGGGTATTGCAGGAACAAGCAGGAGGGCTGTGAAGAGAACGGAGACGGTGCTTTGGGAGGAGCCACCAGGAGCTCTGTACATCTGGAGCTTCACCCTGGAAACCGAGGGCAGTCCACTTACCCCGGGAAACTGTAACTTGCTTAAAAGTTACTGAGCTGTAACCTGCTTCCACCCATCAAGCTCGCTTTAATTGTTTTTACAAAAACGTGCATGTCCTCCAAGCCTTAAGCAGCCTAAACAGGAAGATGTTTGTCCCGGTCGTCTTCCAGGACCCTGGACTCTCCTGAGTCCTGGTTAAGCCTCTTTGAGACCCCGCCCCTGACCCGCCCACTGGGCCTGCACGGCCCCGCCCCCTGACGTCAGTGCCGGAACTTCCCCTGGGACGGCGTGGCGCCGCCATTTCTAACCGCAGCCTGCGAGGCGTCCGTAGCCGTACTTGGGCCCGCGCGGAGGGTGACGATTTGTCAGCTTCCTCTTGTTTCCAGTCACCCTTCGGCACCTCCCCAGCCTCCTGCCGCTCTGCTTCCCTCCCGTAGACACCCCGGCCCCTCGCCTTCCCCGGGCATGTTTGAGGTCTGTTCTCCAGGCTCCCTTTCTCCGGCAAACCTCGGCCTCAGCGCGGGGCTCACTGCGCGTGGGGCGGACAGGCCGATCACGTCAAAGGGCCGCACGCGGCGTGGGGACGGCCCGCCACGCGTGAACGGAGCCGCGAGTCCAGAGAGACGGGGCGGGAGGCTGTGTGGTGAGTCAGCGCTGGGCCCCGGGGACGCGCCGGGGTCGGGAGAGGAGGCGCGGGGGCGGGGCGCGTGGTGGGGACGCTCACGTGCTCGTGTGCGGTGGGCGGCCAGGCCGGGGTGTCACAGGCCGTGGGCAGGTCCGAGCCCTGCGGGGCCCCGGGCTGCACGTGGACGCGGTGTCTCCGCCAAGAGAGTGCCCACCACCCCCTGCATGTCGTGTGGTGTGAGAAGGAAAAGGCGCAGGGGGAGAGTAGAGTGCGGGGAAGGAGGAGGGCGCAGAGTGGGAAGGAGAGGGCCAGGGTGGGAGGGGAATCGGGCGTGACAGCTGCCAGTGCTGCCCCTCCGGGAGCCCGAGAGGGATTCGAGGCCTTCCCTCCACCTCTCCCCACGATCAGCCGGTTCCTCCACCTACTCAGCCTTCTCTAGGGCTCAGCCGGGTCTCTGTCCCTCTGCAGCTTCCCCACACTTGCTCGAGGTCAGCCGGATCCCTCCCTCTGCCAGATTCCTACCGCCCATCTGATGCGGAGCTCCTAAAGAAAGAAATGCCGGTAGGCAGGGCTGGGACTTTGTTTGCTTTTGCTTTTGCTTTCCTGTTAGCACGTATTCTCTCTTCCATTGGAACGAGCAGCAGGTGTTCCTTTGGGGGTAATGTCTCGTTCTCTCCCTGGGTGCGAACAGGCAGAGCAACTGTCAAAATCCTTTTCGGCAGCGGCCAGGGGTGGTGGGCATGTGGCCCAAGTAGGCCAGCAGCGTGCTTATCCTGCGGTTTACGGCTCGAGCCCAGTGAAAACAGAGTGACCAAAACACAGTTGGAGCCGATGTGTGCCTGGTGGCATCAGGGCCCGGGACAAGCTTCGGTCCACCCCCAGAGCTCCGGGGCTTTCCCCCTCCTCACCTGGTTCTCCAGAGTTGCCCTCGGTTCTGCAGCCACTCCAGGGCCCTTCCATAAGTGTCTTCCTGCCTGATGTGCCCGGTCCCACTGTTATATTTTTTTATTTTTCTGGCTGTGCCGTGTGGCTTGCGGGATCTTAGTTCTCTGACCAGTGATTGAACCCGGGCCACAGCAGTGAAAGCGCAGAGTCCTAACCACTGGACTGCCAGGGAACTCCCGTGGTCCCACTGTTCTTTGCCTGAAGTGGCAACAGGACACGGGGCTGAGTCCTGACCAGCTCTGGAATGCCTCCCCACCCCTTCCATCTTTCTTTCTCTTTGCCCCTTTCACCTTCTCTCTTGCATCTCTAACTGTCAACTTGTTCTGAAATGCAGAGAATCCTCTGACAGTGGCCCCAAGAGTTAGTTCCGGTCATGTGGGACCCCCCCCCCCATTGGGGGCTTTTCTCACTCCCCCAGCAGAAAGAACTCCACTAGACCAGATACTGGGCCCTGCTCCAGGCCTGGGCATTGCAACCTCCATGGACCCAGAGCCCAGGCTTTGGGGGTCCCTCAAGCCTCTAAGCCAGGCACCCACTGCGCCCACTGCCTGGCGTCTTGATGTGCTTCTCCCTGACAGGGCCGCATTCTCATGGTTGCCCTACACAAAGGTCACCAGCAGAGCAGTGCCCCTCCACGGCCACTGGCACCCAACCTGGGACCCAGCAGAGCCGCACCCAGCACACCTTTCTTGGGGAGCACAGGGAAGGTGGGAACCGTTGCTGATAGTGTTTGGTTTTCACTCTCCCAATAAAGATTAATTTCTTACAGTATCCTGTAGGACATACTGGAGTTCACTCTGAAGTCCGAGGCTTCACAGCCCTCGTTTTCAGTGCTGTCCTAGCATAATTCTTACTCTCCTTTGTCTTAAAAGCATACTGGTTTGGACAATAAATTATAGTCACTCCACCCAGAAGATGCACAACACAGACGAGACAGTGCCACCAGTAGGACAGTCAGTCCCTGCTGGGATTTCCTCATGGTTCCCAGTACAGACGTGCCATGCTAAAGCTCATCTGTGTGTATGAGTCCGGTGCTGACTTAACAGTTACCTCTTTAAACATTTAGCAGTAATGGCAGCTCACTTGAGAAGACATGTGAGAATGTCAGTTCTAAAAAAAGGTGCTGCCTGCCACCTGGGCGTGTGCGTCCCGAAGTGAAATCATCTCTGCAGCATTTACGCGGTGGCAGAGGCGGCGATTAGGCTCTCGGGAGCTCGTATGGGGGGAGGCAGCTCGCTCACTCCTCCCCGCACCTGCGAGCAGCACAGGACAAGGGCCGCGGAGGGGCAGCTGGTGTAAATGCTTTAAAGAGAACCGGGGAAACGCTGAAGACCGTCCTCCACCAAGGGCAAAGGAAACAATCAAAGAGTGAAGATGCAGCCCCCACTGAATGGGAGAAAATGTTTGCAGATCATATATCTGCTAGGGGTTCATTTCCAAGATGTGTAAGGAACTCCTGCCACTCAATGGCTAAAACTCTAATAACCTGATTTTAAAAAGGGGAAAGGACTTGAGTAGACATTTCTGTAAAGAAGACATGAAAAAGGCCAACTCGTATATGAAAAAGTGCTGAAGGTCACTAGGCATCAGAGAAATGCAAATCAAAACCACAATGAGATAGCACCTCACACCTGTCTGGATGCCTATTATCAAGAATAGCAAAAGACAACAAGTGTTGGCAAGGATGTGAAGAAATGGAAACCCTTAGACACTGTTGGTGGGGATGCAAAATGGTGCCACTGCTATGGAAAACAGTATGGAGATTCCTCAAGAAGTTAAAAACGAGGTCAGGCAGAGCTGCTGCGCGCTGGAAGAGCACAGTCCGGCGGCCAGCTCACACTCGCACCAACCGCCTGGCCCCAGGGCACCTCGCCGTCATCCTCCTGATGCGGACCTGCGTGGCCCAGGCCTTGCGCCATGGGGCCGGCCATGGCCTCCCGGGGCCCTACTCTGTGCGTCCTCGCGAGAGCCCCCAGCCGCCTCGCGCCCCTCTCGCCCTTGCCCTTGCATGCGCAGCAAGGCGCCTTCGGCCCCGGGTCCTTGCGTTCGGGCTGCTGCTTGCCGCGGTGGCCACGGCCCAGGAAAGGTGTGCGTGTGTGAAAACTACAAACTGACCACAGGGTCGGCGCCAGTGTACATCCGTTGCTGCACAGCCTTCTGTCATTTGCACAAAACTGGCTACGAGATGTTTGGTGATGATGGCAGAAATGACTCTCAAAGCCTGGAAGAGGAGGGAAGCCAGAGGACGCTATCCAGGCTGACGATGGGCTCTGTGATCCCGAGCGTGACAAGGGGCTCTTTAAAGCCAAGCAGTGCAATGGCACGTCCACGTGCTGGTGTGTGGACACTGCTGGGGTGAGAAGAACTGATAAGGACAGTGAGATATCCTGCTCCGAGCCAGTGAGGACCTACTGGATCGTCGGTGAACTAAAACACAAACGAGAAAAACCTTATGAGGATCAAAGTTTGTACACTGCACTCAAGGAGGTAATCATAAGTCGTTATCAACTGGATCCAAAATATATCACAGATATTCTGTATGAGAATGATGCTATCACTGTTGATCTGGTACAGAATTCTCAGGAAATTCAGAATGATGTGGACATAGATGATGTGGCTTATTATTTTGAAAAAGATGTTAAAGGTGAATCCTTGTTCCAGTCCAAAAGGATGGGCCTGAAAGTAAATGGGGAACTACTGGATCTGGATCCTGGTTGAACTTCAATTTACTATGTTGATGAAAAACCACCTGAATTGTCAGTGCAGGGTCTACAAGCTGGAATTATGGCTGTCATTGTGGTTGTGGCGATAGCAGTTACTGCTGGAATCATGCTGGTTGTTTCCAGAAAGAAAAGAATGGCAAAGTATGAGAAAGCTGAGATAAAGGACATGGGTGAGATGCATTGGGAACTCAAGTGTATAGCACTTTAATTTGAAGAGTAACTACAAAAAGGGAAATTAGCAAGCAGACTCAGATTACAAACATATGAGCGTGGGGCAAAGAGAAGATCTTTGAAGACCACTACTGTGCTAGTTAAACATCATATATTTGTAATAGTTAAACCTGTACTCAAAATATAAGCTGTTTGAAATTGACTTTACCAATCTTAAAATTTGACCACGAGTGTCATATATATGCAGATCTGATATAAAACCCAAACCTAAAATTTGGATTGCATAGTTTGAATTATTTACCCCTAACATTGAAGGGTATGCATTAAACATGCTTCCACAGTAGTATGGATGACTACTGTCTCGTCCATTTGTGATTAAGTAGCTGCCTTTCTCTTTACTTTGAGTTTTATACATAAAAACTTTTTCTTATGAACTATGAAATAGAACATTTAAAAAATGAGTTTCCTAAAAAAAAAAAAATGAAACTGCCCATGATCTAGCAATTCCACTTCTGGATATTTATCCAAAAGAATCAAAACCAGGATATCAAAGAGATATTTGTACATTCATCTTCATGGAGGCACTATTCCCAGTAGCCAAAAGGTGGAAGAACCCAAATGTCACAGCGAGTTTTCCCCGTCAGAACCAGTCAATGAATTAATACTCTGCTAACCCAGGGCTCTTCTCCATAGATTATACTGACTTTCTAGGTAGGAGTTGCTTGATAACAAATTAAAGGGCTTCTGTTCATGCCCATTCTAAGGGAAGCATTGGCTAAATTCTGAGGATCAAAACCAACATTCATGTTCGTCAACAGGGACTGTTTAAATACCACGTGGTCACAGCAAGACAGTAAAAACTGCAGCCTGGGGACTTCCAAAGTGTTATTGATGATCTTTTGCTTCCTGTTGGAAGTATTGTACTTCATACCTTGAAATATAATCTGGTCTTTCTCATCAATTGAGGGTTAAAGAAATGGCAAATTACGATTCGCTGGGTCAGTGGACATTCCCCATTCACTTGGCTGCCCTGCATCTACACTTCTTTCACACAGTTGGGGCTTATCTCCTGAACAAGCATCACCTGCCTCCACCACAGAGCTTGCCGAGGCCATGACTCTCTTCTTCACTTCACCCGGGAAGACCCTGTGCCACGGCAGGCACGTGTGACTGGCCACCACCAGCCTGTCAGTGGCAGAACCAGGATGAGAACCTAGTTTTCAGGCCCCCTTCATCTCCTGTATTGCATTACTTCGAGATGATCACTGGTGCAGTTAATCAGAAGAAGTCCTGAATTAAAAAAAATCTATTATGGGTATCTTTGAGAAGATTTAGGGTAAGGCTAAAAAAGCAGTAAAGCACAGTTCTGGATTCATTTTTTAAGAAGTCTTCAAGAGGGCTTCCCTGGTGGCGCAGTGGTTGAGAGTCTGCCTGTTGATGCAGGGGACACGGGTTCGTGCCCCAGTCCGGGAGGATCCCACGTGCCACGGAGTGGCTGGGCCCGTGAGCCATGGCCGCTGAGCCTGCGCATCCGGAGCCTGTGCTCCGCAACGGGAGAGGCCGCAACAGTGAGAGGCCCACGTACCACAAAAAAAAAAAAAAAAAAAAAAGAAGTCTTCAAGGATATCTCATTAACATGACAAAATATGTGTATTGCAACCCCAAAACTAATATAAAATTGGTTATTATTTGTAGGGTATATAACTGGAAAATCCAAGACAAGAACCCAAGCCCAAAACCAAACAATAGGAGAATTCAGTAGGACATCAGGGTACCAAGTTATAATGCAACAATCAATAGCTTTCACGTTTCAAACACGATAAATAACTAATTGGAAGAAATGATCCTATTTGACAACACAAAACTTTAAAAAATGAGAAATAAACTTAAGGAATTGACAAAATGTATACAAGGGATGTTTTAAAAATACTCTTAAGGGATACAAAAGACACTTCAACAAATGGAAAGTTGTACTGTGTCTTGGGTAGGAAGACCCAACATCTGTGTGCATATGGCCCAAGTCTCCCTGGCAGGACTAAGGTACTTATTTCCTGAGCTTCTGGGAGTGTTGCCTGATGCTTCTGTCCTCAGAAATTGCCCTTGGCCCAAGGGCGCTGCCCTCTCCCTGAGGACAACTCCTTGTCAGCGAGTGGCTAATACAAGGTACAAGGGCTGTGCCCCACTTGCCTCAGCTGAGCATGTCTATAAAGGGCCATCCCAGCTTCAGAGCTCCCCGTGGGTTGGCTGAGGTCTCTGCCTCAATTCAGCTCCCTTTGTTCAGTTCTGTTCCTTTCATCTGAGAGAAGTCCATCACCCTCTCAAAAACATTGATCCCAAGAGCGCACCCTAAAATTTTTTCTGCATGCAAATCTTCATCTCAGAATGTTTCCTGGGAAACCTGGCTTACAGCAACATCATAAGATGTCATTTCTCCGTAACTTAATTTATAAAAAAGTAATTCCAATAACTATAATTTTTGAGACTAGATTAATGAATGATGGTAGACGAGAATTGTCCTATACCAGACATTAAAAACTTAAAGCTTTTATGATTAAATTAGACTGTGGAATATATCAGTAGAACATAAAGGAAAATCCAGAAATGTATCCACATTCTTACAGGAACTTAGTATAGAAAAAGTGGCATCTCAAATTAGTGGGAAAAATAGATTGTTCAATAAATGGTGCGTTATACATTAGTTCTCTCTTGCTGCAGAACAGCTCATCCCCAAAGTTTGTGTCCTAACACC
The DNA here is from genome assembly GCF_005190385.1 of Monodon monoceros. Lineage (NCBI taxonomy): Eukaryota > Metazoa > Chordata > Mammalia > Artiodactyla > Monodontidae > Monodon > Monodon monoceros. Next base: position 102,280,528 of record NW_021703776.1, on the reverse strand, counting down.
ACAATACACATGTATCATCTCGCAGTTTCTGTGGGTCAGGAATTCGCCAATGACTTAGCTGAGTGGTTCTGGCTTAGCGTCTCCTCTGAGGCTCAGTGCCGCTCCTGGCTGGGGCTTCAGCTGAAGGCTGGGCCTGGAGGATCTGCTTCCGTGGTGCTCACTCACACGTCTGCATGTTGATTGCTGGCTGTTGGCCCGAGGTCTCAGTTCTTCCCCATGTGACTTCTCCACGGGACTGCTTGACTGTCCTCACTACATAGTAACTGGTGTCCCCAGAACAGTGACCCAAGAGAGAGCTAGGCAGAAGCTGCAGTCTCCTTCATGACCTGGTTTCAGAAGCCACACGCCATCACTTCTGCCACATTCTTTTAATTACTGATAGAAGTGAGTCACTAAATCTGACCTGCACTCAAGGCGAGAGGAATTAGCCTCCACCCTTTGAAGGGAGGAGGGTCAAAGAATTTGAAGCAACCACAGTGGGGAAAATGGGTCAACAGCTGTAAAACAATTGACTCCAAGATAAATTCTAAATGGGTTACAAACCTAGAGGCAAAAATAAAACCCTTGAGTAGTAGAAGAATCAGTGGGAGAGCTGTTTTCTGGCTTGAAGCTGAAAGGCCTAAGAACATAAAACCCAGAAACCATAAAATTAAAGATTAATCTGACTGCTTATGGTGCTTTTGCCATGCAGAAATTTGGTTTATGTATAGTCAAAAGATAAAGTGGGAAAAAACACTTGCTAATAACATCCCAGACAAAGGGTTAATTTTCATGGTATATGAAGAGTGTCCACAAATTGATATAAAGACTCATGACAACAGAAAAGTGACAAAAGGATGAGGAAATAAAGAAGGCATATAAAATAGGAAAATATGCTCAACTTTACTTATGACAACAAATGCAAATAGAACTATTTTGAGGTTCCATTTTTTAACCTCTAAAGTTAGCACAGATTTGAAAGTTTGATAACTGCTCCATTGGCTAAAGTAGGGAAAGGGGGGCCCCACCTGCAGTCTGAAAATTGATGCAACTATGGAGGTCAAGCTAGTAATACTTATTAAAATTCTAAGTCATACTCTTTGACCAAAGAATTCTACTTCTAGGAGCCGTAGTTTATTTATTGTATAAACATCCATCAATAGAATGAATAAAGTATAGAGTCCCTCTGCACTGCAAACACACACACGGAGTTCCTTCTATGCTGGTGTGAAAATCACACCACAGTATATTAGGAAAAGGGGAAGAAAAGGTGTGCCTCAGTATAAATTGACCATTTTTCGTAGTAGGTGTGTGAAGGGTATTTATGACTGCTAAGAGTGTGAACCCTTAGATATGTATTCATTTATGAAGTCAGCTTGATTTTAGTAAGAATGAGAAGTGTCCCTGTCCACTTCAACGTGTGTAAATCACCAGTCATGTCCTATGTCACCTTTATTTCTGGACAAGTACATTGTCATAAGAATTATTTCTGTTTAAGAGACATTACCCCTCCGTTTTGAGGCCTACACAGCTCACTCCAGACTGAAGGTTCAATTAAGAGATGTGTTTATATCTGTATCTCGAGTGCTCAGACATTGCTGCAATGCCAGATGCAGCAGTGGGCTCCATAGAAACCAGTTAGATGGCATCTGCAGGGAGCAGGTGCTCCTGAACAAAGGAAAGGGCAGAGAATGAAGGCCCAGCGACCCAGAGAAACAGGTGGCTCCTGAATTGTGCTTGGGGAGTTTGCATCAGCTGTCGCGCCGCGCCCCTGACAAAGCCCCAGCCGGTGTGTGCCCAGGCCTGGGCTCCTGGAAGCTTGGCACCAGTGTGCAGACCGCACAGATGCTGGGCCGGGAGCCATGCTCCTCTCCCTCGTTTTCCTGGCAAGGCTGTGACGCAGCCCAAGTCAATACAAAGAGAGACCCAAGACTCAACAGAAAATGGCGACGGATGAGGGAAATTTGCGGATTTAGCAAATAAAAATGGCCCTTATGCCAAGGCTGGTCTTGGGTACCTTGAGCTACCTTTCCAGTTGTCAGTGTACTGCCTCAGCTGTGAATACACCTTCAGTACTTGCTCTGTGATAAAAGTGGGCTTCCTTCAAGTGTTTCCCCTTAACGTGAGCACAGTGTTAACTCTCTCAGCAGAGGGTGCTAGAGGCACATCGCAGGAGGAAGATGCCTTTCAGCTCTTCCTGGGTGGTCTGGTCAGCTGGGCTGTGAGGACCTCTGGTAGGGCTGGCCCCGGTCCATGGACTCACCCATGGTCCTTCTGCGACCTGGCAGCCTCGGCCGGACAGTACCTCTCTACATGGAACCAGAGCTGAGTGCCACCCCCGTGCCAGCCAACACCCGTGCACGCCTACACACGGTCACTGCTTCCCGCCCTCCCCCTGCACCCTGGAGGGTGGCCTACTGCTTGCTCAGCAGCAGATCCGAGTGGAGGCATGGGCCCTCAGGTAACAGGACAGCTCCCAAGGCTGGCTGGGCGGGGCACGGGGAGTTGCACCCCAGGCACAGGGTCCAGGGCTCACCAAAGAACCCTGCAGCCCTGGAGAGATGCAGGAGCACAGTGATTGATTCCCAGGGCACACCCCAGTGGTAGCCAGTCCAAGACGTGAGCCTCTCAGTGGCAAGAGATACAGATGGATGGCAGAGCAGCCGCATGCTTTGGGACCACAGTTGACCCTAGAAGAGCACGCGGGTTAGGAGCACCAACCTCCCAGCTGTCAAAAATCCGCGTATAACCACAGTCAGCCTTAAATATCAGCAGGCCCTTAGTGTCCGCAGTTCCGCCTTTACCAGTTCAAGCAACCTCGGACCACGCAGCGCTGTAGTGCTTCCTGTTGGAAAAAGTCCGCGTGTAAGTGGACCCCGTGCGGTTCACACCCATGTTGTTCAAGGGCCACCTGTACTTAAAGGGCCTGGACTTTAAGCGAGAAAAATTAATAGACAATAAAAATAGTAAAACAAGCATCCATATTCCACACAGAGATTTTAGTTACCCAGATTCCATAAATGTTAATATTATACCATAGTTGCCTCAGATATTTTAAATATGTATGTTCTATTAATGTAGGGTATAGTTTTGTGTATTGATAATTCATATGAACAGTGCAATGAGAGTGACTTCCTGCAACTTGTCTCCCTCAGCATCATGCTTAAGGTTGTGTCACATTGTCCAACACAGAACAAGTTCATGCATTTGAATCGCTATGACATGTTCGCTTCAATGACTCTCCCACAATTTATTTATCCATTCCCCTACTGGCAGTCAGATTTTTCCCAGTTTTTCACTATTCCCAAGTGAATTAACATCCTTGTATGCAGGGAACATTCTTACATGCCTTCTCACAGACAAATGAAAGAGCTTCTTTATAGCTTGCATGCAAGTGCCGCAGTTGGAGTTCTCTGGGCACAGACTCTGGGATGGAGGTGAGCGTGCAGGGCATTCACTGGGATGTGCCCTCAGAATCAGTCCTTGTAGGGGAGGGAGGGAAGCAGGGTTGGGCAGAGGGACAGGGGGACTTAAAGGCAATCCCCACAAAGGTTCAGCAAAAACGGCTATGCCCTAAAGTTGGTAGCATTTTTACAAAGAGACCACACTTCTGAAGTTAGAGGATTCTCACTCGGTAAAGTCTGTTGAATTGAGCCTATCTGAGCCACTTGAGCAGACTCTGAGGCATATGTTTCTTCCTCCCTTGCCCTCACCCCAATGGAGGATGCCACCTTCTCCTAAGAGAATGGGGGCGAGTCTGTTTCAGTTTCTCCAGCACCAAGTAGATGCCCCTCTAGAATTTTAATTGCTCCCTCAGGGTTGAGCAGCAGTTCCCAGAAATGTCATTGAGCCCTGAATGGCCACAGGAATAATTGATATTGTCAATTTCCCTTCCAGTGGTGAGAGAAGCCCTTTATTCTTTAGCAGAAAGCAAAAATAGACTGGTTTCACAGGGTAAGTGAGCCCAAAGAGAAGGCAGACAGAAGACTGAATAATTATAAATGCAGTCTGCAGTCCCTCACTAAATGTGGCACTGGATTAAGAACTTGGAACGTGAATCTAGAACTCTCCAGTTACTACAGTAGTGTAAACACCAAGGCAGACTGCATTGGGCAATGCTCGCGTTCAGTTGAGCATGAGGTCGTGGATAATTAGAGGACAAGGCAGTCAGTGATGGAATCTCAGAGCTGCAAAACAAGTAGAGCTTTTTAGACTGAGTCTCTGTCTGCACATGGGAATAAGGTGATGGCTCCGTTAACAGAGGTCACAGTCAAAGATAACCCAAGGTACCAGGTGCTGCCCATCTGCTCCCTACCCCACGCTCCTTCTGCAGGCAGAGCTCCCTCTGCGTGGAGGTGCACTACTGTTCTTTCAGCGCCATCTCACATTCACGCCGCTCCAAACCTAGTAAACACGCGGACTAGTGGATCCTTCGGATCCAAAGCTCTTTCCCAGGCTTCCTCTTGTGCTTCCAGTCACAAAACAGGAAGAGCACAACCCAGGTCTAATGCATTGTCAGAATCACATTTCCTTTCTGCAAAATGGAACCCGTGCCTGCCATACCTACCACAATTCTGAAATGAGAGTGTGGAAGGGAACTGTAATGTATTTTGAAACTATAAAACATAATGTTAATATCATATAATCTTCTTATAAATCAATTCTTTGCAAACTCAGACTGGGGACTTGGAATCTGTGTAGCAAGGGGAACTCATTTGTAGGTAATTGGAGGAAACCCATCTGAACGGTGAAACTCACATACTGTGACCAGAGAACATAGCAAGTGATGCCAGGCGGTGGTCCAGGTCAGAAGCCATGGCCTACGGGTCTGATGAAGAAGTTGTTTAGCGAATGACAGCCTCAGAAGCAGCAGGAGCCTGAGCCAAACCCATGCTCATTGCCTCAGAGGGAAAAATGCGTTTAGACTGAAAGCAGACAGAGCCCCCAAGTCTTCCAGGCTTGTTTCCAGAGGCCTAAACTCCATAGGCACTGAGTGTGAACAGGTTGCCAGAAGCTTAGCCCAGAACTTCTGCGTCCCCAGACTAGAAAAATTCTTCCATGATGGGGGCAGAGGTGGGGGGAAGACTACAAGTTGTAGAGGTAGAAGTGAGAGGAATGTACCCATCAGATTCCTGGCTAAACCCCATGAGTGGGGACAAGCAGCAGGCATCGCTGGGTGGTGCAGCTAGTGGGTAGTGGAATTGCTGAGTGATGCTTTTGTCTGCCTGCATATAAGAATCTCCTTGGAGGAGCTTTATAAAAATCAGTGTCCAAGCTGCGAGGACAATGGGATGTCCACATGCAAAAATAATCTCAGCCATACCTCACGTAATATACAAAACTTAACTAAAAATGGTTCAAAAACCTAAATACTAATATAAGAGCTAAAAGTATGAAAGTCAGAATAAAACACGGGGTAAATCTTTATGACATTCTTAGATATGACACCAAAAGCACAAATGATGAAAGCAAAAATAGATAAATTGGACTTAATTAAAATTAAAAACTTTTGTGTAGAAAAGGGCATTATCAAGAAAGTGAAGGACTTCCCTGGTGGTGCAGTGGTTAAGAATCTGCCTGCCAATGCAGGGGACACAGGTTCGAGCCCTGGTCTGGGAAGATCCCACATGCCACGGAGCAACTAAGCCCATGCACCACAACTGAGCCTGCGCTCTAGAGCCCGCAAGCCACGACTACTGAGCCCGTGTGGCACAACTGCCGAAGCTCACGCGCCTAGAGCCCGTGCTCCACAACAAGAGAAGCCACTGCAATGAGAAGCCCGCGCACCACAACGAAGAGTAGCCCCCACCCACCACCACTAGCGAAAGCCTACGCACAGCAACAAAGGCCCAATGCAGCCATAAATAACTAAATTTATAAAAAAGAAAGTGAAAAGACAGCCTACAGATCCGGAGAAAATATTTGCAAATCATATATCTGAAAAGGATCTAACATGCGGAATATATAAAGAAGTGTTGCAACTCACAACAAAAAGACACCCAATTTAAAAATTGGCAAAGGACTTAAGAGACATTTCTCCAAAGAAGATGTACAAATGGCCAATAAGCACGCGAAAGGATGCTCCACATCCCAAGGCACTAGAGAAATGAAAATCAAAACCACAGTGACATACGAGATACCACTTCTCACATACTAGGTTGGCTAGAATAAAACAGCAACAAGAAGAAGAAACAACAAAACAGAAAATAAGTCCTGGTAAGGATGTGGAGAAATAGGAACGCTTACACATTGCTGGTGAGAATGTAAAATAGTTCATCCTTGTGGAAACAGTTTAGCTGTTCCTCAAAAAGTTAAACATAAGATTGCCATATGACTCAGCAATTCCACTCCTGTGTATATACCTCAAAGAACTGAAAATGGGGACTCAGACAAATACTTGTAACTGGATGTTCAGGGCAACACTATTCACAATGGCTGAAAGATGGAAACAACCCAGATGCCCATCAACAGACAGATGGGTAAACAAATTATAATATACACACACACTGGAATATTTTTCACCCATATAAAGGAATGAAGTACTGATACATAATACAACAGGGATGAACCTCAAAAACATGCTAAAAGCGAAAGAAGCTAGGCAAAAAAGTCACATATTGTATAATTCCATTTATAAGAAATGTGCAGAATCGGTAAATCCTTAGAAGCAGAAAGTAGATTGGTTGCCGGAGGGCAGGGAAATGGAGATTAACCACTTAATGGGTACAAGGTTTTATTTTGGGGAGATGAAAATGTTTTGGAACTAGATGAGGGGGACGCTTGCACTGGGTGTTGCTGAGTGGTTCTGTTATGTGAATTTCACCTCAATAAAAATAAATTCACACCCAAGACCAGGTGAACTCAGAGGAACAGGGTCAGGCATCAGTATTTTTTTAAAGTCTTCCAGGCCATGTGACCTTGTAGCTGTGGCTGAAACCTGCAGATCTATGTGGAAAGGAATGCGGCTGTCCGTGTCCAAGCATGTCAGAGGAGGGGGAAGGGCTGCGGCACACCCAGGATCGGGTGTCTCACTGATCACCACGGGGACCCTGGCTGAGACCAGATTGGCAGGTTCATTCCCCTTCTTATGGTGCTAGGTAAGAGTCTAGAATCACACTGTAGTCTGGCAGTTGAAGGGAGCCGCCCACCCAGAGGAAAGATGATCTGAACTGTAATTAAAGTGATATTTTGAGCACATCTGACTTTATGGGCTGACCTTAAATGCTATATGTCCTTGTACATGTTAATTCTACCCATGCTTACTCATGCCATAAAGTTCCTGCAGGATGTTGCTGAGGGGAATAGGTGTCTGGCTACCATTTATTCATTAACACGTTTATTGAGCTGCTGCTAAGTGCTGGGCACTGTTCCAAGCACTGGAGTTATCACAGTGAACGAGCAAATGATAGCCTTGTTTACACTCTAGCGGGAACGCCACTCTGACCCTTGTCCATATTCTGATTGCCTGCAGCCCATGTGACCACGGTGTCTATGTCTAGTTTAAGGAGTCTCTGTTCCTATTTTTGGTTTCCCTCTGGTAGATGAGATAACCCCAAGGTTATGGTTTAACTGCGCCATCAGCCTTTAACCATCTTGTGACAGTTTCGTATAATAAGACAGCCCTCTAGAGTAAGGCTGGCAAACTTTTTCTAAAGGGCCAGATAGTAAATATTAAAGGCTTCATGGACCAAGGGGCAAAACTGAGAGTACTGGGTAGGTACCTACAGAAGCCTGTAAGGTGTGAACATTTACAAATGGAAAAGCCATCGTTGGCTCATAGCCCGTGTGACAAGCAGCAGGCTCTGGAGGGTCCCTTGCCGGAAAGTGTATCTGGCGGATTGAGTAACAGTTTACAGTCCTTCTCTCATCTTCGGTCTTAGAATGAGCTGGGCTCTCGTGGCTGCCTCGCTGCCACAGGGAAGCAGTTCCTGGACCTGGTGCTCTGGCCGCCCTTGGGCGTGAGGTCTCTCCATCAGGAATCTGTATGCAGGGCCTTCATCGTCTTCATCTGCATTACTCACCTTTCATTGGTGACTGCCCAAGGCTGCCTCCAGAACACAGTGAGATCTGCTATCCTAGGCAAAGAAAGGAAGGGGATGGGAGGGAGGAGGGAGGGAGGGAGGGAGGGAGGAAAAGTATTAAGCGTAACTGGGGTTGTACCATATGACTTAGTGAGCTGATCAAAATTAATACTTTGTCATTTGGTTGTCATTAATACGTTTTCTTCATCAGTGGGGCAGTTCAGTAGCTGCCTTTAGGCATCTTTGTCCTATAACAGAACTTTCATTTTGGGGTAACTTTAAATAATATTCATTTGCATGTTTTCCCCTTGGACATTAAAAATAAGTGAAAACTTTGCCCGACGAGTAGACGAAGATCATTGACTACATTAATTGAAGTTCAGAGTTTTGTCTGTGACTTCAGATGCATCAACTGAAGGCAGATTAAAAGGTTTAAAATGAATGTTTCAAACTCAATTGAATTTTTGAGTCTAAAACTCCAATACCACTCAGTGGTAAGCGAAAAGTGTTGCCTTTGTATACTCTTACCATAGTTGCATATGTAATTAATCGGCTTCAAAATAACCTGGGATAGAAGCGAAGGATTAAAACACCATTAGAACATCTCCTCTTTATATTCATCAATTCAGAGCTGCTCCGTAGGACAGTCCAGTCTCACAAAAGGAAGTCCTGTCAACACTTTTTTGTATTCTTATGTCATGAATATTCCAGTGTTTTAAAAAGTCTTAGCTAAAAGTAGTTTGCTATAGGTAGGGCTGAGTAGTCCCCTGCCTTTCCCCCCGTTTTTATCTACTAAGGTCCTCTGTAAAATGCGTCATTCCTACCACGGGCTGATGTGCTGGCCTCCCGCTCGTCTGTACTGCGGACCTGTCCTCCTCACACCTTTCACCCTGGAATGCCTTCCCCTCCCTCACCCTGGGAGCCTGGCATAAATCTCATTTCACTCTCTTTTTCTAATCTCTTCAGCACACAGAAATTCCTACCTCCTCAATTGCCATCACTTACCTCCAGGTTGAGATTTTGCGGTTTTGGGGGCAGGGGACACTGATTTATAAGCTCTCATGTATTCCACAACCAGTAACATCTACTTAGACACCTGTTAGGTTTAACTGGAATTCATTGCTATGCCTTTTCCAAATCCTTCAATGCTCATGTTCTCATTCAAATATTTGAAGATGAACCATGTGCTGGATGTTAGCAAGATGGAGGGAGCAGAGGCTGCCTCTCTTAAAAAAACTCACAGTCGGGCTTCCTTGGTGGCGCAGTGGTTGAGAGTCCGCCTGCCGATGCAGGGGACACGGGTTCGTGCCCTGGTCCGGGAGGATCCCACATGCCGCGGAGCGGCTGGGCCCGTGAGCCATGGCCGCTGAGCCTGCGCGTCCGGAGCCTGTGCTCCGCAACGGGAGAGGCCAAAACAGTGAGAGACCCGTGTACCGCAAAAAAAAAAAAAAAAAAAATCACAGTCTGCTGAGATGAGTGTTATGAGAGAGACTTGCCAGTGTTCAGAGGCGTGGAGAAGGGTTCCAGAGAGGAGCTTATGTGGACTGCCATGGTCCATGGCTGCAGGTGACTCCTCAGTGGTCTTGGGGGGTGCAGACCTCATATCCAGGGCCTCACATCCAGCCTAGTGTGCTCTCATTGCTGTAGAGCCCAGGTGTGTTTCCTCGCCTGTGTGTCACAGGACGAACTGGTCCACTGAGAAGCTCTGCGAGGGAAGGGCGGAGTTACCTCTCAGTACGTTTAGGCCGGCGTTTCTCAACCTCAGCACCGTTTACCTTTGGGGCCCAATAATTCCTTGTTTGGGGGTGGTCCTGCACATTGTAGAATGCCACCAGCGTCCTGAACTCTGCCCACTAGGTGTCAGTAGAGCACCCCTTCCCCCCACAAGCCCCCATGTTTAATGAAAAAGCTGTCTCCAGACGTTCCAAATGTTCCCTAGGGGAGAAATCCCTTACAGAATCTCAGAAGTTCACAGTGTAGGCTTCCACAGCTTTGTTTTTTTTTTTTTCTAGAAACTTAAAAGTGTCATTTTACTCAATATTTCCTAAACTTATTTGGCTATAGATGCGGAACACTTCTGTTAGCATAGCAGCTATTAACGTTCCTTGGAATTAGGGTTTTATTAAACACCTTGAAAAAGGGCTGGTTTCTTCCATCTGTAAGGGTTATGATGGAAGGGCATATGCTGAGGAACAGTATTGCTAAGTGTTACTCGGAGAGCATCCATCAGAGGACTTTCCTGAAGCAGATGCATCAAGGAGCATGTCTCATCTACCCTAAGCTTGCTTTCCTTCAAACTGTTCCTTGGAAACCCCTTCTCCTTCTGCAGGTGGGCACACTGACATCGGGACAATTTGCATTCTTTTCCCGGGGAGGAAAAGTGTGGGAGGAGGTAGTCTTATCAGTGTCCTACTGGGACTCCAGTGCCCCATGCAACAGCCAGATGCTCTCCTCTAACTGCAAACCCCTCTGGGGACACTTTCTTCTCCTTTATCTTCTTCGAAGGCTTCAACTGTTGTCTTAAAGGCCATATTTCACTATATAAGAATGTTGTGGGGAGGTTTCCCCTTCCCACCCCAAACCCTAAGAACAGCCTTGAATCTGCTAAGGGGAGCATGGCTGAAATTGTTTGTTAGCATCATCTTATCCAGGTGAAATCCTGCACGTGTACTCACACACTGATGTGTCTCAGCTGGACTTTCATGTGAAGTGTCAGAAGATTCTCTTCTCCTGCAGATCTTGGGCCCAGGCAAGAAGAGATTTGGGGTTGACAAGTTGTTTTACTCCATGAAAAAGTACTTTTTCTGCCCTACATAGAGCATTAGGGAAACCAGATGTATCCCCTTGAATATTTATGGTTGCACAGCTTCTGCCATGAATAATTCATCACACATAGTACTGTCTACCCATCAACAAGGCTGCACAGGCAAGGATAAGGAACAGAAAAAGCTCCCTCCTCCCCCTTTCCCTGGAAGCCCCAGTGCCCGAAGCAGACAGATGGCGAGCCACATGCCTTGCTTGGATCACCCTGTGAAAGAAAATAAAACACACTTCGTTGGAATTTTCTACAACAAGCCTTTATTACTTCAATAAATCACGGGGCGCAGTCAGGAAAAAAGCATTGCTTTTCCAGCCAAACTTCTAAGAGGAACATTTGGCTTCTTTTCTTATTATGGGGCCAGATATCGTTGCTAAATCAGTCTATTTCAAATACATAAGGAAGCTTTCTGCCTCATAGAAGTGAGCTCTGTCTCCAGCTTATATAGCTCTTAAAATTACAGACATCTTTGTTTCTGATTGTAATCACTGCAAGAGTGTTAGAAGATATTTTAAAAGTTAAGATAAAATGTCACCTATAACCCTAACACATAAAGATAAGTACCCTTTATGTCTTGCTCTGTAACTTTCTAGGATATACAACCCTACTTATATAAATATGTACTTAAAAACAAACGTATTTTTAAATACATCTTTATTGGAGTATAATTGCTTCACAATGCTGCGTTAGTTTCTGTTGTACAACAAAGTGAATCAGCCATATGCATGCATACATCCCCATATTCCCTCCCTCTTGAGCCTCCCTCCCACCCCTCTAGGTCATCGCAGAGCACCGAGCTGATCTCCCTGTGCTATGCGGCTGCTTCCCACTAGCTATCTATTTCACATTTGGTAGTGTATATATGTCCATGCCACTCTCACTTTGTCCCAGCTTACCCTTCCCCCTCCCCGTGTCCTCAAGTCCATTCTCTACGTCTGCATCTCTGTTCCTGTCCTGCCCCTAGGTTCTTCAGAACCTATTTTTTTTTTAGATTCCATATATATGTGTTAGCGTACGGTATTTGATTTTCTCTTTCTGGCTTACTTCACTCTGTATGACAGTGTCTAGGTCCATCCACCTCAGTACAAATAACTCAAATTTCTTTTTATGGCTGAGTAATATTCCATTGTATGTATGTGGCACATCTTCTTTATCCATTCATCTGTCGATGGACACTTAGGTTGCTTCCGTGTCCTGGCTATTGTAAATAGTGCTGCAACGAACATTGTGGTACGTGACTCTTTTTGAATTATGGTTTTCTCAGGGTATATGCCCAGTAGTGGGATTGCTGGGTCACATGGTAGTTCTGTTTTTAGTTTTGTAAGGAACCTCCATACTGTTTTCCATAGTGGTTGTATCAATTTACATTCCCACCAACAGTGCAGGAGGGTTCCCTTTTCACCACACCCTTTCCAGCATTTATTGTTTCTAGATTTTTTGATGATGGCCATTCTGACTGGCGTGAGGGGAAACCCCATTGTAATCTTGATTTGCATTTCTCTAATAATTAGTCATGTTGAGCATCTTTTCATGTGCCTCTTGGTCATCTGTATGTCTTCCTTGGTGAAATGTCTATTTAGGTCTTCCGCCGATTTTTTAACTGGGTTGTTTGCTTTTTTGATATTGAGCTCCATGAGCTGTTTGTATATTTTGGAGATTAATCCTTTGTTGTTTCATTTGCAAATATTTTCTCCCATTCTGAGGGTTGTCCTTTTGTCTTGTTTATGGTTTTCTTTGCTGTGCAAAAGGTTTTAAGTTTAATTAAGTCCCATTTGTTTATTTTTGTTTTTATTTCTGTTACTCTCGGAGGTGGGTCAGAAAAGATCTTGCTGTGGTTCATGTCAAAAGGTGTTTTTCCTTTGTTTTCCTTTAAGAGTTTTATAGTGTCTGGTCTTACATTTAGGTCTTTAATCCATTTAGAGTTTTTTTTTGTGTGTGTGTATGGTGTTAGGTAGTGTTCTAATTTCGTTCTTTTACATGTAGCTGTCCAGTTTTCCCAGCACCACTTACTGAAGAGGCTGTCTTTTCTCCTTTGTATGTTCCTGCCTCCTTTGTCGTAAATTAGGTGCCCATATGTATGTGAGTTTATCTCTGGGCATTCTATCCTATACCATTGGTCTATATTTCTGTTTTTGTGCCAGTACCATACTGTCTGGATTACTGTAGCTTTGTGGTATAGTTTGAAGTCAAGGACCCTGATTCCTCCAACTCCATTTTTCTTTCTCAAGATTGCTTTGGCTATTCAGGGTCTTTTGTGTTTCCATACGAATTGTAAATTTTTTTTATTCTAATTCTGTGAAGAATGCCATTGGTAGTTTGATAGGGATTGCAATGAGTCTGTAGATTGCTTTGGGTAGTATAGTCATTTTCACAATATTGATTCTTCCAGTCAAAGAACGTGGTATATCTCTCCATCTGTTTATGTCATCTTTGATTTCTTTCATCAGTGTTTTGTAGTTTTCTGAGTACAAGTCTTTCGCCTCCTTAGGCGGGTTTATTCCTAGATATTTTATTCTTTTTGTTGCAGTGGTAAATGGGAGTGTTTCCTTAATTTCTCTTTCTGATTTTTCGTTGTTGCTGTATAGGAATGCCAGAGATTTCTGTGCATTAATTTTGTATCCTGCAACTTTACCAAATTCATTGATTAGTTATAGTAGTTTTCTGGCGGCATCTTTAGGATTTTCTGTGTATAGTATCATGTCATTGGCAACTAGTGACAATGTTACTTCTTCTTTTCCAATTTGTATTCCTTTTATTTCTTTTTCTTCTCTGATTGTGGTGGCTAGGACTTCCAAAACTATGTTGAGTAAGAGTGGAGAGAGTGCATATCCTTGTCTTGTTTCTGATCTGAGTGGAAATGCTTTCAGTTTTTCACCATTGAGTATGATGCTTGTTGTGCGTTTATCATATATGGCCTTTATTATGTTGAGGTAGGTTCCCTCTGTGCCCATTTTCCTGGAGAGTTTTTATCATAAATTGGTGTTGAATTTTGTCAAAAGCTTTCTCTGCATCTATTGAGATGATCATATGGTTTTTGTTCCTTAATTTGTTAATGTGTTTTGTCACACTGATTGATTTCCGTATGTTGAAGAATCCTTGCATCCCTGGGATAAATCCCACTTGATCATGGTGTATGATCCTTTTAATGTTCTGTTGGATTCTGTTTGCTAGTATTTTGTTGAGGATTTTTGCATCTATGTTGATCAGTGATATTGGTCTATAATTTTCTTTCTTTGTGATATCTTTTTCTGGTTTTGGTATCAGGGTGATGGTGGCTTCGTAGAATGAACTTGGGAGTGTTTCTCCCTCTGCAATTTTTTGGAAGAGTTTGAGAAGGATCGGTGTTAGCTCTTCTCTAAATGTTTGACAGAATTCGCCTGTGAAGCCATCTCATCCTGGACTTGTTTGTTGGAAGATTTTAAATTATGGTTTCAATTTCATTACTTGTGATAGGTCTGTTTATATTTTCTAATTCTTCCTGGTTCTGTCTTGGATAATTGTACCTTTCCAAGAATTTGTCCATTTCTTCATGGTTGTCCATTTTATTGGCATATAGTTGTTTGTAGTAGTCTCTTATAATCCTTTATATTTCTGCGGTGTCACTTGTGATTTCTCCTTTTTCATTTCTAATTTTATTGATTTGCATCCTCTCCCTGTTTTTCTTGATAAGTCTGGCTAAGGGTTTATCAATTTTGTTTATCTTCTCAAAGAACCAGCTTTTAGTTTTATTGATCTTTGCTATCGTTTTCTTCATTTCTATTTCATTTATTTCTGCTCTGATCTTTATGATTTCTTTCCTTCTACTGACTTTGGGTTTTCTTTGTTCTTCTTTCTCTAGTTGTTTTAAGTGTAGAGTTAGATTGTGTATTTGAGATTTTTCTCGTTTCTTGAGGTGAGATTGAATTGCTATAAACTTCCCTCTTAGAACTGCTTTTGCTGTGTCCCATAGGTTTTGGGTCATCATTGTCATTTGTTTCTATGTATTTTTTAAATTTCTTCTTTGATTTCTTCAGTGATCTCTTGGTTATTTAGTAGCGCTGTGTTTAGCCTCCATGTTTTTGTGTTTTTTACAGTTTTTTTCCTGTAATTGATTTCCAGTCTCAAGCGTTGTGGTCAGAAAAAATGCTTGATATGATTTCAATTTTCTTAAATTTTCCGAGGCTTGATTTGTGACCCAAGATGTGGTCTCTCCTGGAGAATGTTTGGTGTGCACTTGAGAAGAAAGTGTATTCTGCCACTTTTGGGTGGAATGTTGTATAAGTATCAATTAAATCTATCTGGTCTATTGTGTCATTTAAAGGTTGTGTTTCCTTATTTATTTTCTGTTTGGATGATCTGTCCATTGGTGTAAGTGGGGTGTTAAAGTCCCCTACTCTTATTGTGTTACTGTCGATTTCCCCTTTTGTGGTTGTTAGCATTTGCCTTATGTATTGAGGTGCTTGTATGTTGGGTACATAAACATTTATAATTGTTATATCTTCTGCTTGGATTGATCCCTTGATCATTATGTAGTGTCCTTCCTTATCTCTTGTAACAGTCTTTATTTTAAAGTCTATTTTGTCTGATACGAGTATTGCTACTCCAGCTTTCTTTTGATTTCCATTTGTATGGAATATCTTTCTCCATCCCCTCACTTTCAGTCTGTATGTGTCCCTAGGTCTGAAGTGGGTCTCTTGTAGACAGCATATATATGGCTCTTGTTTTTGTATCCATTCAGCCAGTCTGTGTCTTTTGGTTGGGGCATTTAATCCATTTACATTCAAGGTTATTATCAACATGTATGTTCCTATTGCCATTTTATTAATTGTTTGGGGTTTGTTTTTGTGGGTCTTTTTTTTCTCTAGTGTTTCCTGCCTAGAGAAGTTCCTTTAGCATTTGTTGTAAAGCTGGTTTGGTGGTGTTGAATTCTCTTAGCTTTTGCTTGTGTGAAAAGTTTTTGACTTCTCCATCGAATCTGAATGAGGTCCTTGCTGGGTAGAGTAATCTTAATTGTAGGTTTTTATCTTTCATCACTTTAAGTATATCCTGCCACTCCTTTCTGGCCTGAAGCGTTTCCACTGAAAAAGTCAGCTGATAACCTTATGGGGATTCCTTTGTAAGTTATTTTTTGTTTTTACCTTGCTGATATTAATATTTTTTTGTTGAATTTAATTTTTGTTAGTTTGATTAGTATGTGTCTTGGTGTGTTTTTCCTAGGGTTTATCCTGCATGGGACTCTCTGTGCTTCCTGGACTTGGGTGACTATTTCCTTTCCCATGTTAGGGAAGTTTTCAACTATAATCTCTTCAAATATTTTCTCAGACCCTTTCTTTTTCTCTTCTTCTTCTGGGACCCCTATAATTCCAATGTTGGTGTGTTTAGTGTTGTCCCAGAGGTCTCTGAGACTGTCCTCAGTTCTTTTCAGTCTTTTTTCTTTATTCTGCTCCTCGGCAGTTATTTCCACCATCTTGTCTTCCAGCTCACTTATTCATTCTTCTGCCTTAGTTATTCTGTTATTGATTCCTTCTGGATATTTTTCATTTCCGTTATTGTGTTGTTCATCTCTGCTTGTGTGTTCTTTAGTTCTTCTAGATCTTTGTTAAACATTTCTTGTATTTTCTCAATACATGGCTCCATTCTATTTCCGGGATTCTGGATCATCTTTACTAGCATTACTCTGAATTCTTTTTCAGGTAGATTGCCTATTTCCTCTTCATTTATTTGGTCTTGTAGGTTTTTACCTTGCTCCTTCATCTGTGACATATTTTTTTGCCATCTCATTTTTTTTTTCATGAGTGGGATTGTGTTCTGGTCTTACTGGATGTTTGGCACTGAGATGAGGAACTCCGTGTGACCTCACTCCGATGAATATTCCCTGGGGTCTGAGGTCCTCTGTTAGTCCAGTGGTTCAGACTCGGAGCTCCCACCACAGGAGCTTTGGCCCAACCCCCGGCTCGTGAACCAAGTTCCCCCAAGCCACGCAGGGTGGCAAAGAAAAAAAAGAGAACGATAACGAAGTAAAAAATAAAATTAGACCAGGAAACTAACAGGTATGTTAGAAAGAATATAAAAATAAAAGTGTAGATGAATCAACATCCACAAGGTACAGTATCACAATAGTAAAAAAGAGGAGGAGAGAAAAGATAAATTAATTAATTAAAAGGGGGGAAAAGGCCTAAGCAAGGGTGAGGTTTGGGTGGTGGGCGGGGCCTATGCTCAGGACCCACAGGGCTGGAAAAGGCCCTGGGGGCTGTGGGGGGCGGGGCTTAGGCTCAAGGAGCAGAAGGGCCCAGGCGTGCCCCCCACCCCTGGCCTCAGAGTGCAGGGACCTCTCCTGGGAGCCCAGCAGGCTTCCTGGGCCCAAGTGGGCGGGGCAAACGCCCACCGCCCCTCTCCGGTCCTGGAGGGCACCTCCCGCCTGCCTCTCCTGAACTCCCCGGCCTCAGGGGCGCCAATCCTGTCTGGCCCCCACTTCTCCCCACCCTCAGTTTTCCACGTCCTACCGGTTCACGTTGGGGTTCTTCCTGTCTCCTTGGGCGTCAGAGTACCCCACCAGCGCCGGCAGGCGCCCTAGTTTTGGGGAGACACTAACTCTGCGTCCTCCCACAGCGCCATCTTGACTCCTCCGAGCTTACGGGTTTTATTACAACAGTTATCTTATTGTCTGGTTTTCTTACAAGCTGCCTCAAAATGTTCCAAGGACCAAGGAGGGAAATAATTTTTTTTTTTTTTGGCTAACTTAACACTTCAAGTAAAGCACAGAAGCATAGCTAGGATAGGAAGTGGTGAATGAAATGTTTATTATTTTTTAAAGTAGTCAGTCTTCACCAGGGAGAAATTACTAGTTCAGGCTAGTTCTTCTCTTCCCAAGGTGTTTATATTAGAAACCTACTTTCTTTTGTATCTAGAGAGAGAAAATTCATAAATTTTAGGACGTCATCACCTCAGGAAAGTCTGCATTGGGATTGTGGCCACACGGAGCAGAGAAAAAATGCAGTATTCGTGAGGCAGTAACTAAGCCAGCATGCTTTATGGCTTCTTGTTATCCAGTGATGGGAGAGAGGAAAACCGTCTGAGCACAGTGTCTAGTTTCTTCTATTAAGAGTCTTGCAGAGAAGGCATGCACTTGATGGAAGGGTCCTATTGCTAAACCAGTTTGAAAGCCAGTCACTTGAGCTATTGATCTCTGCCTAGAGGAGTCACATCAAAATCATCCCTAAAATGAAAGCCAGCTGCCCTGGGATGGGAGCCCACCTCACCGGGTTATCCTTCCACATCTCGCTCGGCCTGGACTTTAAGACAAAGCTGGGGTTGGGCCCTGTGGGTCAGAGAAGACTTCTCCTTCAGTATATTCTTCACTTCTTGCTCCCTCCAAATCACAGACAGGGTAAAATTGTAGGGAGTCTTCTTTTAAATGGCTTTTCTTTTTCTATGTGTGTAAACAGGTAGAGCTCTGGCTCCCATTCCCAGTCTGAGCCTTTCGGGAAGGTTCTCCCTAAGCATCAAGGTTCCATTTATCTTCTAAAGCCAGACTCCAGATTCTCTTGAATAATCCCCCAAGAGTGAAGTCTCAACATTACTTGCTTCTCCTCCCCTGATGGAAAACCTGAGGCCCAGCATCCCAGGAGCGGTCCGTGCAGGGTGGCCCTGATCAGTGGGGAGTGTGATTTGCACAGCCACTGGCAAGGTGGCATATTTTGGGTGATGTGGGTATTGCCCACCACCCACAGTTGCTGGGAAATGCTACAGCCAACTTCTCAAAAGGAACTGCCCTGCTGATTTCTAAATAAGTTCAGTCTGGGTTGTCTGTGCCGTAAGCCACGTGTTAAGCCCCACATCCTACTGCTTGCTGTGGAGCTCGGTGCTGACTGAGGGGTCAGAATGGCCATCAGTAACAGGTGAAAATCCTTATAAGTGCTGTGTGATGGAGCAAGGCCTGCTGGGAGAGGGCCTGTGTAATTCTGGCTTCTACTGCCAATGCAGTGACCTTTTCATGGGCTTAATCTCGGGGTCAATCCAAGTTTCCTAATGGCCTACCATGAACTTCCGAAGAATTCATGGGAAAGGAAGGTGGCTGCTAAAGGAAAATGAACCTCTGTTCCAGAATCTGCTGTGAGTCAGGAGCAGGAAAGTGACAGGTAAACATGCTTTTCTTGCTACAAGTAGCAACACTCAAACTTTGACTTAAATATGAAGGGAAATGTATGATCTCTCAACACAAATTTGAGGGGCAGCTGGGCTTCAGGCATGAAAATTACAGTTTCGTTCCTTCCATCTGTGGAGAGAGAATAAATCGGCCCCCTCTTTGTGAAAGGAAAGCCGCTCAGGTTCTTTAGAGTTAATGCTTACTGAGGGCTCGGGTTTGAAGACTAGCTCTGCCTCATTGAGACTTACCCGTTAGTAATCATTACACAAGATTCACAAGGCTCCCCACCTCAGCTGAGGGCACGTCATAAAGATGACAGTCTCCTTAAGTCAGTTTAAGCATGCAGGCATTTTTTAATGCAATCCTCATTAAAAATGCCGACAGCATTTTATCCGGAGCCAGACAAGTTGATAGTAAGGTCCAGCTGGAAAATAGTATTTAACAATAATGGGAAAACCGTGACCATGGAAAACAATAAGAACAATACCTTGATACCTACCGGGAATCCTAAGAAACCCTGAAGGCTGTGTGGGCAAAGAGCCTGACACCGGTGCAGGAGGAGAGGAGTGGCCCAGCGGAGGAGAAACTAGCGCCCGGGAAGAGAGAGTGTTAGGCTCCACGGCTGGAGCCGACGGCTCAGGGCTGCAGGTGTTGAAGCCACTCTGCTGCATGGAGGGCTTCGGCGTGTTCTGCTTCTTGGTTGTGTTGAAACTCACACAGCCTAGGGCCCTCTTCCTGGCTGTTAAACTTTGCAGCCTTGTACGTTCTCTGTAAATCACACGTGTGTTTGCATGCGTGCGTGCGTGCGCACACGCACACACACACGAGTCATCTTCACATTCACCGTATTTTCAGTGACCTTAAGAACCCGTTGGCCCACTTCTCTCTCATATACACCTGCTGGCCTTATTTAATACCACAACTTAATGGACGGAAGAGCTGGGCTGTTATTTGTGTTCCTCCAGCATGGCTTTGGGCTAACCGACGGCACTTTTCTCCAGCTGCACTTGTGAAACGTCCTGCGCGTGGCAGGAGTTATTTCCCTAGGTCCTTGCTTTCTTTGAACTGATCAGAACATTAGATTGGTCCTAAAATACAGAAAGAAATTTCAGCTCATAAGATAAACGGCGCATTGTCAAAAAGATTCTAAAAGACTGTATTTAAACTGGTCCTGTCAAAAGGCTGCCTTGAGAAGGGATCGTATTAATAAATGGCGTGGCTTCTTGCTGACCCTAGACCAGCAGGGTGGTTATAAACGTTGTCTGTTTGTGTTACCTGTCCTGCGGCCCCCGTAGTCCAGCCATAGGAATAACTAAATGTCCTGGGGAAAACCCTACCCACCTCGAGGAGCAGGAAAGAGGGGGAAAGCCAAGTGAGAGACGGCCCCTCCTACTCACCTCTGCCCCCTCATGCTGCAGCCCACCTTCTCCAATCTGGGGCCAGGACCTCCCTCGCATCTTAAGGTGCCTGGTCAAGACAGAGGCACCCTTGGTGGGGGACAGGCAGCCTGCCTGAGGCCAAACAGGAGGCCTTGGTGAGCCAGACCCCCTTCTCCTTCAGCTCACGGTGAAACTCCGACTTGTGGGACTCCGACCTGCCCTCCTTGCAAGTGAGGATACAGCCCCTGCAGGAGTGTGCCCGGGCTGCCTCAGCAAAGCGCCACAGACCTGGCAGTTTAAACAAAAGAACTTCATTCTCTCGCACTTCTGGAGGCTAGAAGTCAAGGTCAAGGTGTGGGCAGGGCCAGTTCCTCCTGAGGCCTCTCTCGGCACAGGGACTCCGTCCTCCCCGTGTCCTCACAGGGTGCCCCTCTGTGAGTGTCTGTGTCCTGATCTCCTCTTATAAGGACACCAGTCTTACAGGATCAGGGCCCACCCATATGACCTCATTTACCTTAATCACCTCTTTAAAGGCCCATCTCCAAGTACAGTTAGATTCTGAGGAACTGGGTGTTAGCACTTCAACATATGAATTCTGGGGGCACGTAACTCAGCCCTGACAACCCCCAAGCTCCGTTTCCAGCAGAGCCGACTGGAGGGACGGTGGAGACGGGAAGATTGAAGTGACCATGTTAGGCCACCACTCTCAAGGCCTCCCGTGGATGTTGGGGACTCGGCACTCTTCACTCCTATAAACAGAAGCATCCAGAATACAGCTAGAGGCAACATCTCTGCCCAAAATACACGCAGGAAGTGTGAGCCGCTCTGCAGCCAAAGGGCATGACAAAACAGTGCTTCTGTGCTGCTGGGACAGACCCTGCAGCAGCCAGACACGGGCCACCCGGGAAGGACACAGCCCTCGTTAGGGCTGAAGGGCTCCCAAGACCGTGCAGGCCCAGCCTGCGAGCCGCACATGGCCCTGTCCCCTGTGTCACTCAGAGGCTGGCTGGGACAGAGGGAACTCAATATGAAGAATTGTGCATCAGGTAGCAGAGAGCTGCAGGGGCCAAAGGCTCGTGTCGGTATCACAGAGGCAGTGACTAGGGGATCAGCTCATCCCAGGGCTGTGGGGAAACAGGACGAGCTGAGAGGAGAGCCCAGGCGAGCCACAGCTGAAGCCTGCGAGGAGGGCTGCACGATGGGGGTGCACTATAGAGAGACCCATGGAAAAGGGTGCTGCCCCCCGGAGCTTGGGGGGCCTCTGCAGAGCTGGGATTAAGACCTCTGAGGGGAGCTGCGGCTGGCCGGTGCTGGCATCTTCGAGGGAATCCCACGAGGCTAGGAAAAACAGCAGCGTGGAACCCACCGCTGATGGCATCACCCCGTTGCTGCTAGGGTGAAGAAGCGAGCTGTGGCGATGCCGGCAGGGCAAGAAGTCCTCCTTCCCCTCCAGTCTCGCAGCTGCTCTCCGGTCCTCCTCAGGGCAGAGCGTCCTCCTCAGGGCTGGTAAAGCAGGAACGTCGTCCGCAGAGTCTGAGCTGCGGCCGCACAGAGCAGAGCTGCTCCTGCCACCAGCAGCGTGTTTGCAGAGTGAACAACAATTTAGAGAAGCTTATTATGAGGCGTCTATCATTTCGTAGAAGATGGGAAGGGCAACACAGCACACTTCGCCGAAAGTCATGTGGTTTAGGCATTTGTGGTGCAGAAGTTAACCTCAAGTATCCTTGCGTATGAGCACAAGGGGGCCGGGTCACTTTATTGACATGATCTACAGAGGCTGAAATAAAGGAGAAGTTCGTCTAGGATACCTGTTTGAGGACTTGCTAGAAATCCGCCCACTTCTCTGAGTACTTCATCCAGTAGAAGTGGTTATGACATCATGGCACAAGGAGTAGGGGCTGAGCTTTTCACGCTACCTACTGTTAATGATTCACACTGTTTACCTGATAAGACACTAGCAGCCAAAAGTAAGTGAAAGTGTTTCACAAATACTGGAATCTCACCCTGGACACCCAAGCTCAGTCACCATTTGCACCTTGTAATATTTCCTACCCAGACATAAAGAATTTTCGGTATTGAAATAGAAGCAAAATAACTCAGTAATTGCCACTTCCTCCTTCTTGTGTTTCTTGCTCTGGGTCGCACGTTTGGAGTGTGTTTTATACAATGTATGTTTTAAGTAACACCTGGGAGGTGCTAAATATATATTGAACAGCAATGGTAAAGGGACTTACTCATCTTATGGAAATACTAATAACCTCAGTGGGACATTGAAATTGATATTAATAACATATGTCTCCAACGAAGTGTACAGAATCCTGGAGAAGTCAAGGAGTATTAGAAGCCACCAGACAACGTGGCACATCCTCCTAAAGCTTCACTTTAGTAAAAAGTTAGAAGGAAATAAAGCTTTTCTTAAAACAGTAAGCGTAGGTCAGACACTGAAATTATAGAGTAAGATGAAAAATTTCATGTGGACTTTCAGATAGAATAGACTTGAAAAAATTTTACCCTTGATTCTGATGTCGTATCTCCAGGTCCTCATGTCTGAGTTTATTCTTCTCTGCTGTGAGGGACTTAATGAAGTTTTGGAAGTGGGGAAGGAAACTTGAACAAGTGAGCAGTTTGTATTTTAAAATATTTGTGGGTTTAGTGCTTCAAGTGATACATACAGAAAGAAGGAAAACTCTAAGGATTTTTCCAAGTAAATTCTTCAAGGAATTGCTCCAACGTGTAGATAAGGTATCTGCATTTAGCACTCTCAGTCACTGTCAGACTCCACAAGTGGTGTAACATTTCCTCATCTGATCACATTCTTCGAATAAAAGCCATCTTTGCAGTAAATGCAAGACTAAACTTCAAAGCAAGACCACAGATGGACATAAATTTCTTATTTTTAATATCTTAATTGATATAGCTTAGTATGTACAAAATAATACATATAATAATATATATGTGTTGTAATAATTCAAAGACTTATAATACATAATTTTTAAATCCACGCATTCAGAGAATCAGGGACATAGCAGACCACAAGCAGTTTTATTGTCCATGGTCTTCTTAAAGTTTTGTGTAATGGCTAGGGTTTTGTAAGATCATATAAACACTGCATCTTCATTTAATTGTCTTGCCTCGTGGTTATATAAAAGTGTTAATTTGCAGAGGACTGAGGCCACCTTTCCCCGTTTTCCTGCTTTCTCATTAGTTACCAGTGTTGGCCTCACAGCAGGTATTTACCTGCCAATGAATAATAGCAGCTATAGCCAATTACTCAGCGATCTCCCCGCAGTGCCCGTGTTTGCTGAACATGCCTTCATAGTCCTTGGGTACGAAACTATATTTACGAATTCAACAACTTCGCGACAGTCGTGTTACTCTAATTTCATGATCTGAGGATAAAAGTCTTTGTTCAGCAACATTTGAATAAATTCCACACAAATGGAACCCATAGTAAATAAGCAAGTTTGACAGATTCTGCGGAACTAGTAGATATTTCTGTGTTGTGAACAGTTGCTTTAAAATAGAAGGAGGTATTTGATTTGACTTCTGGTTCCTGTTTCAAGTTGATGGCTTGCATTTTAGAATAAACTCGCCAGTTGGAACATTTGTCTCCTCAGTAGGTTTGGTGTATGTGTGTGTGTGGTTGCCATAAATAAAACCATAAAGCCGTATTGCTTGGTCTTGCAGGTGCGGCTGCGTACTTTAGTATGTCTGGAGACAATCCTTTGTGGCCAAATATTGGGACACACACAGTAAGTATTAGGGTATACTTCCTAGGACTGTAGGATGGAATCCTCAAAATGGGGGCTCTTCCCGGAAACTTGCAGTTATGGTTTCCTGTTCCCCAGATGTCCCCATTGTGACTTCTTATTCATTGTTTCCTGTCTGTTCTCAACCTGCCTATATGGATTTATCTCCTCCCTCTCATCTGCCTGGTTGGACTTCCCTGGGACCAGGACAGTAAGCACGCTGGAGTGGGTTTTGTAAAGAAAGGGCACTTTGTGGGCCAAGTCCGTGGCTGTTCGGTGAGGAGTGAGGAATAGCAGATAAATTGGATAAACGGGGTCCCCCGTACTGCCTGTGGAGACTCGCGTTCCTGCCCGGAGTGCAGAAGTGAGGTGCTCAGCTCCGAGGACCACCCTGGGGAACTTGAAGGCTTGTCTCTTCCAGGTGGTGCCGGGTGAGGATGGGGAAATAGATGGAGCTCGGGGAGACTTCCTGCCTGTGCCGGCCTCACAGTCACTGGTGCCTGGAGAAGAAATTCTTGAAGGCGCTGTTGTAGTTCTTGTTGAAGGCCGTGTAGATCAGGGGGTTGAAGAAAGAGTTGGAGTAGCCGAGCCACAGGAAGATGCTCTTCCAGGTGGCGGGGATGTCACAGGAGCACAGGGGGCTGATGAGCTCCGTGGTGAAGAAGGGGATCCAGCAGAGCACAAACACCCCAATGAGGATGCCCACCATTAGGGCGGCTCTCTGCTCCTTCTGTTCTCTCCACGTGGCCCCTTCTGTCTGGAAGGTGACAGTGGCGTGGCGGACGGTGAACACCATCTCGGGCTGCCGAGCGGAGGCCTTCACCTGGAAAAGGTAAGCAGAGGCTTCAGGAAGAGCCGCCTCTTCACGCCTGGGCTGAACCCAGACGCGGGTGGGCGTGAGCCCCGCACATCCACTTCAAGAGAACGTCCTCAGTTGTCCGGTGCAGGGACCGGGCAGCATGTGGGGACCACCCTCGGCTATGAAAACGTGCTGACAGAGCTGGGCGTTTGCTTACATCTTAGAAATGGAGGGAAAATAGGAACGTCTGCAATAATGCAACGACGATGGAGTCCCTGTTGCCGTCTGTTCAGCAGGGAACAACAGAAGTAAGCAGGTCACGAGGTGTATACAGTTTATGACCACGGAACACGAGTAATCAGGAGCCCGCTAAATCCTTATCAAACCCCGTACACGCAGGACCCAGGATTCCAAAATCTAGAACTTTCTGGGTTTCTGTGAATCCCCTCTAAAAAGTTAGAATTTTCTAGAACTTTTCTTCTGGTATAAGGTTCCTACTGCTGTGCTTCCAGAACATATTCTACTGTTTGGGACAGTTCACTCACCAGGATGTTTATCTCCCTGTTTATTCTGTGTTCCGCCCCCTCCCCCGACTTTGATGGAAAACAGAGGCTCTAAACTCAGAGTCCCTCCACGTAGGTTCTCTCAAGTCCTCTGGAAGGCAGGTTCCCACTGAACTACGTTCTCCAGCTTCACACCCCTTCTCTAAGGGGGTGGAATTCCTGGGAAAGGAAGCTCTTTCCTCCTTTCCAGCCCTATTTTTTAGATCTTTGGGGAACTGGAATAAGGGGTGTCTGATGATGAGGCCCCCCTCAATATAAGGAAATTGCAGTGGGCTGATCTGCTAAGTGAGCAAATTAGTTGCTCCAGTCACAATGTGGGACAGTTTCTGGGTCGATCAGTCATTCACTAGTGGTGAGACTACCCTGACATTAAATCCTCTTCTTCCCAACTCCAGCCTTCTGTGACCCCCGTACGCTTGAAAAGGAGAATTACCCAGCTCGCGCCCCAGCAGCTTCCCTATCGTATAGAATAACTGAGCTGAAAATAGGAACACTGTAGTTAAGGGAATGTTAGCTCATGTATGAATTATTAAATTCATGTGATAGCCTTCCTGTCATCTGTTTGAAAAACAGTGAAACCCCAAGCATTATACAATTAAACAGAAGATCGTGAATACTGAAACAAATAGTTCCTTTTTCTGCAACCCTTAAAAGCACATATGAAATAAGAAGTGAAAATTTCTCTCTCCCAGTCTCACCCCTGGATGGAACCATAGTTACCTTTCTTATTTATTAGTGTATATCTGGGAATGCATTTCAGGGAGTTAATTTATAGAAATACAAACACAGTTTTAGTTTCATTTTTCAGCATAAAGAAAATAGGGAAAACTACCAATTTCCTTAATAAAACTCAATCCCAAAATGGCATCAAGGCAGCCATTTCCCAAAGATGGCAATGGAAGAATAATTCTGGTCCTGACTCTTAAATCCCTACGAAATTCTCCTTCCTTTCAGACCTTTTCGCTGCCAAGACTGGCCACTCAGGGTTGTGACGCCATTGTGACCACCCGTTAATTCTCTATAGCACACCTGGTGTAAAAGGGGAACATTTAAACCAGACTCAAAGGCCCTGGGGTAACAGTAGAAATAAATACAGCAACACATAACTAGATATTCTGGCTTTTGAGCTATGACACACTCTAGGGAATCTCTCTACCCCTCCCATCCCCGCTCCCTGTCTGCCTTCCCTGTGGTCAGTGCCTTTTCAGGTTGACTCCAGAAGCCCATGCTTAGTCCTTTAGATACTCAAATTCCAGTTGCAAGACACAATGAGCCCCATGATTGGACTACCAGTGTATGACCAGTCTTCTGTGAAGGGTGAGATACACCCCCAGTGCTACATGTTCTATTAGTAGGAGTTTGCTCTTGCATAATGGAAAAAGCTGCAAGGTTTCCATTCTGAGGAGCCGTCTTCTCTCCTAATGATTGACACTGAGAATGTCTGCCTCTTTTGAGACTCTGCTGGTACCTTCAGACACAGTCCTGACCTGTATCCAAAGGGGCTGCCCTATCAGAATGTAGCACAGTACCTCATCATTCGTCCGAGAGACACAGGATCACAGGGTTGTTTGTTTTCCAGGTGTAGCGTAGGATATGAATATTTCTATAGCCCAAGTATTGTAAGACAGTTTTATGGAAACCCATCACTTCAAATCTTGGTCCTCATAAGGGAATGTTAGGTGCCGTTAAGTGTGGGCCTGCTTGTGTGGGTATTTGGCAGCTGTGCTATGAAATCCTGGATTCTTCCAGTATAATGTACCGGGTTCTTATGAGCTGTTCCCAAACATAGCATGCATTCATTGTATCTACAAGAATTTTCCACTGTGTGGCAGTTCTAATGTTGCATAAGGGTACTCTTAAAGACTTCCCAGCTACTTTATTCCTAAGCTTGTCTTCAGGATGATTTCTCTCTGTCAGTAGGACCCACAGGCATTCTATCCACCGTCCTTTTCACTGAGTTCTAAGCACAACACTTTGGGAGCACATTCGCGGGGCCCCTTTCCAGCAAAGAATCTAAATTCATTTTTAACAGTTCTTTTAATGTTCCATGGGGTCTTCTCCCACTTCTTAGAATTCTATTTTGAATTCCAATTAAACTTTTTTTCCTAAATACATTGTTTTTATGGTTTGCTTTGAGTAAGGAATTTTCATAGGTTAGAGAACTCCATGTTTCTCAGAAAAGCACACTCTCTATGACCTTGGTGAGAAATGTTGAGCATTTTATGGGTCCCTCTCTTGTGTGTGTGGCATTCAATACCAGCTCACTCGGTGAGAGTGTCATTGGTCTGAAGTGGCTCTTCCGGGACAGCAGAGGCTCAGCTGCGGGGAGGGGCTTTGCTGTTGGGGAGTTTCAGGCTCCCGATGCTGGCAGGTGGTTGATTTGGTTGCTCACCCTATGGCTCTCTGACTTACAGACTCCTTAGCTCTTTGCTCATCAACGATTGCAATAAGGCACTTAATCAAGTCTGGAGAATAGACTCTATTGATTACTCTGTCAATTACTCATCATGGTCGTTAGTAGATTCACAGAAAGAGAGGTAATGGGGCAAAAAAAGGTGAACATTCAAGCCAAATTGCACCTTTCCCATCTATCTTTGAAGTGCTATATCATTTAAAGCACAAACCTCACAATTTAAGATTCACATGAAAAAATTTTCTAAGTGAACTCTTAGCCTCACATCTCCAAATAAGCGAATTTTGGGGGGAACATGTACCTATGAGTTAGACTTCTCATTCTTCCAAAATGGTTATGTGTTAAATAACTATTTAATGGTTAATCATAAATCTAGCGTGTTCTTTTATTTCCTCAAACTATGCTGCTTCACCTCCCTATTAATATTGCAGATAATCAATAGATTATCATCAGTAGTGGGTATTGAAATTAAGGGGTGAAGACTCTTACCTTGGAAGTGTGGCTTCAGGTGATTTGCAGGTGAGATCAGGTCACTGTCACGATGTAAGATGTACTGATGAGTCAGGATGTTCAAGCTAGAAATGATCTCACCCATTTAAGGAGGGCTCCACGAGGGGCAGAATAAGAACATCCCCACAAACTTAGCAAAAGACCAACTATTCTGTAGCTGTGGCAACAAAGAGCCTTGCTACTTGTTTAAACTCCTTCAGTGGATCAAGGACAATGCAGCTCCGTGAATATACACCTGCAAACCAACCAGTCAGTGTCAGCCCTCACTTCTGAATGTCAGCCAGTTAGGGCAGGACTCACCCCACTAAGTGCATCTCTGAGCTGCAGTCAACCAACAGCAGTCTCACGCAGTAACCCCACTCTGGGGGTGTCAGCTCACTGCTCCCCTGCATGTCCTCCAGTCCCTGAACTCAACGCTGTCCCCAGTCCCCATAGATGATGGGCATTCTGCTCTGTCAGACGGTGCCTGACAAGTGTAGCTTTCTCTTACTATGTAGTAAGGAGTATTTTTATTTCAGATACTGTGTGGTGGTTGTATCATCCTTGGACATTCTAGAGAGTCCACCGAGATCATTTTGTGGATCCTCCCCAGGATCCTCGGACTGCAGGTGCATTCACTGTACCCCCGACTCCAGTTGCCTTTGGATCTGCAGATGGGCATCATTCTCAGTGAGCTGAGTTCCAGCCAGCTCCACCAGGCTCTTCTCACTCTGTGTGTTTTGTTATACAAGGATTGTAACCAAGTGTCTTCGAATAAGATCATTCAGCTTAGGTCTTTGTATCAAGTCACTAGACCTTTGTTTGAGAGGTGCACCATTTGGTAATTGACTTACATTTTTGTGTAAGGCTATTAGATCTCTTGTCTTGGAGGCATACCATTTAGTGAAAATTTTTATGACATAACCTACTTACTATGTTGTTGTTTTCTTTGTTTTTGCTGTTGTTTGTCTAAATATGCAAAGCCTTGTTTTCATAGGTTTGTTTGTTTGTTTTTTGTGCTGGAATACCTTTTTTTTTCTGTTGAATATAAAAAGGATTGTTCTGTAAGGCATTGGCTTGATAAGCCCTAATCCATTCCAAGGCAGATCTGAAGGCTAATGATTTGGGGACTGTTAGACTTATGACCAATTTGTGAAAAAGCAGTTGATCAAACTTTGCTTTGGGTTCTTCACAAAACTTAAGTGAGGGCACTTGCTATCTTGTCAATTTATGAAAAAAAATGTCACCTTGTCTAGTTGGTATTCCAGCTCATTGGATTGGTGGTCATATGGCCCCCTCTTGGCCTGTGGTCAAGGATTTGAGACACCATTCACAAGCACAAACTGTTGGCCAACTGTAGTGGCCATTTTCTTGTGTGTCATGGTTTGTCTAAGTCAAAGTCTCAAACTTCTCCTTTGTGAACTTATATTTCCTATTTTAAATTGCACTATAATGCTAATTCTTGCATTTCTCTTGATAAATGTGAAAGAAAACTTTTTTACTTAATGAGGAATTTCTGAAAGTCAAAATCAATAAATTAACATATTTAAGATCAACTCTAGAAAAATTAGAAGACAAACACTAAACAGTTGAGAGTCAGCTTCTTTAGTTCTGCTAAGACCTTAAAACAAAATTCTAACTCTAAGTTAGTCTCAAAGATTTTGTAACTTTCCAAAACCTCCCCACCTTGCACATCTACATCTCCCATATTTCTCCTCAGCTTTACCTGACCTCCTAAATGAACTATCCTTTCTTCAGGGATTTTCTCAGGAAAAACAAAATCACATCGTAAAATTGCCAGACAAGAAGTCAAGTCTATAGAATTTCAGTTAAAACCTTGGTCTAGAGCTAAGATATAGGCTATAATTAAGAATTTTTCTAAACTTCAGGGAGAAGGGCAAAAAATTGCTGTAGAATTTAGACTTCCTCTCCCGTTGCGGAGCACAGGCTCCGGACGCTCAGGCTCAGCGGCCACGGCCCACGGGCCCAGACACTCCGCGGCATGTGGGCCCAGTCCACGGGCCCAGTCCATTCCCGGTCCACTTCCCGGACCGGGGCACGAACCCGCGTCCCCTGCATCGGCAGGTGGACTCTCAACCACTGCGCCACCAGGGAAGCCCGAATTTAGACTTTTTTTAAGAGTATTGAACAAAATTCTTATTGTCCTGGACTACGGATCAGCAGTAACTAGTTAATTAAAATCTCCCTCAGGTGAGGAAAAGTATTTAAAACCAGAAGGATAGGAAAGAGAAGAGCTATATAACCCAGCTGTGGAAATTTAAAATATAAAATACGTAAAGCAATTTCAGAAGGCTTTTTTAAAGAGAAGATTAAATAAGGATTCAAAATTATAAACTAAGTATAGAAAATAGACTTCAGAAAACTTTCAAGCAGTATTCTGATGTAAACCCAACAGCTGAAGTATAATCTTGTCCTGTCTTTCTATAAATGGGCTCAAACCTGAAGTAGGGAATTTAATAAGAAAAAATAAATTTAAATGTGCAATTGCCAATTTAGAAAATATCCAATACGGGGCTAGACATTTCCATATATCCTTAGAAAGTAAATAATACAAGATATGGCTCTCTAGATAAAACATTCAAAAACACCTCTGTTTTCAAAGATTTGGGAGCCTAGACAAGAACACCTGTAAATATTGTCAGCAGAAGAATCCTTGAAAGAATCAATGTCCCCTATTGGCTAAAAATCAAAATGACAACTATCTAAAATCTGTCCAGTGAAGTCACTCCAAGGGAGATATTATCACCCAACAACTTCCTGTCCTTCTAAACTTCTAAGGGGAATTGCCTATAATTACAGATGTACAACAAGTACAGCTTTCTTGTTTATATGGGTGTCACCATAACTACCATTATCCCCACAATTATAAAACAATAGATCCTTCAGCCTAAAATTTTAAAGTCATCTGAAAAGGAAACATGCAAATCAACTTGTAATAAGTTTTAAAAAATTGAAAACAATGATTGGTTGTACAGATGCTGAAATAAGACCATGAGAGACAAATTTATGGTGTGGCTATTTAAAGGGCTTAAGGGAAAGTAAACCTTAGTTAATACAAAAATTCAAGCAATGAAAATCTTTAACAATCCTGTGTGCCAACTTGTAACTGATATTTCAGGGTCATTATCAGAATACTTTAGTTTCTGTAACACAACCGCAAATTTAATAAGTAGGACCCGCTTCCAGATAAAATGTACTGCTGTCCTTACACATTATGAGATTATAGCTGGTCTGTACATGAAAATGTGTACACTGTATATCATTCAAGACATTACTGAAGAAATAGCAATGATCCTGGAGTCCTTATGGACAAAAGACACCACAGACCGAAAGATTAATTAGACCAGAATGCATGAGAGTCCAGATTGATTCTTCCTAGGTTATCATGAATGTGCCTTTTTGTACCAATGTGAAAATGCTGGGCCGTACTCCAGGTGGATTAATTCAACCACATGACACCTGTCTAAGAACTACTGCCTACTGAAGCCCACCCCTTAATTCAGTAATTAAGGCTTTGACTCCTTGCCTCAGAGAAATTACAGGCATCAATTAAACTAGTGTCAGCACATCTTCAGAACTTATATTAAGCCTTTGAATCTTACGTTACCATATGTAGTAAATCCCCATTGCTAACTGAAACCAGCCAACATTTTTCTACTGATTGGTTCACTGTGATTCAGTATCTGTTGTCCAGAGCTTTAAAAGACTTCTGCACAGCGCTGTTCTGACAGATAGATATGTTGATTGCTGTGCAGTCTGAACATCAGGTCTCCACAGATGAAACTTCATCTTCAAGGAGAAGCAACAACAGTGGTGGCGATTTGGACAGTCCTTGATGGTCTCTCTTGAAGCTTTGGCTGAATGAGGACCCAGATCAGGGGGATGAAAACTAAACTTAGGGCGAGTCTGCGTGTTCTGCAGCCTGGGTCCAGTCTTGAACGTACTCTGTCGGTCAAGGGCAGTTCCTCTCAGGGGACTTGGTCTTGCAAGCCGTGCCAGTCCCTCACTTCTGAAATTCAGGCATCCACGGACGGACTCACTCCAATAAACTCCCACTGGAGTAACGCCCAGCAAACAAAGCTGCTCATACACATGATGGCAACCCACTCAGACCTCGAAAGTGCCCCAGTCCCTTACACTAGCAAGGCATAAATCCAGCTCTGTCTTCACGTCAGCTCTTTAGTAGTGGTTTCGTCAGACTTTGTCAAGGGTGCAAGGCCTGCCTCTCTTGTGTTTCCTGTTTTCATCCTGGTATCTGACAAGGGTTAGGCTTTCAGTATGTATTTGAATAAAACTCTGAAGATGCAGAACAGGGAAGAAGCGTTGTGTTTCCCTAGGTAACATAGCTAGTTGGTGGTAAAACTGTATTTAGAAACGTTGGCACCTGCTACCACCGAGAAGTCAGGAAGCCTGGTTTTTAATTAACCCTTCACAGTAACATGAGGACAGAGGCAGTGCCGCATTTTATGCAGAGCCCTGGATCACTTAGAGGCTTTGCAAAGCCAAGGGACCCATTTTTGAAAGTTATCCGGCAGAGAAGGAACATGAAACAATGCTTTGCTTCTGCTCTCTTCAAAGCTGAGCGGTGAAAACCCCTCTTCCTTCCACACTAAGCCCTCTGAGACAAAGTATAATTGCTTTTCCCTTCTAAAGCTGTTTGGTATTAATTATAAATTGTGTTTACCTGGATAAGCGCCCTGGCAGGAGAGGATCTGTGTAAGGAGGGCCTTGGTGGGCAGCCAGCCTCCTGTTCCTGACCTGGAATCGGGGTGGATGCACACACACGGGCACTCCAGGCAGTTTGGCGGCACTCTTACCCATCAGCACTCCGTGTCCAGTTTAGAAATCTAACAGGTCAGGGTTTCCCAAATTTGGCACTACTAACATTTTGGTCTGAATAGTTCTTTGTTGTTCAGGGTGTCCTGTGTGTTGTACCACGTTTAGCAGCATCCCTGCTCTCTACACGCTAGATGCCATTAGTACCCTGTCCCCAAGTCTTGGTAATCAAAAACATCTCCAGACATTCCAGATGTTCCCTGGGGTAGGGGAGGGTAATTTGGGTGAGACTTTTGTTCTAGATAAAAGGACAGGTGCCCTCTGACCCCTTTTTCCTTCTTGTTTCTAGAATGGTGCCCTCCCCTTTCTCCCATACCTACACCTCTGGTTCCTCTAAGCTTGACTGACTGGTCATACTTGGAATTAGCTACTGACTCGAAAAATACAATCGTATTGCAATGTTCACAATGCATGTCTCTCTCACTAGACCAGACTCTTCATAGGCAAAGATGATGTCTTTATCACTCCTCGACCCCTTGCAGCAAGCCTGTAGTATGTGCTCAGTGTGCTTAATTGAATTTCCTTGTTGTCCCAGAACCAGTAACAGAAATGGGTGCTGCGTCGTGCTCTGATCCAACGTAAATGTGTGAAGCAGGTCCAAGGGATCACCCTTGGCAATGAGTGCGGTAGGGGGTGGGCAGCCTGCACAGCCGGTGGATTCATGTGAACTCTTATGGTCCCTGAATCTTGAATCGTAGGGTCAGATTACCAAGAGTGAACAAAAAGCAGGAAAGCGTGGATGGAGAGAAGATGAGAAAAGAGCCCTCACGGGTGCTGTAGCAGTTGCCGTACCTTAAATGCCACTTGTAAAGAGCTGGGGAAGTGTCTGCCTTAGCGTTTTAACTTCCTCCTGCAGCTTTACTCATGTCCCGGGAGGCAAGCAAGTGGTCCTCAGCTGCACGGACAGTCTGATCAGGGGTGGGGACAGGCCCAGAAAGCAGCACCACAGGCAGTGGGTGCATATAACAAGGGCAGAGGCTCTGAGACAGGTGTAAACAGTATCTTTAACCTTGCATGAGGACAGGAGGATGCTGGGCACGACAGTAACCCAGGAGATACCACACTTCGCAAAATTAATTGGCAAAGAGAAAACAGACTGGGTTGAAACACTAACCTGCTTTGCCTGATGTATGGCAGTCTTCCTGCCAAGTCAGGTGACCGTCCCTCCCTTCCCACCTCCTCGAACACCCCCCACTGTAAATGCAGGAAGCTGCACTTTTCTCTAGTGCAGCCCCAGAAACCAACTTCCTCAGGCGTTCTAAAGGATATTATAGATCCATAGAATTTTCAAGCCTAGTGGGACCCTGTAGAATTATGTAGTCCAGATCCCTCGTTTTATATATAGGGAAAGAACCCATGAGAGATGACCTGCTCTGTGAATCTGAGCACGTCAGAGGAGAGTCTGCGATGCTTTCTTTCTCTCTCCCAGTCTACCTCCTTCCCTTCCCCTCCAGCCCCCGCCAAAATACTAAGAAGTCCCACTTTCTACGGATGTGTGGGGAGATGTGCTGGGGATGAGGCCTGTGCAAATGCAAGCAAAGTTTTTTAAGGATCACGTTAACACCCACCTCCACAGCTTCGGAAACGGGGGAGACGCTGTTGGCCTTCCGGGGGCCCACGCGGAACTTGGCCGCCTTGTAGATCTTCCAGTATACGAAGAGCACCACGCAGAGCGGCAGGTAGAAGGCGCCCACGGTGGAGAACACGGTGTAGGAGGGCTCGCGGCTCACCTGGCACTCCTCGCTGCCCTCAGAGTAGGTCTCCCCCCAGCCGAAGAGCAGCGGGGCCAGGGAGATGACTGCGGAGAGCGCCCAGGTGAGCGTGATCATTACGTTGGAGATGCGCTTGCGGGCACGGAGCGTGTATTCCAGGTGACGGGTGATGGACCAGTAGCGGTCCAGCGCGATAGCCGTCACATTCCAGATGCTGGCCGTGCAGCAGAGCACGTCGCATGCGATCCAAAGCTGGCACAGCCGCCGGCCCAGCTGCCAGCGGCGCCCGGACAGCTCGTGCACCAGGCTCAGCGGCATGACCAGAGCAGCCACCAGCACGTCCGAGATGGCCATGGATGCCACCAGGTTGTGCGGAACGCGATGGAACGTGCGCACGCGGAGAATGGTCGCCAGCACCAGCAGGTTCCAGGCGAGCGTCGCGGCCACCAGGAAGCCCAGCAAGGTGAGGACGAGCACGCCGAAGACGGAGACCAGGGGCAGACTGGCGCGCGGGTCTTCGGCGTCGAAGCTGCGGTTGGTCTCCAGAGGGGCGGGGGTGGGGAGGATAAAGTAGGTGAGGTTCGGCGGCAGATCCATGTCTGGGCCAGGAGACGGGCTCGCCGGTGTGCGGAGAAGGGGCGCTCGGGAGGAGGGGTGGTGACCACTGTGTCGGAAGCCACTCCGGATGTTTGTCACCTCTGGCCAGTGGCAGGGTTTCTGGAGAGTGTCTGTGGAGTTTGCCCCGACCCCCCGCCAGCGAGCCTCCGTGGGAGACGGTGTGTCGGAGAGGAGAGGAGGGCGCTGGGCTGCGAGCCGCGGCGGGTCTGAATCCCTCAGGCGCTGGGAGAGCAGAGGCGAGGGGCTGTGTCTCGCAGCCGGGGCCCGTCTAAGCTGTCACATGACCAGGGCTCTTCGCCTCGGCGGAGACAGCAGTCTGGTCGCCCTGAGTCCGGCATCTCCCAAGTGGAGGAGGAGCTGGGCGCCCCCGGAGCGTGGGGCTGGTGCGTCAGAGCGGCAGTTCTCGCCGCGCGGCCTCCCTTCCCGCCCCTCTCGCCCGCGGCGGCAGCGGGCTGCAACCTCAGCTCCGTGCTGGGGAAGCCAAGCAGGGACCTGCTTTCTAGGTCCTGCCTTCCGCTATTCGCCCGCCCCTTCCCCGCCCCGTCTGGGGCTGCGGCTCCGGCTCCGGAGAGCGAATGCTGGCGCGCCCACCCAGACCTGTCTTACCGAGCCGGGGATCCAGCCTGCGTAAGGCATCAGCTGATAAGGCTGCCGCGCGCCCGGGGTTCGCGGCGCCAGCGCTGGCGCTGTCCCCGGTGCTGTCCCCGCCCCAGCGCGCTAGGCTTGGTGCTGTCCATGGTGCTCTCGCTTCTCCCCGAAATGAGTTCCCCCGGTGGAACAAGTTTACCAAAGAACTTTCCTTGAAACGTTCCTCTAGCCACCGCCTACCCACGTCCTTCTAGGGGCGGTCTGGATACCTTGAGCGGGTTCTTAGCTTTCCACAGGTCTTAACCTTTGCTACGTGTGTTCCCAGTTAAGGGTCTAAGATGATTTCGCTGGCTTTTTTTGCTCTGGATGAGTTCAGTGCATGACTGCGTTCTTACACAACACCTGGTTCTTCCCTTCAAGGGTTGTTTTCTTTCCAGGAGAAGAAGCAAGATAGCAGTTGCTGCTGCCCTAGAGGTGGCTGAGGTATTGGAGCTAGAACGTTTAACCCGTTTCCTCCGAGCCACAGAGAAGGTGCACAGTCTCCAGTGCGTTCTGTCACGTTTGCTTTTTGCAAAGGGAAAAGCTGGATACAAGTTGTTATGAAAGCTCCATCTCACTCGCAAAAGGAGGGGGCACGCTTAACTCCTTCCTCACACACAGTCACATGACCACACACATATCCACAGTAACTGAGAAAATATCGAAAGTTCCTACCCAGAAGTTGTGACTTTCAAATAGACACATGATATAGCAAGATATAATAAAATCAGGAAAGTGAGATGACAGAAAGGAAAGTAAGACGGCATTAAGATTTCTTTTTTTAAAAGTACATACAATGGGTGTCATGGAATCCTGTACATTTACAAGTGGTTGGTCACAAATTTGGTTGGAAGCTTTTTAGCTATTTGAACATGAGAAAAATGTTTTGTTACAAGATTCCATTTCTAACAGAGTAAAACAAGCGTCAGGAAGACTGCACTGAGAAGAGAGAAGCTCCTCCACTGGAACCCAGAGGAGAAGACACTGTTAGGAAATGTTGAAGAGAATGTTATTCATTAAATAAAGATTGTTCGCAGAGCCGCTTCACCGAATATCTTGTAAAAACAGCTGACAGTGGCTGCTTTGCGCACTGCTACTCTGTGTGGCTCTCGTCAGGGGGCCGACGTGCTCATTTAGAGCACATCCCCTTTTTGGAGTCACAGAACTAATTAGAATGAGATGTAAATGATTGACCCCCTTCTTTCGGAAAAAAAAAAAAAAAAAGGTCTGAACAATTCTGCATTCCGTTTCCAGGGCCCATGACCAGGAGGAATGGATGAGCTGCATTTCTGGTAGTCAGGCCTTGATGATGATATCTCTCAATACAGAGCTTGGAAGGCATCATGGGCTTGAAATTATATCCCATGCCCCCCCGCCCCGCAGCACTGCCTGGCACAGCTCTCTGTACTGATAGTGAAGGGAGTAGCTGTCCAATAAGGGACCGAGCCGGGGATAACTGAGGATACTGTGTGCAGATCAGAGCATCATAAACTTAAGAATTCTAACAAAGAAGAGATCCAATGGAGTATTTCCAGAAGAACCAAGTTCTGTTGAGAAATTCTGGTTTATCTTCTTATACAGACACAAAGGAAAAATCAGAGCATTTCATCTTTTAAATCCTAAAGCATGGTCACACTTTCAGCTTGAAAAAATGCAAACAGGTGTAAAACTCCCATCTGCCATAAAGCACCTCTGAAATACCAGTTTTGAGGAAAACATTTTCTTTTTTACCACCTATAGGCTGAACTGTATCCCTTCTCTCTTAAAACTCATGTGTTGAAGTCCTAATCTCTCCAGTACCCCAGAGTGTGACTGTATTTGGAAATAAGACCTTTAAAAAGATGATTAAGATAAAATGAGGCTGTTAGAGTAGCTCTAATTGAATCTCACTGGTGTTCTTACAGGAAGAGGAAATTAGACACAAAGAGACACCAAGGATGTGCGCGCACAGAGGAGAGACAACGTGAGGGCACAGCAAAAAGGTGGCCATCTAGAGCCAAGGGGGAGGCCTCGGGAAACTGCCCTTGCTGACACCTTGCTTTTGGACTTACAGCCTCCTGAACTGTGAAACTGAAAGTAAATTTCTGTGGCTTAAGCCACTGCATGGTATTTTGATATGGCTGCACCATCCAGCAAAAGATACTTGCAAAAGGGCTTCCCTGGTGGCGCAGTGGTTGAGAGTCCGCCTGCCGATGCAGGGGACACGGGTTCGTGCCCCGGTCCGGGAAGATCCCACATGCCGCGGAGCGGCTGGGCCCGTGAGCCATGGCCGCTGTGCCTGCGCGTCCGGAGCCTGTTGCTCCGCAACGGGAGAGGCCACGGCGGTGAGAGGCCCGCGTACCGCAAAAAAAACACAC
This sequence comes from Monodon monoceros, assembly GCF_005190385.1. Lineage (NCBI taxonomy): Eukaryota > Metazoa > Chordata > Mammalia > Artiodactyla > Monodontidae > Monodon > Monodon monoceros. Next base: position 102,242,022 of record NW_021703776.1, on the reverse strand, counting down.
AAAAAACAAAAACAACAAAAGATACTTGCAAAAGATGCAACCAGATTACTAAATAAGGTGACATGCTGTGGGGTGGTTTTACAGACATATTAACAAATTATAGGGCACCTACTAAAACATGTCTTTATAAAACATACTTTGTGGCCATTCTAGCAATAATTAGATTGCAGGCTCAATTGTCTATTGAAGTTACTTACAGTTTGTGATTAAGCCAAATACGCATATAGAAAACTGCTTATTTTACGTTTTCTCATTTTCTTGGTGGGGAAGTACGCATCTGTTTCATTCAAGTAGGAGCTGATTCTTAACTAAAAGTTTGAAAGTAAGAAAAAATTGGAAACACAGAACAGAACCTTATTCTACCCCACTTGCAAGGATCTGATGGGTAAGATTATTCCTACCACAATTTTATGAAATCAATAATTCGTTAAAAGGTCATTCTTATTATATAAAATCTATATTATATACCAGGCATTAAATAAGTGTCCCTGTATGATCATACCACAAAAATTTTGTGAGAAATTGTTATCCCTATTTTATAATTGAGGAAACTGAACCTTGGAGATAAAGTAACTTGCCCCCAAATCACATAGTATTTGAACCTGAGTGTGACTACAAGCCTGTGCTCTTTTTTTTTTTCTCATCACCAACCATTTATATTGTATATTCCATCTCTTTTCATAAGTGTCAAAGGGAAAAAAACAACAATACCACCAAATGCTAGCAACCTCTCATCCTTAACCCTTCAGATAGAGGGAAACGCTATCACTAATAAAAATAGTAAGTGTATTGTTCACATAACCATTACATGGAAATGTCTGTTCTCTCATAACTTGGATGTTTAAGGTTGGATTATGGAAGCTCAAAGTGTTCATTAATATTACAAACACAGGGCTGTGGCAGTAGGCCTGGTGCATAATCACATGGATAAACTCCTTTCACTTATAGGATCAGGAGAACTCACGTTTTCATCTTCACGTAACAATACAGACCTGTGCTTCATTTTATAATCACAGTATGATGACCGTCTCTGAATACAGAAGAATCATAGGGTGTAGAACGTCAGTATTTCCTGGGTCTTGGGCTCATTATACCTCTGAGGGCATACCAGAATGAAACGGCTTGGTGGACCACACATTACAACATTTTAGGAACAGGCTGAAGTAAGACGAATAACTTCAAAAATTCAGTTGAGAAACAAAGCTCTATAAGACCAACATCAGCAAATTAGCTGATGATAAAGCAATATTGCCATTCCACCAAAGAAGCCTCTCTTTAGAACCTTGTACCAGCCACATTCTGGGGTGATCTTTTTTTTTTAGCATCTTTATTGGAGTATAATTGCCTTACAATGGTGTGTTAGTTTCTGCTTTATAACAAAGTGAATCAGTTATACATATGTTCCCATATCTCTTCCCTCTTGCGTCACCCTCCCTCCCACCCTCCCTATCCCACCCCTCTAGGTGGTCACAAAGCACCAAGCGGATATCCCTGTGCTATGCGGCTGCTTCCCACTAGCTATCTATTTTACATTTGGTAGTGTATACATGTCCATGCCACTCTCTCACTTTGTCCCAGCTTACCCTTCCCCCTCCCCATATCCTCAAGTCCATTCTCTACTAGGTGTCTTTATTCCTGTCTTACCCGTAGGTTCTTCATAACATTTTTTCCCTTAAATTCCATATATATGTGTTAGCATACGGTATTTGTCTTTCTCTTTCTGACTTACTTCACTCTGTATGAAAGACTCTAGGTCCATCCACCTCATTACAAATAGCTCAATTTCGTTTCTTTTTATGGCTGAGTAATATTCCATTGTATATATGTGCCACATCTTCTTTATCCATTCATCCGATGATGGACACTTAGGTTGTTTCCATCTCCGGGCTATTGTAAACAGAGCTGCAATGAACATTGTGGTACATGACTCTTTTTGAATTATGGTTTTCTCAGGGTATGTGCCCAGTAGTGGGATTGCTGGGTCATAGGGTAGTTCTATTTGTAGTTTTTTAAGGAACCTCCATACTGTTCTCCATAGTGGCTGTACCAATTCACATTCCCACAAGCAGTGCAAGAGTGTTCCCTTTTCTCCACACCCTCTCCAGCATTTATTGTTTCTAGATTTTTTGTTGATGGCCATTCTGACTGGTGTGAGATAATATCTCATTGTAGTTTTGATCTGCATTTCTTTAATGATTAATGATGTTGAGCATTCTTTTATGTGTTTGTTGGCAGTCTGTATATCTTCTTTGGAGATATGTCTATTTAGGTCTTCTGCCCGTTTTTGGACTGGGTTCTTTGTTTTTTTGTTACAGAGCTGCATGAGCTGCTTATAAATTTTGGAGATTAATCCTTTGTCAGTTGCTTCATTTGCAAATATTTTCTCCCATTCTGAGGGTTGTCTTTTCATCTTCTTTATGGTTTCCTTTGCTGTGAAAAAGCTTTTAAGTTTCATTAGGTCCCATTTGTTTATTTTTGTTTTTATTTCCATTTCTCTAGGAGGTGGGTCAAAAAGGATCTTGCTGTGATTTATGTCATAGAGTGTTCTGCCTATGTTTTCCTCTAAGAGTTTGATAGTGTCTGGCCTTACATTTAGGTCTTTAATCCATTTTGAGTTTATTTTTGTGTATGGTGTTAGGGAGTGATCTAATCTCATATTTTTACATGTACCTGTCCAGTTTTCCCAGCACCACTTATTGAAGAGGCTGTCCTTTCTCCACTGTACATTCCTGCCTCCTTTATCAAAGATAAGGTGACCATATGTGTGTGGGTTTATCTCTGTGCTTTCTATCCTGTTCCATTGATCTATCTTTCTGTTTTTGTGCCAGTACCATACTGTCTTGATTATTGTAGCTTTGTAGTATAGTCTGAAGTCAGGGAGCCTGATTCCTCCAGCTCCGTTTTTTGTTCTCAAGATTGCTTTGGCTATTCGGGGTCTTTTGTGTTACCATACAAATTATGAAATTTTTTGTTCTAGTTCTGTGAAAAATGCCAGTGGTAGTTTGATAGGGATTGCACTGAATCTGTAGATTGCTTTGGGTAGTAGAGTCATTTTCACAATGTTGATTCTTCCAATCCAAGAACATGGTATCTCTCTCCATCTATTTGTATCATCTTTAATTTCTTTCATCAATGTCTTACAATTTTCTGCATACAGGTCTTTTGTCTCCTTAGGTAGGTTTATTCCTAGATATTTTATTCTTTTTGTTGCAATGGTAAATGGGAGTGTTTTCTTGATTTCACTTTCAGATTTTTCATCATTAGTATATAGGAATGCCAGAGATTTCTGTACATTAATTTTGTATCCTGCTACTTTACCAAATTCATTGATTAGCTCTAGTAGTTTTCTGGTAGCATCTTTAGGATTCTCTATGTATAGTATCATGTCATCTGCAAACAGTGACAGCTTTACTTCTTCTTTTCTGATTTGCATTCCTTTTATTTCCTTTTCTTCTCTGATTGCTGTGGCTAAAACTTCCAAAACTATGTTGAATAAGACTGGTGAGAGTGGGCAAACTTGTCTTGTTCCTGATCTTAGTGGAAATGCTTTCAGTTTTTCACCATTGAGGACGTTGTTAGCTGTGGGTTTGTCATATATGGTCTTTATTATGTTGAGGAAAGTTCCCTCTATGCCTACTTTCTGCAGGGTTTTCATCATAAATGGGTGCTGAATTTTGTCAGAAGCTTTCTCTGCATCTGTTAAGATGATCATATGGTTTTTCTCCTTCAATTTGTTAATATGGTGTATCATGTTGGTTGATTTGCGTATATTGAAGAATCCTTGCATTCCTGGAATAACCCCACTTGACCATGGTGTACGATCCTTTTAATGTGCTGTTGGATTCTGTTTGCTAGTATTTTGTTGAGGATTTTTGCATCTATGTTCCTCAGTGATATTGGCCTGTAGTTTTCTTTCTTTGTGACATCCTTGTCTGGTTTTGGTATCAAGGTGATGTTGGCCTCGTAGAATGAATTTGGGAGTGTTCCTCCCTCTGCTATATTTTGGAAGAGTTTGAGAAGGATAGGTGTTAGCTCTTCTCTAAATGTTTGATAGAATTCGCCTGTGAAGCCATCTGGTCCTGGGCTTTTGTTTGTTGGAAGATTTTTAATCACAGTTTCAATTTCAGTGCTTGTGATTGGTCTGTTCATAGTTTCTATTTCTTCCTGTTTCAGTCTTGGCAGGTTGTGCATTTCTAAGAATTTGTCCATTTCTTCCAGGTTGTCCATTTTATTGGCATAGAGTTGCTTGTAGTAATCTCTCATCATCTTTTGTGTTTCTGCAGTGTCACTTGTTACTTCTTTTTCATTCCTAATTCTATTGATTTGAGTCTTCTCCCTTTTTTTCTTGATGAGTCTGGCTAATGGTTTATCGATTTTGTTTATCTTCTCAAAGAACCAGCTTTTTGTTTTATTGATCTTTGCTATCATTTCCTTCATTTCTTTTTCATTTATTTCTGATCTGATCTTTATGATTTCTTTCCTTCTGCTAACTTTGGGGTTTTTTTGTTCTTCTTTCTCTAATTGCTTTAGGTGCAAGGTTAGGTTGTTTATTCGAGATGTCTCCTGTTTCTTAAGGTGGGCTTGTATTGCTATAAACTTCCCACTTGGAGGTGCTTTTGCTGCATTCCATAGGTTTTGGGTCATCATGTCTCCATTGTCATTTGTTTCTAGGTATTTTTAAATTTCCTCTTTGATTTCTTCAGTGGTCAGTTCGTTATTAAGTAGTGTATTGTTTAGCTTCCATGTGTTTGTATTTTTTACAGATCTTTTCCTGTAATTGATATCTAGTCTCATAGTGTTGTGGTCGGAAAAGATACTTGATACAATTTCAATTTTCTTAAATTTACCAAGGCTTGATTTGTGACCCAAGATATGATCTATCCTGGAGGATGTTCCATGAGCACTTGAGAAAAATGTGTATTCTGTTGTTTTCGCATGGAATGTCCTATAAATATCAATTAAGTCCATCTTGTTTAATGTATCATTTAAAGCTTGTGTTTCCTTATTTATTTTCATTTTGGATGATCTGGCCATTGGTGAAAGTGGGGTGTTAAAGTCTCCTACTATGAATGTGTTACTGTCGATTTCCCCTTTTATGGCTGTTAGTATTTGCCTTATGTATTGAGGCGCTCCTATGTTGGGTGCATAAATATTTACAATTGTTATATCTTCTGCTTGGATTGTTCACTTGATCATTATGTAATGTCCTTCATTGTCTCTTCTAATAGTCGTTATTTTAAAGTCTATTTTGTCTGATATGAGAATTGCTACTCCAGCTTTCTTTTGGCTTCCATTTGCATGGAATATCTTTTTCCATCCCCTTACTTTCAGTCTGTATGTGGCTCTAGGTCTGAAGTGGGTCTTTTGTAGACAGCATATATATGGGTCTTGTTTTTGTATCCATTCAGCCAATCTGTGTCTTTTGGTGGGAGCATTTAGTCCGTTTACATTTAAGGTAATTATCGATATGTATATTCCTATTCCCATTTTCTAAATTGTTTTGGGTTCGTTATTGTAGGTCTTTTCCTTCTCTTGTGTTTCTTGCCTAGAGAAGTTCCTTTAGCATTTGTTGTAAAGCTGGTTTGGTGGTGCTGAAATCTCTCAGCTTTTGCTTGTCTGTAAAGGTTTTAATTTCTCCATCAAATCTGAATGAGATCTTTGCTGGGTAGAGTAATCTTGGTTGCAGGTTTTTCTCCTTCATCACTTTAAATATGTCCTGCCACTCCCTTCTGGCTTGCAGAGTTTCTGCTGAAAGATCAGCTGTTAACCTTATGGGGATTCCCTTGTGTGTTATTTGTTGTTTTCCCCTTGCTGCTTTTAATATGTTTTCTTTGTATTTAATTTTTCACAGTTTGATTAATATGTGTCTTGGCATGTTTCTCCTTGGATTTATCCATTTATCCTGTATGGGACTCTCTGTGCTTCCTGGACTTGATTAACTATTTCCTTTCCCATATTAGGGAAGTCTTCAACTATAATCTCTTCAAATATTTTCTCAGTCCCTTTCTTTTTCTCTTCTTCTTCTGGAACCCCTATAATTCGAATGTTGGTGCGTTTAATGTTGTCCCAGAGGTCTCTGAGACTGTCCTCAGTTCTTTTCCTTCTTTTTTCTTTATTCTGCTCTGCAGTAGTTATTTCCACTATTTTATCTTCCAGGTCACTTATCCGTTCTTCTGCCTCAGTTATTCTGCTATTGATCCCACCTAGAGTATTTTTAATTTCATTTATTGTGTTGTTCATCGTTGTTTGTTTCATCTTTAGTTCTTCTACGTCCTTGTTAAATGTTTCTTGCATTTTCTCTATTCTATTTCCAAGATTTTGGATCATCTTTACTATCATTATTCTGAATTCTTTTTCAGGTAGACTGCCTATTTCCTCTTCATTTGTTAGGTCTGGTGGGTTTTTATCTTGCTCCTTCATCTGCTGTTTGTTTCTCTTTCTTCTCATTTTGCTTATCTTACTGTGTTTGGGGTCTCCTTTTTGCAGGCTGCAGGTTCGTAGTTCCCGTTGTTTTTGATGTCTGTCCCCAGTGGCTAAGGTTGGTTCAGTGGGTTGTGTAGGCTTCCTGGTGGAGGGGACTAGTGCCTGTGTTCTGGTGGATGAGGCTGGATGTTGTCTCTCTGGTGGGCAGGTCCACGTCTGGTGGTGTGTTTTGGGGTGTCTGTGGACTTATTATGATTTTAGGCAGCCTCTCTGCTAATGGGTGGGGTTGTGTTCCTGTCTTGCTAGTTGTTTAGCATAGGGTGTCCAGCACTGTAGCTTGCTGGTCGTTGAGTGAAGCTGGGTGCTGGTGCTGAGATGGAGATCTCTGGGAGATTTTCGCCGTTTGATATTATGTGGAGCTGGCAGGTTTCTTGTGGACCAGTGTCCAGAAGTTGGCTCTCCCACCTCAGAGGCACAGCACTGACCCCTGGCTGGAGCACCAAGAGCCTTTCATCCACACGGCTCAGAATAAAGGGAGAAAAAGTAGAAAGAAAGAAGGAAGGAAGGAGGGAAGGAAGCAAGAAAGGAAGATAAAATAAAGTAAGATAAAATAAAATAAAGTTATTAAAATAAAAAAATAATTATTAAGAAAAAAAATTTTTAGAAAGAAAACGGATGGATAGAACCCTAGGACAAATGGTTGTAGCAAAGCTCTACAGACAAAATCTCACACAGAAGCATACACATACACACTCACAAAAAGAGGAAAAGGGGAAAAAATCATAAATCTTGCTCTCAAAGTCCACCTCCTCAATTTGGGATGATTCGTTGTCTATTCAGGTATTCCACAGATGCAGGATATATCAAGTTGATTGTGGAGCTTTAATCCGCTGCTCCTGAGGCTGCTGGGAGAGATTTCCCTTTCTCTTGTTTGTTCGCACAGCTCCCGGGGGTCAGCTTTGGATGTGGCCCTGCCTCTGCATGTAGGTCGCTGGAGGGCGTCTGTTCTTCGCTCAGACAGGACGGGGTTAAAGAAGCCGCTGATTCGGGGGCTCTGGCTCACTCAGGCCGGGGGTAGGGAGGGGCACGGCGTGCGGGGCGGGCCTGCGGCGGCAGAGGCCGGCGTGACGTTGCAGCAGCCTGAGGCGCGCCGTGCGTTCTCCCGGGGAAGTTGTCCCTGGATCCCGGGACCCTGGCAGTGGCGGGCTGCACAGGCTCCCCGGAAGGGGGGTGTGGAGAGTGACCTGCGCTCGCACACAGGCTTCTTGGTGGCGGCAGCAGCAGCCTTAGCGTCTCATGCCCGTCTCTGGGGTCCGCGCTGTTAGCCGCGGCTCGCGCCCGTCTCTGGAGCTCCTTTAAGCAGCGCTCTGAATCCCCTCTCCTCGCGCACCAGGAAACAAAGAGGTAAGAAAAAGTCTCCTGCCTCTTCGGCACGGTCCAGACTTTCCCCCTGACTCCCTCCCGGCCAGCCGTGTCGCACTAACCCCCTGCAGGCTGTGTTCACGCCTCCAACCCCAGTCCTCTCCCCGAGCCTCAGCTTCCAGCCCCGCCCGCCCCGGAGGGGGAGCAGACAAGCCTCTCGGGCTGGTGAGCGCCGTTCCGCCCTGATCCTCTGTGCGGTAATCTCCCCACTTTGCCTTCCGCGCCCTTGTGGCTGCGCTCTCCTCCGCAGTACTGTGTTGCTCTCCCCCTCCGCCACCCGCAGTCTCCGCCTGTGAAGGGGCTTCTAGTGTGTGGACACCTTTCCTCCTTCACGGCTCCCTCCCGCTGGTGCCGGTCCCGTCCCTATCCTTTTGTCTCTGTTTTTCCTTTTTTCTTTTGCCCTACCCAGGTACGTGGGGAGTTTCTTGCCTTTTGGGAGGTCTGAGGTCTTCTGCCAGCGTTCAGTAGGTGTTCTGTAGGAGTTGTTCCATGTGTAGATGTATTTCTGGTGTATCTGTGGGGAGGAAGGTGATCTCCGCGTCTTAGTCTTCCGGCATCTTCCCCTCGTCCCAAGCCTGTGCTCTTAATCAGTATGTTTTACTAAACTAATCTGATAATCAGGATTTCAAAATAGTTGCAAGCTAAACCCTTGTTTTAGTTGGTTCAGGCTGCTGTAACAAAATACCTTTGGGGCTTAAAGAACAGGAATTTATTTGCTCATAGTTCTAGAGTATGGACATTTGAGACCAGCCTGGTGAGATTCTGATGAGAGAGGTTCTGATGAGAGAGAGAGAGAGAGAGAGAGAGAGAGAGAGAGAGAGGAGAGAAGAGAGAAGAGAGAAGAGAGAAGAGAGAAGAGAGAAGAGAG